>NW_022589727.1:4443771-4914755 GCF_004348235.1 Phoca vitulina
ATAAATAAATAAAATCTTTAAAAAAAAAAAAAAAAAAAAAGAAATTTGATTTTTACTGCTGATATTTTTTAAATGTCTTTCAGTTGTATCAATTTGTTTTAGTAAATTTGGGCAAAATTTTCAGATTATTATCAAACTCCCAAATTTCTTTATACTTGAGCAGTAAGGTTTGGGAGAATTTTTGAAGACTAGCTCTGGCTCTATATATTTTTAAGTTTGTACATACACCTTTGATTTTTCTCCATTTCTGTCATCCTTTGGATGCCAGGTACCATGTGGCACAATCATGCTGAGAGTCAGCCTCTGACCCTGTACCTTCATCACGTTACTGCTCCCTGTGAGTCAGCACAGTGGGCAGTGGGAATAGTCCTGGAAGCCATGACTGCACTGGGAGAGCTAGCAAGAATTCAATCATCCATGCAAGAGCTGCAAACCACAAACTATAGCTCACTAAATACAAACCAAATGTATCCCCTACCCAACTTCCTCTTAGCTGTATCCCAAAATTTCCGATGCCATCCCCCAAAGAGGAAGTATGTGAAGGGGAGGGTGTCAAAGTACAAATACATATGGTCTTAACTGATAGGAGTTCAAATATTTTAACTTTGTAAATGTGTAAAACTAAGAGATTCTGTTTTCACCAGCCTGCTACAGCTGCCCTCCATGGAGACTAGGCCACAGTATTAAACTCTGAGGTCCAGGTGGGTTGGGACAATCCATTCCAATCCCATGTCACCCTCAGAGCCCCTGTTCTGGGTATAGGAAATGCCACAAAACTGCAGAGTAGACCCTGTAATTTTTCTCTTTGCTTCTAGAGAATGTTTCTTGATCACTCTGCTTTCTCAGGCCTCTCTTAAGTAGGGTTTAGATAATCCTTATTTATTCACTCACCACTACCTGCCCTTAGAGGGTTTCCATCCTCTCTCTATCTTTTTTTTTTTCCTTCTGAGAGTCTTTGGAATATTCCCCACATGTGTTCCCAAATGAATTAGGTGAGTTTCCTAAGGGGATTCTCGAAGTATTCCTTGCACCTTCTATTGATTATCTATGCCAATTATGTAGCATTCCGATGGTCTTGGTAGGTACCAGGTAACTCTCCTATATGAATGACTACCACCTCTAGGGGGCTTCTGTGGAGAGTAGTCACTTCCCATGGCTCTAGATCTATTGTTTCTGCAGGGGTCCACTGGTGTAACCATCTAAAAAAAATAGCAGTGCTGCTGTCCTGGGAGAAAAGTAGAAAAGCATCTTGTTCCTTCTTGGTAAACAATGACTTGATTAACTGCTTTGAAAAATCAAACCAACAAACAATAACAAACATCCTAAGGTGTTAACAAGCTGAAGGACTCTTGTATGTATCTTATTTCCCTTTCCAGCTGACATGTAGATGTTAAAAGTGCTCTCTAGAGACAGTTCTCTAGTCTTTATTTCCCCAAGAGGAATCTTCTGATTCTGGGAGGCATCTTCTACGCATTATTAAGATGGATAAAAGGTAGTCTGAGTGAGAATGAACCTATTGCCTAGGGAATAACTACAGTGCAATGTGTGGGTGTATGTGTGACTGTTAATCAGAAGGGAGAGCTTTAACTTTGGGCTTTAGGACACTATATTTGGTCTTGTGTGGTTCAACATGGAGATAAAGGATAAAATGTATTACATTTGTGGAACAAGAAAGTTGTAAAGAATAATCAGTACCCTCTATGGTAGAATCAAGATTCCAAACTACTAATCATCTTGGGATCCAATAATTCCACTTCTAATCTTTGATTCTGAGAAAATAATCAGCAAAGTAAGTGACTATTTGTTTCCCAGAATGTTCAAGCATGACTTATAAAAGCAAATACTGTGAGAGAACTAATAGTCACTGCATTAGTTTGCTAGGACTACCATAGCAAAGTACCACAGACAGGTGGCTTAAGCAACAGACACTTATTTTCTCACATTTCTGGAGGCTGGAAGTCTAAAATAAAATTGTTGGCAGGGTGGTTTCTTCTAAGTCTCCTCTCCTTGGCTTATAGATCATATTCTTCTCCCTTTGTCTTCATGTGGCCTTCCTCTGTGTGCCTCTGAGTCCTACTCTACTATACTTATAAGGATCCCAGTCATTTTGCATTAGGGCCCACCCTAATGATCTCATTGTAATTTATTACCTCTTTAAAGATCCTATCACCTAATACAGCTCCATTCTGAGATACTGGGGGTTAGGACATCAACATATGAATTAGAGGGGGAACAATTCAGTCCATAACAGTCACAAAGTTGGAAATCCATTAAAATAATTATGGTATGTATACTTTATACTCTGCAGCCACTAGGAATTACATTTTGGGAATATTTAAGGGTGTAAGGAAATGTTCATGGTAAAGAGTTAATTTTAAAAATGGGTTATAAAATTATTTAGAATATAATACTAATTTTATTAAATTATACAAAAAAACCCTCAGATCTATAATGTATATTTTACATTTACCTAATTCTTGCCCCATCTGTTCACATGAACCTAACACTTACATCAAATCTCACTGTCGTGAGTTTCTGAAGATTGTGTGGAGTGTTTTGTGGATGCTCAGTTCCAAGTCAGCATCTAAAGTGTTCTCTAAACCTGGTCAACCACTGGCCCCACTGGCCAAGTAATACCTCCTCCTATTCCACCAGGCAGAGCAACTTCCCTTCAGAAGCCACTGCCCATCCTGGCATGATGGGGATGCTGACATCCTTCTCCAGGGATCACAGTTCACCCTGCTCTGCCCCTCTCTCTGTATCCAGTGTCAGCCCTCCAGGCACTGCTTGGGCCCAGCGCTCTCTGGCTACCCTCTTAGGAACTTGTGACACCAACTAGCTCTCTGAAGGCCGAGGCTGAGTATTATTTTCTGGGGAAGTGGGAAAGGGGGTCTCATTCCCAGTGTTGCCAGTTGTGTTGCTTGAGTTCTAACAGTATAAAGAATTGTAGGTGAAATAGCACCTGTTTCAAATTACATCTCCTGTGGTCCCTACAGCTCATTAACATGAGTCAAATGGGAATTAGGTTGGGAAACAACCCAAAAGACAGGCACTTCTAACTAAAGGATTTCTAACTAATTCACACCGTGGTATTTTCATCCTTCATCTTTCCAGGAGGTCCCAGAGATTTCATGACGTTCGTTGGATCTCTCAAATCTTTACTTAGACCCAAGCTGACATGCCTGATATATATGTATGTGTTTTGGTATCATTTGTTCTAAATAATTTAACTGATTATATGTACATATATCCATTATAAATATAGATTCTATCTATCTATCTATCTATCTATCTATCTATCTATCTATCTATCATCTATCTATCTACAGAAAGAAGTACTAACTGCTATTTCTTCTGGGTTGTGTAATCATGGGTATTTGGTTTTCTCTTTTATACCTTTTTAGTTTAAATTTTTTCTTTAGCAAGAATTTATTATTTTTCACCAATTTTATTTTAGATCTCTAAAATAGAGGAAAAATACTGTCAAAGAAATGATAAAAGAGCAAATGCTCAAAAGGCCAGAACTGATCATTTCAATTTTTCCAAAATTTCAATTTTACCAAATTTAAAATTCTCACTTTACTTAAAAAAATGATTCACCCCTGAATAAGATAAGGAAATCTGGTTTGTTTTCAAATGATATGTAAGGTCCTGAGATTTTCATTGTTCTGAGCATGGAAAGAGCCCATATCCAGAGAAGAGTCCATAGGGAATACCTACATCTGGATGCAATGCCTTCTTAGGAGGCAGTAAGAACTCCAACCATCATTAGCCTAAAGTAGAGAGGACTTGGAGATCTTAGCAGTTTTCACATATGTGATGGGCTGCCTCATGGGACAGGAATTAAGTGGATTTATTGGATAGGTATATCTAGAAGGCAAAACTAAGATCAATATTTTCTTCTTTATAATACAAGTATATTGATGGCCTACTATATGCCAAGCATTGAAGATAAGAGGAATAAAACAAATAAATGCTATAGAAGCAGATATATGCTCAATACTTTTTAAAAGGGACTTCATAACAATTTTTATTAATAGAACAGTTTGTTTTTAATGTAGTAAGTCTCCCACCCTTCAGATGTTCTGAGCAAGACTGTATGACCATCTCCGAAGGATGCAAGATCAGAAATTTCTGAGTCCAGGGAGGCTAGAGTCGTGTTTCACCAAGTTTAGTATCAAGCAAAATCACCCAGAAGTCTTGTGAAAACAGAGTCCTGGGAACACCCCCAGAGACTCTGATTTAGCATAAACTTTCTATTTCGAATAAGCCTCCAGGACATACTGATGCCATTGGTCCACGGACCACACTTGGAGCAGCAATGGCTGAGGTTAGGCTATGACAGGTTCTTCTTCTTCCAAGATCGGTAATTCTAAGACTACAGACAGAGAAAAATGTCTACTTCCTCAAGTGTATTGACCACAGCGTGGTCCTGAAAAGGGAAAGACGGCTGAGGAAAGGAAAGAAACATGACCTGATCAAAAGCAGAAACTGCCCAAAGTGATAGACCTGTTTCTGGGCCAGTGAGATCTTTAGAAGACAAGGTTTCAAGCAAGCCTCCCCCGATGAGTCCTGTAAAATGGTTTCAAACATAAATTTTTTTTTCAAAGATCCCCAATTACACTCTACACAGCTCTTAGATTGCACTGACAAAGCTTTAAAAAATGATGCATTTACTCCATCCAGGCAGCAGTCTCTGGAGCTGAAGCCTCGGCTTTAGTGATGTGTCGCAGCTGGTTTCAGGGCTGCGTTGAAAGCTTCCAGCTTTGGCATGGCCGAGCATTAACTCAGCATTAAGCAGAAGCTTTGACACTGGAGACTACAAACTTGGATGGATTAAATACACATTTTTAATATCTCACAAAATACTAGCAGGAAGGGGGATATAGAGATTTTCAAAAAGAAAGAGCGAGAGAGGAAATAAAAAGCGTGCAATGCAAATGAAAAGACACATTGGTCTGGCAAATCCTAGCTCTCCCACCTTCGCTCAGCTTCCTTCCCATTCCGACCATGCAGCATTTACATCCATCTTTTGAAGGGGAATGGGTCCTCGAGATTTTAGCTTCTGTGTGCACCACCGAAACACAACAAAAATTATTTGTCATATGGCAAACTCAAATCTAACATCTCTTATTGCTGAAGAAATTTAAGGAGACTCCTCCTGCAGGCCAGCTCCTGGCCTCCAAACAGCAAAAATGTCACCATACAGTAAGCATTCCTAGGTTCACATAGGCTACTAAAATATAGTACATAATAAATGCCATCTTCTAGTTATATTGTGCATATAATTTTTTCACAATAATCTCACAGGTTTCACGCATTTGATTCTTACCATAATCCATGTGTTAAGTTTAAGATTATTGCACCATTGCCTGGGGAAAAAAATGAGTATCTAAGTGATTTAGTTCCTTTCCTACATTTATATAGAAGATTAAAGGAAGTGTCAGCATAAGATTCCAGTTTTACTAAAATCAAATTCTCAGACTTTTCTTCCACTACGCATAGCCATAGGTTCCAATACCTAGTAGTGCCATTAAAAATAAATTATACAAATGTGTCAATTTTGCAATTCACATGCATAAGACCCTTATAAATATTCTAGAGAATCTCTTTCTGAAAATATTACACAATACTAGTAAGGAACAATACTATAAACATGTTTAACAATAATGTAAACATGCCAATGTTCTAAAGGTAGGTATTTAAAAGATATTCTTTAGAGCTGTCCAACCAGTTTGCCAGAATTCTACTGCAACTCCAGAGTAATTTATTGGTTAAATATAGTTGATTTCTTTCCCTCCCTCCCTCCCTTCCTATCTTCCCTCCTTCTCTCCCTTTTTCTTTTTGGAAGGTAGTGTTGGGGGCAGGGAGCTCTGAAAATGATCAAGAAACCCAAGTGAACTAACAAAACAGCAGGTCGTGTCAGCACATTATCAATGTAACCCTGTGTTAAGTAAACAGCCTCACCAGATAAAAGAACATTTTTGGATAGACATGCATATTTTGTCAACTTAGACCATAGTTACAATTCAACACAATTGTTTGAAGGTATTCATTCACCCAGTCATCTGACCACATTTTGCTGGCCCAACACAACCATCAGCTTTGTTTTTATCACTAAATTGCTGCAGAAATTATCCAGATATTATGCTGGTACAGCCCAAGATCCATGTTCTTTTTCATAATTCTTCACCTTCCAACAATGACTTATTAAGGATCCACCTCTAAGTTCCTGGGTTAGAAAGATGAAAGATACGATCCTTGTTTTCAAGAAGTTTAGAGAGTGGGGAAAGGACACATATATTTTAACAAGTATGTGCAATCTATTGTTACAGATATACTAATAAAGTATATATGGGAACAGGCTCTGCCCGAAGAAGTGGTCAACTGTATGCTAAGAAAACTTGCCTAGTAGATGGAATATTTAAAAAAAAGGGGGGGGGTCCAATAGGACACAGCACACATTCATACAGTTTAAGTTGGTAGAAATCCAAGGGGTAAACATCAGTGTTTATCTATTGAATCTTAGCAGTGAAGACAATGCACTAGAATTTTGACACAAGCTGGATGGCCGATGTCCTAGTATGCTTCTTTCCATATGCATATTCTGATGAGCTTAGAGAGTTGCCAACTTCTTCTCACCTACTCTTCATTTAGGGTTAGTGGACACATCTGATATCACCACAATAACAAAATATAATTGAAAAGGAAAGAAGGTTGGGCGCCTGGGTGGCTCAGTTGGTTAAGCGACTGCCTTCGGCTCAGGTCATGATCCTGGAGTCCATGGATCGAGTCCCGCATTGGGCTCCCTGCTCAGCAGGGAGTCTGCTTCTCCCTCTGACCCTCACCCCTCTCATGTGCTTTCTCTCTCATTCTCTCTCTGTCAAATAAATAAATAAAATCTTTAAAAAAAAAAAAAAAAAGAAAAGGAAAGAAGGTTTACAGGCCCATTTTATGCAGGTGGGTTATTTCAGAATGAATTTATTCCACAATTTTGCCACTTTCCCCTGACTGCCTAGATAAAAAGTTATTTGTAGGTATATTAAAAAGTTCAGTCTGTGGCAAATCAAATGATTCCCACTAGACAAGCCAACTATGATAAGTATCATCCTTAGGGAAAAGATTCATTGGTGCATCCTAGGAAGGGTTACAACCTAGTATCTGGAAAAGAAGGTGACAGGTATTAGAGGGACTAGAACAACCAGGCAGGGAAGTAAAGGGCTTCAGGGAGGACCGGTAATGAGTGGAGAGAGACACACAGACAAGAGGCACGCTGAAGACAGTGGGATGGAGTCCTTTTTCGGCCATTCTGTAGACCTCGGGAACACTGGTAGGAATAAGACCAGTTCCAGTCTCAGAAAATTGAACTGGTATGGTGGGATCACCCAGTCAGGGACAGGGTCCCAGAAAGCTGAGAATTAATATGTGCTTGCTCTGTTCGTGTGGTACCTCATGCAGTCTGAGCAGTGACTGGGGAGGCAGAGACGATGCCCCATTTTATAGATGAGGAAACGGAGTCTCAGGAAAGCTAGAGAGAGGGAGGGAGGGATAGAGGGGGAGAGAGAGAGAGAGATTGAAGTTATTGGAGCAGCAGCGAAGTTAACAATGCTGGGCCACTAAACTCCAGTC
Source organism: Phoca vitulina (assembly GCF_004348235.1). NCBI lineage: Eukaryota > Metazoa > Chordata > Mammalia > Carnivora > Phocidae > Phoca > Phoca vitulina. The sequence goes on from NW_022589727.1 coordinate 4,451,401, forward strand.
CGAAGCTTCCAAAATAACCGGTGACAAAAGCTAATGGGTCTAAAGCCTATGGGGCTGTGTCTCTGCTATGAGGATGTGTTTGTGTGCACAGCATGTGTGTGTGTGTGTGTGTGTGTGCACGCGCGCGCGCAAGCATGTGTGTGGTGCCTCTTTCAGAGGGGAATAAAAAGTGGGAAAGGAGGATGAAGATGGTCAGGTTATTACAGTACCCTTTTAAGATTTTAAAACATGGCATTTATGACAATCATATTGTGAACCATCTACTGAAACAAAAACATGGAGGCCTAATCTCCCTAGGTTTAGGATGCAATTCTGTCTCCGGAATATCAAGTAACAGTATCGAATGCAAAGGCTGCCTTTGACTGAGGACACTCTGGGAAACAATTTTCCACTGCACGTTAGAGTATCTGCAATCAAAGTCTGTGTCTATCTGAGATTTTTTTTTATCCTTTCACTTCTTTCTTCCTCTTTCTCTTCAACTGTGTCGCTACTTTCTCCGCCTCCCCACCATCCCCCAAAACACTTTTCTCTGGCCCACAGAGATGGGAACCAAAAGGAAATTGATGCAGTGGCGGGTTTAATATGACATTTGAAAAGTGACTTTTTGATTTTCAATTAACCTTGCACAAAGAGGAAATATTGAAATTCGCCCCTTTGTTCTTGGCTGGATCTGCAGACAGGCTGGTTGGTACCAAGAGCTGAAAGGGTTTGGGGTGGGGCAGTGGGGAAGGAAGAGGCAGGAAAGAAAGAGTCTGGCACCTACCAAAGCACTCCTCTTCTGTTTGCACAAAATGAGACAAGACTAGCCTGTAGTAATTACTCTCCGAAGAGGGAAACAGGTAGGGGAGAAAATGCTCTTGTCATTTGTTTGACTTAATTGTATGCTTTTATGAGCCGTCTGGCTGGAAGGATTAAAGTTACTTTTAATAACACTTCCTTTCAGAAAGCATTTGATTTGAAGTTTCCCAGCAGGGCCTCCCAGTCAACAACAGGGCCCCTTCCCCAATCCACGTCCCCCTCCTCCTTTCCCCTCTAGTCAACCGTCTCCCCTTCGCTCCTTTGAAAGCCCCATTGTTCTGTTTGTAGAAGAAAGCGATGCTTACACCACAATAAGATCATAAAGTTAACTCCCTAAGTCTCCTTTTCCCGGATTTTCTATACAATCTTTCCTAAAGGCGCCATCCGCACCCACCCACCCCCCTTCGCAAGAGGAAACCTTGAAAATTACATATGGAAAATAAAGTCGCTTGACGCTGTGGACCTTGTTAGGCTGCGCGTGGAGCCCCGCGTGCTGACAGTGGCCAGGCTCCGTAAACACACACACGGCTCGTTACGGTGGCACAGTCTGGCTTCCCCAGGGACCCTGTCACCGCGCTTCCTCCCCGCTCTCGCGCCTGTCGTTGCAGTGTGTGTGTGTGTGTGTGTGTGTGTGTGTGTGCGCGCGCGCGCGCGCGCGCCCCTGGCTCCCTGGCTGTCTACTCTTGCTCTCCTTCCTCCTTCGCACTGTTGTGTGTGTTTCCACTTGCTGCCCGGCTTCCAGCTCGGGCCGGGGTCCCGGCGGTGGGGGCGCGGGGCGTGGCGGGGGGCGCGCTGGCTGGACTCCGGTTGCCCGCGGCTCAGCACTCCCCGCGGCGGGGCAGGGACCGCGGCGCCCCCCGCACGAGGCCCAGCGGCCGGCGCCGCGCAGCACGCGGGAAGACGCTCCATCTCATCCCTAGATGGCAGCAGGATTCTGAAGCTGGCGCAGCCCTCGGCAGCCCTTCCGGTCTGTTTTCCCGAACAGATTGCCAGGGGATACGGCGGCTCAACAGCCCGGCGCCTCCCCCGAGTGCGGGTCAAGCAGAAGAGCAAGCCGGACAGACGCAGCTGGCCCAGCCTCGGGGGTCAGATGCTGCAGCTCCGGACTCCGCATCGCACACAGATGTGCCAGGGTGTTTAAAAAAAATCTAGGGGAGTTTCGCCTCTTGGAGACTGTGTCTTGCTCAGAGACCAGTGATTCTGGATGGTGACAAAAGTCCTCGAGGCCTGGCTTGTACACAGGACCCACACACTTCGCCACGCACGCCTAAACTCTCGGGGGAAACGCTTCTTCCTTCCCAGGCTCTGCAGGCAGGCCGCAGGACCTGAGGACTGAGACCTCAGTCCCCGCATCCTGCAGTCCTGTATGCTTTGGGGGAAGCTTCTTTCTGTCCCTGAGCTTCAGTTACCTCATCTCTAAAATTGGGGTTATTATAGCTTTCAGCTCTGTGTACATACAAAAGATTGTCAGGATTATCAAGAGGAACAAAGAAGGGAAAAATTCACTTTGGCAGGAACAGTCTCACTGCTGCAGCATTTGGCCCAGAACAGGAATTTTCCTTCAGAGGATACATCCAAATGGTGCTACAGTGTTTACTGTCATCAGCCAGAAATTACTCATTTGAAAACAAAGGGCAGAGGTTGTTTCACAACTTAAAAGCCACAGACCTTTATCTCTAAACCACTTTGATTATCTACATCCAGGTCCCATCTATGACCTTGTCATCACCTGGAAATCTTGTATGTCAGAAATCTTTATCACCAGAAAACAGCACTCAGCAGCCCAATAGCTTTGTCCCTGAAGCATCCCAGGATTAAACAGAAAAGGCAGAGGCTACTCTGGTGTATGGTATTTTGGAAAACGTTACTGTTAACACGGCATACAACATACTGTGTGAGTCAGGAAATTTTCTCACCAAGCCTGACTCAGAGAGAGAAAAAATATTCAAAAAAAGCCCAAAACAAAACAAAACAAAAAACAAAAAAAAAAAACACCTTAATTCCTGATAAACAGTACATTCTCTTGTTTGCCATGAGTTCTGTCCCTTTCTAGCACCATGGCAACCTTTGTAACAAAAGGGGCCCGAGGATGGAGGTTTCTGATACTTATCTCTTTATCTTGTGGTTCTTGTTGTTTTATTCTCTCCTGATCCACAATTTCAGCAAATGTACCAAGGCAAGAAACATCCTGTCCTGCCTCTGACCCCAGGTACTATGTAAAAAGTGTAAAATATTAACTAACCATTGACAGTTATCCTTCCTTAAGAAGATCATGCCAGATCACAGAGAAGAAGGCAGAGTCGACATGTTTTTGTCATTTGCGTTCTCTCCTGTTCTGTTTGAATATTAGACCTGATTAGTGTTATTATTAAACCCCCGTAGCATCAGTCACAGCAATATTATCATATCAGTAATTCCCAGTAATCTCATACTACAACATTGACTGATCACATAATCTCAGTCTTACAGCTCTGTAGTAGCCCTTCTCGTTGGGCAAGTTCTCCAATCTCATCAGTCCTCCACTTCAAAGAGCCCCTACATCGTCCTGGAAATTCACTTCCCACTGCCCCCCACTTGGCTTTCCCCATAAACTTTGGCAGCCTGAACCCCAAGGTTGATCTCTGAATCTTTCATGTGAAGACCCTCCATCTTCTCTTCTAAAAAGAGCATGACAATAACCAAGAACCTCTGAAGAGATGGGAACAGATCAATACTGTGTGCAGTCTGCATTCTCTCCTCCTAGAGCCAGAGAACACAATATTGTTGATGACAATCACCCAGTTTTTCTTATCGTCATTAAAATAATAACATACAATCTTAGACAGACCTTTACGTTGCCTGATACTTTATTTACATCTGATTATTTATTAATCACTGGTGGTTTTGTTTCTTTGCCCTTAATTATTGCTTGCTTTCGCAGGAGCTTTAGTCCGGACGGCACAACTTTGCCCTTTCCATGGTTCTCACCCCCCAAAACCCTCCCTTACAGCAGATGAACCCCTCAACTGCTTCACACAAGAATCAAAGCTGTTAGGCAGAATGGACCCTGCTCCCCATCTAAATGTTTATCTACCTGTGAGCTTCTCTTAACCTCTGCTCTCAAGGGAGAGAGGCCCTTTGTCCGCTGTAAGGCGCTCCGCCTAAAAATTCTCTTACTTGCACCTTTGCTCATTTCCCAAGAACCTACATCTGTCAGTTACTTTTTCTTTCTTGTCTTTAACCGCCCTCCTAACTCCCACACTTTCCTTTATTTTCTCTTCACACTCCCTTTTCATACATGCGTCATCACCTGCCCTGCCCTCCAGACACTGGGTAGCACTCTGCCGCACGGCCTTGCTTTTGTTTAGACATTTCTCTGTGCTGCAGGATGGCTTACCTACGCTTCTTTTTTTTTTCCTTTCTGATTCTTGCTCATCCTTTAAGGTTCAGCCTCGGAGACTATATCCTATGAGGTAAATTTTCCTTAACATCCAAAACAAGCAAAGTCCTCTTCCTTCATTCTGCCCTAGCAGAGAGCACATACCTTTATCATAGCAGTTACACATTTTTCCCCCCATTGTGTGTGAAATTTCTGTTTAACACACTAGAACATGAGTTCCTCAAGGGGGAGAAAAGTGTCTTATTCATCTTTTTTTTTTTTTTTTTTTTTGGTGCCAAATGCTGGCCTAGGCACATAGCATTAAACTGTTTTAAATATATCAGTCATGTTCCCTCCTATACCTGTTGCCTTCTAAGGAAAATGTTTGCTCACATCACCCCTGCAGAACAGAGAAGGCTCTAAATTTTATTCTGTATTATCTGGTCCCTCTACTTATTTCAGCTCTTTGGACCGTGCTGAGTGCTAGTCCAAAGGCTGACAAATCTAACTGGTCAGTGGCCTATGAGACGGCTCGGTGGAGAAAGTTCTTCCAAAACAATCATGATGTGGTCAGCGAGTCATGTCAAATTTGAAATGGATGCTATAGAGAGAAGGAACAAGTGTTGGCAGCAGAAATAGAAGCTTTAAGGTCATGAGATAGTTAGAGGGTAAGAGACAAGAAGTACTGTAATAGTCCCTCAATGAGCTGAGTTTTGAAAGCAGAAGTAATGAACTTGATCAAATTTAAGGTAATAATCCATCCTAAGTTCTCATAGAAATTGTCAGAGGGTGGACTAGAACTAAGTCTCTTTATATTAAGCCTGATGGTCCTTCTAGTCCAATGTATGTGCTTTGCTTCTCCTTGTACATAATCTAATGGTATTGCAAAGATAGGTGTCAAATGAGTTATTAGTCAATGAACAACAAATACCCAAAGGTGGGTTTTTAAGTCAAAGTATCACTCATTGAGATTGTAAACTAATGATCACAATTGGTTGATGTGTGTCCTAAGCAAGGTAGTCACTCTGTCTTCACCACCACCACCATCATCATTACCAACATTTAGTATCATCATGTAAACTCACCAGGCATTCCTCAAAGAACTTTACAGGTATAAGTATTTAACTTTCCTAATAATCCCTGAGGTGGTTTAGGCAGAGAGGTTAAGTAAATCAATTAAATCACAGAGCCACAAAGCGGAAGCACACTGTATGTGCATACTGTCACGCATTATCTTATCTCATTCTCACAGCCATTTTAAAATGTAGTTAGTGGACACTTAGGTGACTTCCAAATCTTGTCTATTGTAAATCGTGCTGCAATACACATTAGGACTATTACTCAGCCATAAGAGATCTTGCCATTTGTGAAGACATGGATGGACCTAGAGGGTATTATGCTAAGTGGAGTAAGTCAGACAGAGAAAGACAGTTACCTTATGATTTTACTTATATGTGGAATCTAAAAAGCATAAGAAACAAACAAACAAACAAACAGAAACAGACTCATAAATATAGAGAACAAAGTGGTGGTTGCCAGAGAAGAAGAGAGTTGGGGGTGGGTGGGTGAAATAGGTAAAGGAGATTAAGAGGCCCAAACTCCCAGTTATAAAATAAATAAGTCAAGGAGATGAAAAGTACAGCATAGGAAATATAGTCAGTAATATTACAATAACACTGTATAGCGACAGTGACTACATTTATTGTGGTGAGCATTGAGTTGTTAAATCACTATGTGGTACACCTGAAACTAATGTAACGTTGTATGTCAACTAGACTTCAATTTTTTTTTTTTTTTTTTAAAGATTTTTTATTTATTTATTTGAGAGAGAATGAGAGACAGAGAGCACGAGAGGGAAGAGGGTCAGAGGGAGAAGCAGACCCCCTGCTGAGCAGGGAGCCCGATGTGGGACTCGATCCCGGGACTCCAGGATCACGACCTGAGCTGAAGGCAGTCGCTTAACCAACTGAGCCACCCAGGCGCCCCAATTTTTTTTTTTTAAAGTAGTCAGTAATTTCCCATTTTATAGATGAGGAATCTGAGGGATCAGCTGAGTAATGTTTTGTGCTAGTAGCTAGTAAGACGCCATTCTGTCTGTTATCAAGATCCACGTTTGCTCTTATACCCTAAACTTATTATGCTTCTGTGTTTCAAAACCAATAATGAGGAATAAGGAAGATGTTACTGAGTCTAAGTCAGTAAGTTATTTTCATATAGGATTATTTTGCTCCCATGTAAATAATGTTTTAATCTTCCTTATGGTAATAATAATAGTAATAAATACACTAGAGAATAAGCCTTTATCTCCCAGTCTGGAGTGGGTCTTCAGCATCATTTCAAAGACGGAAATTTTCCTTCAAAATTCTCCTGTGACTCTTTCAGTTGTAGCTTCTCATCCCTTCTTTTAAACTTCCCAAAGTTGTTTGTCCAATTTTTTTCTCAGACAATAAAGCTATTATTCCTTTAGTAATATTTTTGCACCAGTTATCTCTTAAAGCTAAAATTAAAAGAGGGCTCTTTGAGAGGAGAGTAAAATCATGTCACTCCTTCCTATAAGTAGGAGTAAGGATTACAGGGAACCCCAAAGCAGATCTACTGATCAGAGAAGAATCCCTGGAATGTCCCTTCTCACTGTCATAATTGTAAGGCAGGAGTCACTAATTGGTCTAAGAGAATGTAGGTGAGTGACAGCTTCTGTTCTGTTGAGAAGCTTAGCAAATATGCCTTTCTATTGGTGGAGGGGAAGGGGTTGAGTTGATTAAGTTGGATAATGAGCCAGTGCTCTGGAAATGAAGAGCAGGCTGCTCTTTTCCTCTACACAGTGGCACAGAAAGTCAAACTAATAAAGTCACTGGAAGGAAAGAGACTCTAAGTCAGTGGCCCAGCCCCAGTACAAGAGACTAAGACTCTTAGTAATGTCCTCTTTCTGTAGGGGGACCCCATGGTTGATATGATAGGAAGGGAGGAAGGGAGGAAGGAAGGGAGTCAATACAAAGTACTTATGCAGACTGGGAAGATCTGTACTACAAGAAACACTTAGAAACACTTAGAGCTGCTGATGACAAGTATCATGGTTCAAAAGCAGTGAGGAGCACATAGCATTAAACTGTTTTAAATGTATCAGTCATGTTGCCTCCTACACCTGTTGCCTTCTAAAGAAAATGTTTGCTCACATCACCCCTGCAAAAGGTTTAGGAGGCCCAGTTTTACGGTGATGCCTTGAGACCAAAAAAAAGAACTAATCTATTTCCCATTGGCTATTTGGAAGAGAGCTGAAACACTTGGTTGGATAAATTCTCATGTCCTTAAGAAATTCCAGAGGGGAATTTGTCCTTAAAGGGACTGGAAATAGTAGTTTGATTAAATAAAAAGAGAAAAACAAATATATACTTGTTCTGAATTTGTAGAACAGGTCATATTGATCATACATTGAAATTATGGGGATCTCTTGATGACCTAAATATCCCCTGTATCCAATGGATGAGTCTCTATTTTTAGGAACACAAGTTGTAGACTGTGGTTCTTAAATCATACCATGGAGGGGACCAATCTACCGGCTAATTTCTAAAGGCCGACTGCCTGTAACAATCGCTGCTTTTGAACCATGATACTTGTCATCAGCAGTTCTAAGTGCTTCTCAGTGTTTATTCTCATGGTCATTTTGAAAAGTATGTTTTTCTAGTTGGAAAAGTTAAGTCTTATGAAGGCTGAGAACAGTGTCTTTAGTTTCAGCAGCCACAGTTCCTGATCTAGGAATCGTGTTGATCACATCTGACCCAGAAACTGCTGTTGGACCTAAAGGTAATCTTCATGTTCTACAATGTAACTGTCTTTTTTTTTTTTAAGATTTATTTATTTATTTATTTGACAGAGAGAGACAGTGAGAGAGGGAACACAAGCAGGTGGAGTGGGAGAGGGAGAAGCAGGCTTCCTGCTGAGCAGGGAGCCCGATGCAGGGTTCGATCCCAGGACCCTGGGACCATGACCTGAGCCGAAGGCAGACGCTTAACGACTGAGCCACCCAGGCGCCCTTACAATATAACTGTCTTAAAATAGTCTTCTTCCATGAAACACACCCCAGATTTAATGTTTCACTATTCTTAAGCATTTTCCTCCCCTGACTCCTTTAACACTAGTTGTCAGCAATATTCATCTTACTACTTTTTTAAATACCACTTTACCTTATTGTTTGATAGCATGCATAGGGAATCTTACATTCTCACAATATAAGAGTTCTTTGAGAAGGGCAGCTAATGCAACGTTTGTCAGATTTTGTTCAATGTTTGTCTGTAGGGGTGTTCTATGGGGAAAAGATAAGGAGGTGTGTCCTTCTAAAGATTTTGATAAGTTATATATTAGAAAATTAGTTATTAACTCCATTCAACTTATACATTCAATATTTTAGCCTTTTTTCATAGATACAAAATTTGTAATAACTACTGACCAAAAAAATTTTCTTTTAGCACCAAATAATATTCCATTGTCTCGATGTACCACAGTTTATGAAGGACTTCTTTTTTTTTTTTTTTTTTCAAGATTTTTTTTATTTATTTGACAGAGAGAGAGATAGCGAGAGCGGGAACACAAGCAGGGGGAGTGGGAGAGGGAGAAGCAGGCTTCCCGCAGAGCAGGGAGCCCAATGCGGGGCTCGATCCCAGGACCCTGGGATCATGACCTGAGCTGAAGGCAGACGCTTAACGACTGATCCACCCAGACACCCCTATGAAGGACTTCTTGGTGTCTACCAAGTTTTGGCAATTATGAATAAAGCTTCTATAACCATCCCTGTGCAGACTTCTGTGCGGACATAGGTTTTCAACTCCTTTGAATAAATACCAAAGAGTGAGATTGCTGGATTATGTGGTAAGAGTATGTTTAGTTTTGTAAGAAACTGCGAAACTGTCTTCAAAAGTGACTGTACCATTTTGCATTCCCACCAGCAATGAATGAGAGTTCCCATTGGTCCACATTCTCACCAGTGTTTGGTGGTGTCGGTGTTCCTGATTGTGGCCATTCTAATAAGTACGTAGTGCTACCTCCTTGTTGTTTTAATATGCATTTCCCTGATGGTATATAATGTGGAGCATCTTTTTATATATCTGTTTTCCATCTGAATATATTCTTTGGTGAAATGTCTGTTAAGGTCTTTGGTCCATTGTTTAAAATCAGGTTGTTTTCTTATTGTTGAGTTTTAAGAGTTCTCAGTATATTTTGGATAATAGTCTTTTATCATATATGTCTTTTGCAAATATTTTCTCCCAGTCTGTGACTTGTCTTCTTATTCTCTTGACATTCATTTTTGCAGAGCAGAAATTTTTAATTTTAATGAAGTCCAGCTTATCCATTATGTCTTTCATGGATTATATCTTTGGTATTGTATTTAAAAAGGCATTGCTATACCCAAGTTCATCTATGTTTTCTCCTCTGTTATCTTCTAGTAGTTGTATAGATTATTGCATTTAGGTCTGTGATCCATTTTGAGTTAATTTTTTGAAGAGTGTAAGGTCTGTGTTTTTATATTCTCTCTCTCTCTCTTTTTTTGAATATGGATGTCCAGTTGCTCCAGCACCATTTATTGAAAAGACTATCATTGCTCCATTGTTTTGCCTTTGCTCCTTTTTTGAAAATCAGTTGGCTATATTTTTGTGGGTTTATTTCTGGGCTCCCAATTCTGTGCCATTGATCTATTTGTCTATTGTTTCACCAATAACACACTGCCTTGAATTACTATAGCTTTACAGTAAGTCTCAAAGTGGGGTAGTGTTAGTCCTCAAACATTATTCTTCTCCTTCAATATTGTGTTGGCTTTTCTGGGTCTTTTGCCTCACCATATAAAATTTAGAATCGGTTTGTCTAAATATCCACAGGATAACTTGCTATAATTTTGATTGGAATTTCATTGAATCCATAAATCAGGTTGGGAAGAACTGACATCTTGACAATATGAAGTCTTCCTATCCACAAACATGGAGTATTTCTCCATTTATGTAGTTCTTTGATTTTGCTCATTAGGTGTTTTGTGGTTTTCCTCATAAAGATTTTGAACATATTTTGTTAGATTTATCCCTAAGTATTTCTTCTTTGGGGTGCTAATATAAATGGTATTGTATTTTTAACTTCACATTCCACTTATTCATTCCTAGCATATAGGAAAGTGATTGACTTTTGTATATTAACCTTGTATTCTGCAACCTTGCTATACTTGATTATTAGTTCCAGGAGATTTTTTTGTCAGTTCTTTCAGATTTTTATATAGATGATCATGTCATCTGTGAACAGGGAAAATTTTACTTTTTTCTTTTCAATTTGTATGCCTTTTATTTTATCTCTTGTCCTAGTTCATTAGCGATAACTCCTAGTACAGTGTTGGGAAGGAGTGGTAAGAGGGGACCATCCTTACCTTGTAGTGATCTTAGTAGGAAAGCTTTGAGTCTTAAATATGATGTTAGCTGTAGATTTTTAAAAGATATTCTTTATCAAGTTGAAGTCCTTAATGGCTTTTTCAGCCATACAAATGAAAATTTGGGGGGATTTCTTTAATATGTAACCTGGAGAAATTGAGGCTTGAGTGAAGATAGTCAAACAACCACATCCAAAAAGTATTCATAAATAAATCACTGTCGATCTGAAGACATGTCATTTTGTGGGGATATAGAGTTTTATACTTGGTCACTTCTGTTCAATAGTCTTATCAGTATGTTAACTAACCAAGGACTACTTATCAAAACTATAAGTAGTACATATCTATGACAGATAGTAAGAAGTATCTATTCATTTTAAGTCAACACATCGGTATTGGCCCCCAGGTATATGAGGCATTTTGTCAGATACTGTGAGGGCTCCAAAGATGAAGTATGTTCACTAACTTCAAAGAGAATACATTTCTATAGGAGATATGAGATATGTATGCAAGGCAAAATGTGTCATGTCATGAGGTGTCCTTTCTCTTGCTTTCTCCCATGTCATTCTCCCTCTTCTTCAAGACACCAAGGATGCTGGATTCCACTTCTTTCTTCAAAACTTCTGAGCACTCACAAGGATTTTGAAACTGATATTTCCTTTCTCCAAAATACTCATTTTACCTATCTGACCCCTCCACTGCCTGCCACATACCTCAGCCCCACCAAAACACACACACAAATACTTTTATACGTGTCTTAGATATACTCTAGATTTTCCAGAGCTTACATAAAATACCACTACCCAAGTACTATTTATTATCCTAATACCCTGCTCTTCACCTTCATAAAATTTGTAATTATGCATGAATTTGTATATACTTGGTTAATATCTGGCTTCTGTATGATCAAGGAAGGGAGAAAATAAATTTGTTTTGTTTTTCACACTGTATCTAATAATTGGACCAGATCTCTATATGGTAGATAACAAATTTGTTATATGAATGAATATAAAAATGATGATGTTTACTCCTCAACTGAGTGAAGATGTTTGTATCAAAGTGGTAATGTTTGGGCTGAAACTTGAAAGTCACATGAGAATTTTTTAGGGTGAAGATCAAGGGAATTAATAGTCCTACTATGTTCTGCACCATCTAGCCAATGACTCAAGTATTTTATGATATTCTGACTGCCACTTTCAAAAACAGGCATTGATAAATGGGAGTGCAACAGAGAGAAAAGCAGCCCAGATAGTAAAGTGTATCAGACGTGACATTGTTGAAGTAATTAGATGCTTAACGTGCAGAAGAGGAGAAGACATGTGATGGCAGTTTTCCATCATCTTACCAATATAAGAGAGAGATTAAAATTATTTTCTGAAGCTCAGAGAGAGTTTAAGACAAGACCATTGGGTAGAAATTATTGGGAGATAGTAGGAAGGGAAAAATGAAGGGGGGGAAATCGGAGGGGGAGACGAACCATGAGAGACTATGGACTCTGAGAAACAAACTGAGGGTTCCAGAGGGGAGGGGCATGGGGGGATGGGTTAGCCTTGTGATGGGTATTAAAGAGGGCACGTATTGAATGGAGCACTGGGTGTTATATGCAAACAATCATGGAACACTACCTCAAAAACTAATGATGTAATGTATGGTGATTAACATAACATAATAAAATAAAATTAAAAAAATTATTGGGAGACAAATTTGGGCTCAGTATGTTAAGACTCCTCTGCAGATTATAGTGAGTAAAACAAAAAACAGGTTGTTCTGTTACATATTGGGATCTCTGAGCCTGAGGATTCATGTGGGGATGGTGTGACCTCTGCTAAAAGTTACAGAGGGGAACATTGAAGCGAGTGCATGATGCAAATAGGTGATCTGCTCACCAAACTCTTTTTTTTTTTTAAAGATTTTATTTATTTATTTGAGAGAGAATGAGAGAGAGAGAGCACATGAGAGGGGGGAGGGTCAGAGGGAGAAGCAGACTCCCTGCTGAGCAGGGAGCCCGATGTGGGACTCGATCCAGGGACTCCAAGATCATGACCTGAGCCGAAGGCAGTCGCTTAACCAACTGAGCCACCCAGGTGCCCCTGCTCACCAAACTCTTACTGGTTCAGAGAGGCAGAGATGATATTAATGGATTGCTCTATTTTCTCACTTGTAAATTAAAAATGCAATAATAACAATAGTACTACTACTATTACTATTATTACTACCAGTCCTATGAATTGTCGAGAAGACTGAATGAGGCAAAATGTCATAAAAAATGATTATACCTTATATGGGATACAGAGAAATAACAACAACAACAACAACAACTAACATTTACTAAGCACTTATTAGGACTAGGCACTGTACTACTCATATTTTGCTCCATAAATAGTTATCTGTTGAAGTGAATGCATTAAATATTGTTGTTCTTAATATTTCCTAATAACGTAAGTGGTGTTCTTGATTGAATGACAGTTATATCCTTTAAATCATGATAGATTTATTCTGATTTTCTCTTTTTCCAGTTGCTGTGCTCACTCAGGAGAGGCACCATCAGCTGCAGTCCTCCATCACCAGCAGCAGCATGCTTGAGTCTGAGGTAACATTGAGAATGGACTATAAACACACCAGGGTTACGCTTTTTGCACATGCAAGAATTGTATGTTGTCCTTCACAAATAAAAGTCAGCCCATGGCATAGTGAATAAAAACATTAAATAGGAATTGGTGGAACTTAATTCAAGTCACCAATTTGTCATTAAGAAGTTCCGCCACCTAACCTCACAAGTTGTTGGTATATATGGAAATGAGAGTTATTTATTTTTGTCCATTTTATTTCTATTATTTATTTTAGGTTTGATATTCTGTTTTCTTCTTAAAAGATGATTGTCTGATAGAACTGAAAAAGTTTTAAACTTTAAAGTCATTTTAATGGGAATCTAAAGAGCCAGCAAATGAATTCTAGGACTGGGGGATTGGCAGGGGAACAAATTTATGCAAACGCAATACATAGATTAGATTGAAGAGAGTCGAGTGCCTTAAGAGCAGAAATTATAAGACAAGGGAAGCAATCAATCTTGAGAAAATTCTCCTCCTTATTGGGCAAAAGACAATAAGGTTTCTTACAGATAAGGAGTTCTGTGGTTATGTGTAATTTTTATCTATTCTCTTGTCCTGGTAGAAACTAAATATAAGCATGGGAGTCCTTCCCTCCCTTAGCTTTTAAGCTAGTTTCAAATTGTCTTGCTAGGACATATGTTGTGGTAGTGCAGGGACATGAAGGGGAGGCCCTGGTACCAGAAAATTCCTGGGAAGTTTTAGCAAAGAGCCAAAAAGGTTTAATCCACAACTCATCTCATTGTGATAGTTCTCTTCCAGCCTGGTTACAGAAGCGCCATTAGAATAAGAGGTCACTGATGTCAGGAAAAAATAAAATGCTTTGATACTTGAATAGAGGTGTATGCAATGAACAAGAAGAAAAAAAGAGGAAAGAGAATTGAATGTAACCAAGTTTCTATTTTGTGTGAGGAACTTCCTAGGAACTTTTCATAATAATCCTGTGACTTGCGTATTACCCTATCATTTATAGTAACGGGAAACTGCACTTCAGAGAGGTTAAAATTTTCCCCCAAGTCATGCCACTACTGAGGAGCAGAGGGAGAATTTGAGCAGAGACCTGCCCCTGCCTACTCTTCCCACACATTATCAGATATAATAATATTATTTAAATATTTTTAAATAGCTATACATAGTTATTTTAATATAAAGTTCAAGCACAGAAAAAGTCAACTGATCTTTATTTCTTAATTAAACATAAACTTTTAAAAAATTAGGGGTTTGGACTATAAAACCACTACCAATGCATTACCAATAGCCTACTGGCAGAGTTATCTACTTGTCAATTAAATCGCAAGATAGGAAAAGATGTTGGCAAATTTATGTCTTTGGTTTATTTTCACTCCCCTCTCTCCCAATCTGGTTATTTTTATTAGAGGCAGGTTATGGAATTACTAAAGCCTCCAAATTCTTATAGCATTAAACCTAAATGACCAAGTTGTAGTACCAATCTATCAATTTACAAATTAGGAGGGTGACTCTCAAAGAAGCTAATTGCCTCAAACAAAGTAACACCTGTAGTTATAGAATCAGCATAAGAACTCTGAAGGGCATTTATTTGCCAAATATTTACTGAGAACCAACCATGTGACAGACTTTTTCTATGTACTGGGCATACAATAGTGAACAATAAAGGTGAATACCCTGTTCAACTAGAAATTATGATTTACTGATAAATGCAAATAATTAAAATGAAGAAGTCCTAAATTTTAAGAAGGAACCAACCACATAAAAATTAGAGGATAAAGCATTCCCAGTACATAAAACCTCAAGCACAATGAGCTTTAAGGTGGGAACAATATTGGCCTATCCCAGGAGCAGAAAGAATGTGCTATAGCTTGAGTGTATTGACCTAGGGGAAAAGGGCAATTAAATCGGATCCAAGGTAGACTACAGCCAGATTATGTGGGTCTTCATAGGCAGGAGTCAGAAATGTACATTTTATTCTAAATGCATCGAGAAATTGTTAAGGTCTTAAGCAGGGAGGGCATGATCTTATTTACAGTATTTACGGACTGCTTGGGCTACCGTGGGAGAGAATGGACCAAGAGGGAGCAAGACTACGAATAGGGAGGTTCTGAAATACCCAGCGGACAGATGACAGTGATTCAGTAGATGACGTTGGCAGGAAAGGGGATAAAGAGAAGGGGACAGATCTCATTGGTGAGCTGATGGCAGACTCAGCAGTTTCTGCTTGTGAATTTTATGTCGAAAGAGAAGGAAAGAGAAGAATCAAGGATGTTTTTTGTTTTGTTTTGTTTTTGTTTTGGATTGAGCAATAGGTTTGGTTGGTTGGTTGGTTGGTTGGTAGAGGAGTCAGCTAGCAGAGATGAGACAAAACTGAGGAAAGAGGGGATTGAGGGTGAGGGTAGGGAAGGTATTGAAGAGTTCTGTTTTGAACATGGCACATTTGAGATGCATATTAGAAATCCCTAAGAGATACTCTCCTGGAGATTGGGGAAGAGGTCAAGGCTAGCGCTCAAGTTTGGGAGTCATTATCATATAGATGAATTTGAGGCCGTGGGAGTAGATGAGATTACCTATGGAGAGGAGATAAAGGATCCCAAGCATGAGCCCTAGGGCATTTAAAATTTTTAAGAGCAATATTTTTCCTTAAATAAATGTCTTTCTATTTAACTAGTAGATTTAATTTCAGAAGTTTTCTATTTAAGGGTAGTTAAACCAAAGCAAAGCAACCATTATTTCTTCCTTGAAATCTTCTCTAATCCCCATGCCCCAAAGGCCATATATAAAGTTATAAGTGAATTTAATAAAGGAAATATAAAAATACACACAATTATACAATTTGTTTAAGCAGGGCTTTTTGATTGTTGCTTTGTACTTGATAGCATTTCTATCTATCTTTGGACATCACCTGTCATTCAGCCTTTCCTAATAATAGATTGTGATTGTGCATGTTATAATCTTTCTAAACTCAGAAGGAAGCATTATGTTCTATGAACTGTACCCCCATGAGTTTAAACCCTGTCAAAAGTACAAGTAGGGAGTACCTTTGTCACTGAGCAATTGCAGCTCAGTATTACTAAAATCTTCTTTAAGCTGCTCATTGAAGAGTACGATGTTGCCATTTCCATCCCAAGTAACTCCCAGTTCTGAAGCACAGTGTTATTATACTCTATCAATTCCAAGGCCTGTCTGCTGCAGGTTTGAAATAGCTGCACTCGTGAAACCCAACTTTTAAATCCCAGGAAAGGGAGTTCAACCCTTTATTGTCCTAAAATAGACCAGTGCGATATGGCTCAGTAAGGGGTCTTTCTGATGGCGCCTTCAAAATTACCATCCTCAGTGTTCTATGCGGGAAATAAAAGTCCTGGACAACTTTCCACGAGCAGGCTTTTGGCCTGAGGCTCTTGAACAAAATCTTTTCAGTTTCTCCTTGTCTGTATTCATCATGATCCATGATTGATTATCACCTTTGCCTGGAGAAGGGCCTACGTCTTTTATGAAGGTGTGCATCTGTTTTATGTGCCTGGCTACATTGAGTGGTTGAATTGCAGATGTGGTTTATGATTGGTGATAATGGGACTAGTTGCTAATTTTTAAATATCTAAAAACACTGCGTAAAATATAACATTTCCATGATTGCACAGGAGAGAGTGTAGGAAAGTTAAACTGTGTGGATTTCCAGCCAGATTTGGGTCCCAAAGGACACTCCTCAACTTCCCACCCCCACCCCTGCACCTTTTCCTGAGTGTTTTCACAAACACACACACTCGACTTACTTTTGCTTTTCTGGCTGTTCATACCCAGTGCCTCATTCTGACTCCAACAGGAATTACTAAAATCACCTCACTGCATTCTAAATCTGGTTACCGATGAAAGGAGTAAACTTTCCTGCCCTCTCAGAGCTGCCTTCCAGATCTGCTTCCTATCCTGGCTTCTAAAACTGGCATGGCCTCCTTGCATGATCTTCCCTGCATGCATTCCCAACCTGCTTTCAGGGCTGACATTTATTATCTGAGGACATTCTTACCACAGCCTCAATCCTCTAGTCTCAGAATTCACCCGAGGCCCTTCCTCTGTGACATCCACTCCCTACATTTTTAGGTTCCTCATTATCCCTGGATTTTCTCATTTAACTGGGTTTCATGGTTCTCCTATCTCCTGAACCTTCATAGTTTTATGTCTGACTCCAGAAAGTCAGAGTCCCACCAAGAGGAGAATAATTCATGTCCTTTGGAACACTCATCTCAATTTGCTTTGAATGAAAATGAGGTCTATGATAATATTTTTCTAAAGCAAAAACACAAATGCTATTCCTGATTTTCTATTACACTTAGTAAAATAATTATCTAAATGGATGTTTTTCATTTTACTATTCTTACCATTTTCATACTTTTTAATATGATTTAGATTTTCCTTTGAGGATTAACTGGCTTAAAACAAGAAAAGTCTTGAACATCTCATTTTTTTTCTTTTTACATCCTTGTCTCATTGACTTTTCCAAAGTAGAGGTGATGACCTGTAATATTTCTTCCAGACTGACCTCTTACTTCCTGCGCCAGTTTTCAACTCTTTACAAGTAAAGAAGTTAATAAAGAAAAGAGAGAACTTTGATGCTGCCAACTCTTAAGCAATTTAAGCTGTGACTTTACTAACCTTAAAGTAAATGAAGCCAGATCCAGTAGCTGCACGATCAAATGCTGTTACAGGATAATTTAGTCCAATTGAATATTACCGTAATGGGGGGAAATGAATTCTGTGCACATTGAAGTTTCTGCTTCTCCAGGAGAATTAAATTGCTGAATGCCCATGTACCCCACTGAAAGTATCTCAAATACACCTCAGCTGCTGTGTGAATGTGAAGGTCAAGTCTGTTGACCTAGCTTTCCAGAATATATCTTCAACTAGAACCACCCATTTCCTCTTGTTCTTAATGCTCAAGTGTTACCTGTATTGTTTTGAAGAACTAGTTTAATTTCACAAATGGATTATGTTGGATGACATAAAATTATTTTCTACATGTAGCTTTATGATCCCAAAGATCCTATGGAATTTTATAATAATTGACTGACATACAATTCAAGTCACACATTAGCTAACTTGCTAAGCCACTGAGAACCTATTATATTTTTCAACTTTCTTTCTATGTCATGAATACTGAGTCTTATAATTTTATGGAAATATCTTGTTTCCAAAAAAACACCTGAAGATGTTGAAGAAAAAATATTGAATGCTTATTTTATGGTCAAGTAAATATATACATACCATTTACTATTCCCCAAGCCACCAAGGAAGAAGCTGCAGGTAGCACATAGAATAGGAGAAAACTTAAAACATGACCACAGCCTCTATGGCTCCAGAAGCTGCAGGCCACAGAAAGTGAATAAAAAGGAAAATTTCATACCCACGTGTTAGGGAGAAGCAAGAGTAAGGAAGTAGGGGTGGAGGGAGGGTAGGACTTGAAATAGTTAAGTCCAGACGAATAATAAAACTGAAAAATTTAAGGAAAGATCTGATAAATATAAAGGAAGACACAGAGCACATTTCAAAGACAGAGAATAATATTTAATATAAGATCAAATATTGTGGGTGCCTGGGTGGCTCAGTCGTTGGGCATCTGCCTTCGGCTCAGGTCATGATCCCGGGGTCCTGGGATCGAGCCCCGCATCGGGCTCCCTGCTCGGCGGGAAGCCTGCTTCTCCCTCTCCCACTCCCCCTGCTTGTGTTCCCTCTCTCGCTGTGTCTCTCTCTGTCAAATAAATAAATAGAATCTTTAAAAAAAATTAAAAAAAAATAAAAAAATTAAAAAAAAGATCAAATATTGTTAGTACGTGCAGGGTCACATGATTATTTTGCATAGTTTCAGCAAAGAGAAAGAGGAGAAATTCCAGATTCTAAATTGGCATATCAAACAATTGTGTAACCCAGCAAAAGAAGTTCACCCAAACACATCTGTTTCCAACTACTTCTGAACTACATCCTATACTTGGCCCTCAAACCATTTTCATGGTAAAAGGCTGAATCATTAGGCCATGTTCAAAAGACAACCAAGATGCTGACCAAGACCTGTTGAATGGACAACATCCTTATAACAATTTCCCCTTGATGGTGCAGACTATGTCGACTTAATTCAAGCATTTGTGTGAGACACAGTGTGGCCCTAAAAACTTTCTACCTTAGGATACCCACCCCTATTGCTTCCCAAATCCTAGGGTTTATCCCTAATGTTATACTAAATGTTGTATAGACAGTGTCCATCCCATCCATCCATGCACCCATCCACCCATATGGACACACATTGTCTCTACTGAACAATCATGTATTGAGCACTCATTCCTTGCCCAGCACGGTGCTAGATGCATAGCAACATGTCAAAACACTACTCAAAATTGCCCTTCAGCTCATAGAACTCATCGCCATTTTATAAAAATCACATCAAATGCTCATTTTCATTATTTTTTATTCTATTTTCTACCACATGATTATGATTAATTGCTCTGGGCATACTTTGCTTACTCCAAGAGCTCCTTTGTTTTTATTCCATCCACTTGCCACCTTGCTTACTTTACATCATAACTTAAGATTGCCTAATCTCTCATTTTTGTCCAGAAGTGCTGCTTGGCATGCATAATTTTAGCAACAAAAATCTCTCCTTACAGCCTTCACTTCCTGCCGTTTTTGAGTCTCTCCAGTCTCTGCAAAAATATATATCCCAATTTCATTTATAGTTAGATGCTTACAATTAAAATGCCACTGCCCTTGTAAAGTTGCTTTAGTGATATCATTCTCTGCCAAAACTATGGTAGCTGTAAATGAGATTCGAGACTCATTTTCTTCATAGACCAAACACAACTTAAATTTATGTGCACAATCAGTGGCTGGTTTTCTTACTTCTGCAAATGAGATGTAGTCAAGTGTCCAGGGACACATGTCTCCTTGATGCCTGTCTACACAGTGAGGATTTGCTGCCCTTATCATCCTTTTAGTCTTGTGCGATATTCTACTGACTCCCCAATGTCCTCATTGTGATCATCATCATTGCCATGAGATGCAGATATTCTGAGCTGAACTGAAAAATTCAATTTGTCCAGGCACAAAACCACCATGCCTGTGACTGTGTCACCTTTTGTATTAGCCAGGAAAGAGAATAAGGAAGAGAAAATGTGTGAGTTGAAAAGCAACACTAAATGGAGTGCTTATTTAAACATATTCTAAAATATGTTTGTCTACTTGACCTAACTACTGACTTAAACGCAGTAAGAAGGCATTTTAACACCATTAGTATCTGGATTTCTGCCAGAGAAAGCTCCTTGCTTTATATCCCCTTAGGCTGTACTGATGAAACTACCTAAAAATGGGGTTTAATAGCACTTAATTCATTTTAAATACTAAAGCAACCAGTAAAGTGTATCAGATGATGAAAAAAATACGACTCCGGAGGTTAAAGAAAGTATTCCAGCTGGGACTTTCCTGCTTATATATAAAATGCGTCGTGTTCTCTCTTGGAGTCGTGGTGAGGATTCTGACCAGGTAGGTGGTTTCTGGCAGACTTTGCTTTGCTCCAAAGTTGCTGCTTCCACTGGTGCGTTTTTTCAGACACCACAGTGTGGTTCTGACTGTGGACATGGCTGATGTTGGCGGTCTTGGCCGTGACCGGGGTAGCAGCGTTCTACAATTCTTTCCACACAATACAATTAAAAAGTCCAGATTATAGATACACACTGCCCAGGGACAAGATGCTAAGTGCTTCTAAGTGTTTTGTTGAGAGCCAGTGTTTAAGTAAACGTTACAAATTATGGTTGCCTAGTAAATAACGTGGACTGAAGCCCTTGAGAAATCTATTATTCATAAAATACATCATTTTGTCAGCTGGATCATGTAGCTTTTTTCTCAAAGAGATTGATAGAGGTTTTGGTTTGATCGCCAGCCACGAACAGTAAGGGCTTTTCAAAGACCCAGACAAGGCTGAACCTCCATCAGAAAAGGCAGTCCAGAGAGGCAGCCCATCCTCAGCGCATGTGGTTTGGTGCGGGTTTTTGGTGTTTGGTCAGCTTATCTGCAGAATCCTCAGAAGGGTAAGTAGTCTATCAAGGCCCTCTTTTATTGTGTTTGCCCTAAGAAGCCCAATAAGAATTGTTCCGCAGGGATCGGGGATTAGTCACCTTGGTAGAATTTTGGTTGAATGTGTTTCTTCCTCTCAAGCCCTCTCGTGTATATATGTGCTTATGCAGGCATGCGTTTATGTGTGTACTTAAGTGAAATAAAATTTAACAATAAATGAATTTCCAATGCTGTCTGGAGAAATTAGCAGTAGAATCCATTTTTTCATTTCTTGCCCTGTTTCTGTTTGTACTTTCGTTTTAGCATGTGAGAGTCCTTGGCTCCTCTTCATGAATTTGTTCATTCATGCAGCGAATATTCCCTGTGCTTCAACTATGAGCCAGAACTGTTCTGGGCCCTGGTAACCTGGTAAGCAGAAAAGTAAGTCCATGATTACGATTCAGTACTATACATAGTGTGGTAGAAATAAGAAGGTATTGGAAACAATGAAAAAACACTTGTCTCAGCCTTTCATATCAGATCTTCCTGGAGGAGGCAACCTTTTAGCTGAATTTTAAAGTAGGAAATATATAAGTAAAGAGGGAGAATTCAAACAGCAAGATGAGTGTGTTTTAAGTCACAGAACAGAGAGAGGTCGTGCCAGGGCACTGCACTTCGTTGGGCCTTTCTGGAGCTCAGCATTTGCATGGCGGGGGGTGGGTAGATGGAAAAAGGGATATTAGAAAAGGTGGAAGGTGCTGGCTTTGGTGTATGGAATAGATTTTTCTGTGGCAGAAGAAACTAAAAAGCACTTTCTAATTCCCTTTGTGGAGACAGGGAAATCAGTTTTCAGTTTTCTCATGTGTAAAATGACGTATTTGGGCTCTACAATCACAAGGCCTTTTCCAGCTTTAAGAGTCTATGATTCTATGAATTTTTGGTACCTTGCAAGAAAACATGAAAGTATTCATGAACACATGAATCAACATTCTCTTCTGTAGGAGAAAATAATTCCATTACCCAAGATTTATATTTGGAAAATTGCTATGGTGTTAGACATGTTTCATGCACAATCACATCATTTAACTATTAAAATGGTATCTATTGTTGGCATGAGAAGAAACAATAATTACAAATATTTATTGTTGTTTACATCTCCATTCTTAAAGAAAATGTGAGATCTCTTAGCATGGGCTTAAAATTTCTTAGTAAATTAAAATGTTCATTGAGGGGTGCCTGGGTGGCTCAATTGGTTAAGCCTCTGCCTTAGGCTCAGGTCATGGTCCCAGGGTCCTGGGATGAAGCCCAGTGTGGGGCTCTCTGCTCAGGGGGGAGCCTGCTTCTCCCTCTCTTCCCCGCTTGTGCTATCTCTGTTGCTATCTCTGTCTCTCTGTCTCTCAAATAAATAAAATCTTTTAAAAAATGTTTGTTGAATAACTATTTTCCTAAAATGAAAGGCAAGATATTTTAGTAGAAATATAACGGTGAGAGTTCAAGCACATATTCGTCATTAACATTTTTGAGCAATGTAAAAACCAGGTCAATAAGATTTAACTTTTTCATTTATATGAAAAGACAAAAAATAATTGATCAGTTTGCTCATTGCCCTGCTCTGCAATAGAACTTCATGTGTGCTGTTTTCCACCTCATCATTATTAGTAATTTCTACCTTTACATCAACCAAAATGTCAATCAACTTATACCTAGTTATATATAGATATAGACACATACATGTAGATACATACTTTGTTTTGTGTTTCCAGAAATCCACAATTACTGTAAAAATCTAAAATGACTGCACACAAAATTTTACCACAAAGCCCTTTTCCCAAGCCCTTTTCTTAAGAAAAATTGAGTCAAGTAGTTTAATCAGTTAAATATTTAAATGAAAAAAAAAGAAGAAACACAGGGGATCTGAGTTATTTATTCAGAATCACACAGCAAACGCAGTGATGAGATGAGAACCAAATTTGGTAGTTGAGAGCCTACATTACACAGTCATTGAGACTTACCACTCCTATTGAGCCCACTAATATACAAGTATTAGTATTTTATTTTATTATTTTCAATTATTCTAATATTATGCCAGATAGTCGAAATTTTCAGAAAACTAGTCTCTTCAGTTACAGCCAAAATAAGCAATCTCAATTATTCGACATATGTTTGTAGTGTGACTAAGGTTTGCCAGGCGTGGAATTCAGCATTGAAGTTACAAGAGCAAAAGTAAGCCAATCCTTGTTCCTAAGGAGTTCATAGTACCATGAGATTGCCACCCTGTAATCAGTAATACAAGCATTGTAATAAATGCAAATAGGAAATAAGCTTGAGATAACTTTGGAAGGGTACCTCAGAGGGCTTACAACCCAATATGTGGAGGCTTTGGAGTGATTTCCAAGTTGAGATCTATGGAAGAAGGCGAAGTTTGAAAATGTTGGCATTCTGAGAAGTATCAGAATTTACAGGCTATGTGGAGGAAGGGAAGTGCAAAGAAGCCTGAGCAGAAGCATCCAGAGGAGTGATGGAAGATGTAGGAAGCATGATTTTATGGAAGCCAAGGGCATAGAGGATTTCTAGAGCACAACGGTTGTCAAAGTTGACCCTGCAGAGAGGTTAGGGAAGAACATGATTAGAGAGCAGATGATGGATTTAACATCAGTGCCATTAGAGCTTTGGCAAGGATTAGTTCATGAAATGATAGAACTAGAGTTCAAAAGGGAATGGGTAAAAGAGGGACTTCAAAGTGAAGAAAGCTGACAAATCTTTTTAAAAGTAGGGTTTTATAGATGAAAGATACAGTATGGTGGAGAGAGGGAAGGGTCTGTAGGAGTCTTTTGTTTGTTTTTAATCATGTTTAAATACCAATGAGTACTATTCGGGGTCAGGTGTCAAGTAGAAAGCAATTTAAGGGAAGGCATATTGGACTAAAAGAAGGTTGAGAGTATAGGGTCCAATGCCTACAGTGAAGAATTAGCTCTAGATGTGGGAGAGGGACTCATTCAAATAGAAGAGATAAAGTAATAGAAGGCTATCTTGTAGATAAGCATTTAAAGTAGATGGTGTTCCTAATGAGTATCTTCTATTTTCTCTTGATGTAGCCTATGGAGCCAAGGCTGGAGTGGAGGGGACTGGATGTTTCAGAAGAGATGTTTTGAAACAATGGTGGAAATAACACCATTATCTAACAGCACAAAGGTCTTAGTTGTGGCTGGATATGAATTTATATTCATATGATATTGAGTGATTTTTTCAACACTATTTAGAAACAAGCTAGAGGAGAAGGAGAACTCTTGGATGGACATCAGTGTTGATATGTTGGACAACAGAGGCCAGACTGAATGGTAAGGAACAAGGAGACAGGACAGGGATGATAGATAGCAAAAATCTAACCAGGTGAACATGCCAGAGTACCAGTGAGATTGGAATTTAGACATATTTGTGATAATAACCAAGGAGGAGGGCTGAAAAACAATAAACTGGGATGGGATAGAATTCTATATTTCAGAAGTGCATGCAGCAGGTTAGTTAGTTTCATTTGGTTTTGGTTTTATTGACAGAGTCTACATTCTGGCCTTGGGAATGGGTAGCTGAAATGAATACAGTTATTCACTGAGATGAAAATGTTAAGGAACTGAAGAATGAGTGAGTTGAATGAGTGACACTGATGCCATTTGAGTAGTGGCAAAGCTCTATCCTTCCCCAAGTTCTAATAATGAACTTAGAGGCTGGCAAAAAAAAAAAAAAAAAGACAAACCCTGAGTGTTAAGGCTCATAACATCTTACCTTCCTACACAACACACAGACCACAACCACCAATTTTAGTCATGCCCCTGCCCTGTTTACTATGGGAGAGGACATCCACAGCTCATGGAGAAAAGTTTGGAAAGGCAAGCATGCACTGGGATGGTGGAAAAGGGCATGAATCAGCTGAGAAAATACAGCTCAGTTTGGAAGAAAAATCCAGGAGGGGGACTTATATTTGAATGTGGGCAGCATTGTGGGTAAGATTAGCTAGCCAAATCTTTCCAAAATCAGCCACCCCTACAATGTCCTGATGGATGGAGAGAGGGTCAAGTGTAGGAGGCAGGGTCAGACATGCATCCTTTCTGGAAAAGGTCACTGGTGAAACTGCCTTAATGGGGCTTAGGAGAGAATCTTACTCTGATAGGAAAGGCAAGGCAGCAGGACTATTTAGTTTCCAGAATACTCACCATGTACGTTCTGTTCTCTCTGCCTTTTATCTCATTCCTTCCCCTTTGCCACCCTTCCTCTCTTTCCTTCTCACCCTGCCCTCCCCCTCTCTGTCTTTGTTCTCTCTTCTTCACATTCTTGCCTATTTCTTGTCTTTTCCCCCACCATAAGAAGCTAAGATTCAATAAGGTGCAGGAATATAAAACTGTGGCTGAGGAATCTTTGCTGAGACTTTCTTTGCCCTTCTATGGGCACTGTCCAGAAAGATCCACAATGTTCTCTGCCTGACCCATGATTTACCAGTGGTTCCAATTCAGCCCAAGGCCAGCTGGCACTGCTTCCAGAAGCAGCCCTTCGTGCAGAGGGTACCCTTCATTCCGCTTGCCCATGACCTTTCAACAAAGTGTAATTCTGCAAAGCTGATTCTTGTACTTTATTGCTTGACCTGCAAGTAACATGTAGACACATATGGATGTGTTCTCATGTTCATCTGTGCCATCTGCCCTCCTCCAGTCTCCGCCACTCAGCCTTTGCTCCTTGACTGCTTGTGTCCCATTGGAATGGCACATATCCACTTCCTTCATAACAAAAGAAAACTCATTCCATATATGATTGTCAAATTCTGAAGGCCTCGGCCAGCTAGAGGTTACCATCAATTGTTGAGCAGTGACTCCTTTCATTGTGGGATTATTACCTTTTCCTTATTTCAAATAAAGTGGCAGCTGGAAGGAATTGGCAGGGGCGTTCTTATTTCCTCCTTGTGGGAGAGATTCAAAAAAAAAAAAAAAAAGGAAAGAGAGAGAGAGAGAGATCTAGATACCTTCATGAATCATGAATCATGCAAGTTGTCTCCTACCATGCCAAGGAAATTATCTTCTCTACACTACCCATCAATACCATTGACCTTTGTCATAAAAAGCAGGTCGCTTATATCTATATCCCATTAAAAGGCATCATCTTACAATCACTTCTTCAGTACTATTAAAGTCGTGTCAAAAAGAATCATTGACTTATTGTCAAACACATTCCAACCTTCCACATTAATGTACCTAGAGACACCTCACTAATCAGCAGGCAAACAATGCCAGACACGAAGGGAAGCCCAGGAAACCCAGGGGAAAAACGTCTCTGATTTCACCCTCCCTAGCTCACCTGTACATGTTCTCTCTCTATCTTGTACATTGGGACAGTTGATGATATGTCATTTAGCACATCAGTCCTTATATATTTAGAAAGAATACTATGTTTTTGCTATTGCTCTCTAACACATATCAGTGGCAGAATTTCCATAGTATTTTAGAGGATGCCAGTGAGTCTTCATGACCTGTCTGGCCCTAACATAGCAGTGGGTATTAATTGGGAGTCAAAAAAGAGCTTATTAAGTATGTATTTCAGTGGAATTAACAGAAAAATAGAGTTGTTAGCTTGCTAAATGACAGAGGTATCACGTGTTATGTCAATTCCAGGAAATAAAACTATAGTTTGACTTGGTTTGGCCAGGTAAGGCTTCCTGCAAAAGGGGCAGTCAAGTGGGGACTTGAATAAGGTGGAATTTGAATAACCAGATTGGAATAGGGAGAGATTTCTGGGGAAAACTATTAAAAAAAAAAAAAAAAAACTAATTCTGGACATAAGAATATGCAAGGAAGTAAGGGGAATTATGGAGAGTGTCTTGTCTCAAGTTGAGTGCATGTTGGTGATAAGAAGACAAACGGGATAGTATCCGAAGATAACTGAGCTCCAGATAAATATCTTTTGATTTTCTCCAAAATGCAGGAGTTCTTTTTCAAGGTTTTTGAGCCTATATAATGAAATACACAATGAAAGGAAAGGGGGGTGATTTAGGATTATTCCTCAGGTAAGCCAGGTCCATCAGACATAAATGAGATTGCTGCAAAATTGACAGAGGAGATGAGCACCTGGATTTTACTTGGAGAGGGATGGATTTAAAGGAACTTAGAAAGGATTAATTCACTGAGCTTGCAGAATTAAGACATTATGTACAACTTAGACCCAGGATTCTACTCATTATCCTTTCTCTCCTTTCCTTCCTTTTCTCCTACCTTCCTATTTTTAAGGCTATGTTTTGACATAGTTATGGGGAAACTGTCTATATGCACCCAGGGCCTGTGGCTGAAACTCACTCTCCCACCCAGTATGAAAGGCTGCGTGGTATGATCTGGAAGCAGAGAGGCAGAGTGGAAAGAACAGACATTCTGGGGTCAGAGAGACTTGGTTAGAAGTCCTGCCTCCACTGCTGCTGCGTTGTGACTTTATACAGGACCCTCAATAGTTCTCTGCCTCTCTATTTCTCATCATTTTATACTCACTATCTCTAATACTTATGTCTATCCTTCGTAGTACATGTACATATATGTGCATGATCATCACAATCCAACTTCACATTTCCAAGTCCCATGCTTACATAGAATTATTCAGCTGCATTGACTACTTATCATTTTGAAACTTACTTTTTTTTTTTTTTATGTTGGTTTCTACATGGCATGCCCATAGTTTTTATCTTAACTCAATGGCCACATAATTTCAATGTACTTGAATAGCTTCTCCTACTCTGGTTGTAAACATTAAATGGTAGAGTATGAAGCTTAAGGGCTGAGGTCTCTTTTTTGTTGTCTATACTTTTTCCCTAAGTATTTGTAACCGGTTCCATTTAAATACTGATAATTTCCAAATGTATATCTCTATTTTTCACCTTTACTCAGGACTTACGATGCCTCCTGGACATGCCTTTTTTATCATGGGTTAAGTGGAACTTTTGACTCACTCTCTAAATTCTGCTTCCAAGAGTCTCCTTGGGGGACTAGCATCTATTCACCAACTCTAGCTAACAAACTGAGGGAAATTTTTACTTCCTTTCTTTCCCTTGCCTCTTACAACCAATCAATCAACAAGTAGAAACAAAAGCAAAACATTTTCTTAATC
Source organism: Phoca vitulina (assembly GCF_004348235.1). Lineage (NCBI taxonomy): Eukaryota > Metazoa > Chordata > Mammalia > Carnivora > Phocidae > Phoca > Phoca vitulina. The sequence continues at coordinate 4,479,698 of NW_022589727.1, forward strand.
TACCTATTTCTTCTATCCCCATTGCTATCATCCTGATCTTATCCAACATCATTTTTCATCTGGACAACTCCAGTAGACTTCAACTGGCCTCTTTGTTTCTACTTTATGCTCCTTTCTCCACCCTATATCCAGAATAATCTCAGAGAATGTAAAGTAGAACTCTGTTTAAACCCTACAATGACTTCACTTAATGCTGAGAATAAAATCTATTTCTTTACCCTGGATTTCATGACATGACTGACTCTTTCTCTCACTCCCCTCAACTCACTATGTTTAAGACACAAAGGCTTTCTTTCCATTCCTTTGACTTACCAATCTCTCTTCTATCTTAAGGCCTTTGAAATAACCCCTTCCTCTGCCTAGAATGTTCTTCCAACAGATCTTCAATGAATGGTTTCTCCATTTACCCAGAGCCTCATCAGAAAAGCCTGCCATTACTGCACAATCTAAAATTGTTGCTAATAAATAGCTATTGACTTGCTATTCAAAGCATGGGACATGGGCCAGCAGCCCTGGCATCACCTAGAAGCTTGTTAGAAATGCCGAGTCTTGAGCCCCACCCAAGACTACTAAATCAGAATTTGCATTGTAGTAAGATCCCTGATTGATTTAGGTGCACATTAATATTTGAGATCCACTAACCTAGCACATCACTCTCTTTTAATTTTTTTGTAGTACTTACATTTCCTGATTTTCTCTTGTGTATGAACATATACTTGTTGAGCTGTACTCCTCTACTAAATATAAGCTCCGTGAGAACTTGAGCCTTATCAGCACTGCTCACCTCTAACATGTCCCAAAACAAGAGCAGTGCTCCATACTTATATGGCTTGTTGAATGAATAAATGAAGTATCCACATTTGCCTGAGGACATACTCTTAAGGAGGGGAAGAACTGAGATCCAAACTCTTCCATTCACTTCACAACTCCCAGTTCAAGAAATAAATTATGCATATCTGTGTCTCTTTGGGAGGGTTGAGGGGGGTTCACAGTCCAAAAGGTAATCTGCCTTCAAACTAAATTGAGATTGAATGGAACATCAGGCCCCTTTCTACCTCCCCATTTTGGAACAACTGCAACGTCAAGGTTTCTGAGCACTGTTCCCAGAGTTCCCCCTGAGTGACTCTGGCCTATCAGGGGCCACAGCTGAAGCTGAATTCACTTCATTGATCTGTTTATATGCAAAGAGTGAATTATAGCAGGCTGGAATGAGGGCTTCAAGTAGTGAGAGATCCAGGAGAGAGAAGAGAACAAGATGGAGGAGAATGTCTGAGAAACTGAGTGGTAGGAAAAGTCAGTTCCCAAAGAGATACGTCGTTTTACAGGGGAGACAGAAGGTACAAGCACACCTTTCTTTCCCCATAATTATTTTGTCTCTATACTATCATATCACATGTAGCTTATCAACCCATTCGTGACAGTAAAATCATCTAAAGAGTTAACTGTTAAACACATAATATATTTTTATTTTCCCAAACAGTGACTTTAACTCTGCAACCAGTACTAACATGTACATACTTTCACTTTCTCCATGTTTTGTTTTCTCTTGCACCATAATCTCCCCTGATTTTTCACACAGAACTCTTCATTTCCAGACAACGTATATCTCTACAGCAGGAAAGAGCTAAGTAGCACTATCCACAGAGTTAAAGTCAGAATTTTGAAATCTAATTCAGATATGTTGGGGCTCTTCTTTTTAATAAAATAAAGTTAATCTGAAGTATAAACAAACACAGTACAATAAATGTGAAAGAGGAGTTCTGAAGTGGAAAAGATGAAACAGATTGTCATAATTTGGGGAAAAAAAGAAAGGAAGGGAAGGAGGGAGGGAAGGAGGGAGGGAAAGAGGGAGGGAGAACGGAAGGAAGGAAGGAAGGAAGGAAGGAAGGAAGGAAGGAAGGAAGGAAGGAGGGAGGGAGGGAAGGAAGGAAGGAAGGAAGGAAGGAAAAAAGGAAGGAAGGAAGGATGGAAGGAAGGAAGGAAGGAAAAAAGGAAGGAAGGAAGGAAGGATGGAAGGAAGGAGAGAAAAAGTTATGACAGCCAAAAAAGAAAGTGAAGTTTGTCTCTTGAGTCCATGGCTCTGACTCACCATGAGAATTTCTGCCATTCTATCCTAGCCAGTAACTTTGTTTCAAATTTGCAGAGGCCATCAGGATCCATCTTTAATTAGAGTTATTGAGAGATTTGATCATGGCCATCAAAACCTTCCAGAGTGAAAAACATGTCCTTTTGCTTGGAAAGACAATTTGAATATGTCCACATCTTCATAATTTATTTAATCTCTTTATATTAGTATTACAAAAATATATAAAATGCCTTCTCTATGAGTTAAAGCCGTTTTTAAGGAAACTAAGATATTAAAATAAATATGGATAAAAATCTAGGGCACCTGGGTGGCTCAGTCATTAAGCATCTGACTTTGGCTCAGGTCATGATCCCAGGGTCCTGGGATCGAGGCCCGCATTGGGCTCCCTGCTCCGCAGGAAGCCTGCTTCTCCCTCTCCCACTCCCCCTCTCTCGCTCTCTCTCTCTCTGCCAAATAAATAAATAAAATATTTAAAAAAAAATAAATTAAAAAAAACACTAAACACACACACACACACAAAGACAGCCCATTTTTTGTCAAAACTGTGGTCCATACAGTCTTTCCTGTATCCCTCAAAGTCCTTATAACAAATTTATTTTTTTTCTTACAGCAAATTTAGTTAACTTCACACCCTCACTGCTCTTTTTCTAGAACTTTAACTCCCATGGTCATACTGAATGATCTTAACAATTATTTTTGGACTGGGCTGATACATCTATTTGAAACAAATGAATGCAGCCATCTGCAGGTGACTTGGATTCACACACACACACACACACACACACACACACACACACACACTCACACACAGGCACCACGGACCTGTGCTGCAAGAAACTTAGTAGAACAACATTAACGTCAGCTGAATGCTTTTCAAAACTGCTCATTATGGTCCTGAAACACGTTTCAGTTTGTATAGACCCTGGAAAGGCAAAGGCAGCAATGGGAACAAAAAGGAGGGGAAAAAAACAATGAATAGCAAACCTGGTGTTTTCCAACTCAAGAAGCCGCAGTTGATTTGAGAAGTGGCGGAACATCTAAGCTGCTTCCGATTTTATTCGAGCGAAATCTTCCATCCCAGCTTTTGTATATGCCTGGCCTCACACATCGCAGTTACACATGGAAGCCCTCAGGAACTAAGGTTTTAGATCAGTGTCAGAGCATTTATATTTTTAAAAAAATATCCTGAAAATGCCAGCTCTACCCCAGCTAGGATTGCTTCCCCCCGTGTCCTGCAGTGAGACTTGTCAACATCAGTAATATACATGATGTTTGAACTTCTTCCAAGTGACTTACCCACACACTCACTCTCCTGAAAAAATTCAGTGTCTGCCCACCTGCTGTTCAAGTGTAGAGAAGAGATGAAAGATTCTTTTCCCCTGAAATTAAAAGGAACTGAAAACAAACAATTCCAACTGAATATGTCAGTTTGTGCCAAGACCTCTTCTGCCCCATCTTGTCTGCTGACCTGCTATAGTACGTCAGTTCCTTGTGACATCCTCTTTAACACAATCAGATACACTGGAAATTGGAAAGACTTTGCATTGGTCTAATAAGTTGCAATTATTATGATCTAGCACCTAAAATGGATTTTTTGCACCTAACGCTTTTTTAAATGGTGATAAACATAATTGTAACAGCCTCCGTAGTATAAATTGAAGAACCCAATCTCAAAGGAATTAATGTACAAATGCCACTGCTTTCCTCATTAAAAAATAGGAAACTTTCCTATATAGTTCCTCTGAGAAATCTTACATAAGCCTTTGACCACACTAAATTTATTCATTCTTTTGTTCACTTGATTTTTGTTTATTCATTCATTCATTTTTTTTTTTACTGCTACTTTGGGGATATCGTGTGATAAAGGTAAAACGAATTTTAAAAATGCATCAACCCCAGTTCCTGCATTCAAAAAACTTACATTTTTTTTGGAGGATGGATTAGATATACACCTAGAATAGGTAAAATGACAATGCATTAACTAACAATGCAGGATTTAGGCATAGAGATAACATATGGTAGCATTAAGCATGAAAATATGGTCTAGGAATTTAGTTAAGAGATATTTGTATAGGCAGAATGTTCAGGAAGATAGGAAGCTTCAACTGGACATTTTATAAATAGGTAGGATTTAAATAGTTGGAGAGGAGTGAAAAAGACATTTTCCATATGCAGGGACAACACAAGCAATCTCAGGAAGTTGGTCATGCATGCACCACGTGGGCCGGGGGAGGAAATTAATCTAAGGATGACATTCCTTTGTGAGTTTAAATCATTTATTTGCCACATAGATCTTCCTCTATTACCTCAAATGTTTCAAAGGCATTTTAGTTACACTGAAAGTGTTAGTTTGTTACAAGAAACTCATTTATGCTAGCTCAAGGAATAGTAGGGTAGGGAAGATGGGAGGAAGGAGTGCATATAATTTACTATCCTGGAACTCCAGAAGAAAGAAGCATTTGAGGCTGGGAATCTCAGATGGAGGAATCCGGTCATAGCATTTCTAGGAATCATAAGGGCAAGAATTTTGGTGGATCTTTGTCTAGTTTTCCGTTTGGCTAGTTCTATCAATCTTTGCTTCTTTCTGTATATCTTGTCTTCTTACTTTTCCTTCTGTTTCTTGCTTCTTCAGCTAGACCTCTTAATTTTTATTCTCTTTTTCTGAGTCTCTTTGGTTATAGATTCTACTTCCTTCATCTTTGGCTTACTCTTAATATAAGTTCTTTCACAGTTCCTCACTCCCTTCTCTAACTTGCACATGTTGTGCAAGGCCTTTTACAACCAATTGACTTTTTTCCCCTGTGTTTTCCATTCTATGCGTTCTGAAAGCAAGAATCTAGTTGCCCAGCTCATTCACCATTGGACAGATAGTTCATATCAGGCTACCTATGCATTGTCAAATAGCCTAAGGATTAGCTGCCTTTGAGTCTGGAGCACTTCCCATCCAAAAAGTTATATTCAGGGAGTGGTACAAAACATGGTTGGCTGGGTCTCCTCCCTCAAAGAGATCTGCGGGCAGATCAGCTTTCTCAGAAGAGGCTGTGGCAATGGAAGTCACCGTGATTGACACATGTAATGAAAAAGGAAGGGACATTTACTCTGTAATCTGTTTCAAGAGAGATGGCTCATTTGTGTGGTGATGAATGTATTAAGTATCTACTATGTACAGGTAGTGATGAGACCTTTACTTTCAATAGGTTGCTTAATCTCCAAAACAATTCTGCAAAATAATTATTATTACCATTTTAGAGATGAGGAAACAAAAACTCAAAAACATTAAGCAACTTCTCCCAAAAAGGTAACTAGGAATTGACGTAACTTGGGTTTTAATACATGTTTATTAAAATTGAAAGAGGATTTGGTGCATCCATCCCTAATTTCCCTACTCTTTCATTATACAACTCTGATAATTTCAGAGAAAATTTAATCCTGTACTTGGTGACTTCACACTGGTGTAATCAATCATTTGATGAACCAAATAATTGCTTTTGCTCTCTCATTTACTTTAATTATGGGCGACATTGGGTAACACTAGTTCATATTTGTCAAATGTGAAACTAGAAAACACTTTTTAAACCCATTTTAATTTTAAAGTACTCCTTTTGGATTATCTATTGGCTCTAAAGTAGACTACCCTTATGTTCTACATGTATGTTACTGATGCTATTGCTTAATTAAATTGTCCATTTCTTGATGGCAGAGATTGTTTATTTTTAATGACTTTTTATACAGAAAGTCACAATTCTCCTAAGAAAACATTTGGGTCTGTGATCATTTAGCAGTTGTAACTTTCAGCTTAAAGAATATGAATATTCATAAAACTGGATCTGTTATTTATATCATGTATTCATTCTGAAAATAAAGTAAAACTTATTCAATAAATCATTGCAGCACAATCTGAGACAGGAATGCACAAAGTACTTCCCAAAGTACAGCCCTTTCCTAGGCACTACAGAATGTCTGAACCAGTATTCAAGGTCTCTGGCCTCAAATAATGTGAAAGATTTCACATATGAAATGTACTCAAATGAATAGGGCATACAAATAAGGTGTAATGTAGGCAACAACAAGAATAGAAAATGTGTACTACAGAAATTTAGAGCATTAAATCAATGTGGGCTGGAAAGTCAAGAAGAATGTGATGGGATGAGTGATGGGAAGTTTAAGGATGAGTATAAAGGAAGAGAGATATATATGAACACAGCAAGCCTTGTTTAACCTATACTCTGAACCAGGCATGCTTTAAAATGAAAGGTGCTGAGTGAAGCCGAATAATGAGAATATGGAATCTACTTTATTTTAGACTTGGAAATACCAAAATATATATATCATTTTACAAAAAATCATCCATCAACAATTCCAACTAATTATTCTATTCCTCCATTCCTCCCAACTTCCACAACAAAAGAAAATTATTTGGTAGTTAATTTTTTCTCTACAGCAAATATCTAGTTACCTTAAGGAAATTAGCATTGTCTGGAAACAACCATATCAGGTTTTTCTTTTAAGGTGTGATTTAGTCTGTGCCAAAAATGAAAGATCCCCCTGCCTTCCATCCTCAAATCCTTGTTCACTTGGAACCCAAAAGGACATGTATACCAAGTTTTGCTCTTTTCTAGCTTCAATTTTCTGTAATGGTGAATGATTAGGGATGAAGGTCTATATTAGTCTTGCCTGATCAATCTTGTAAAACTGCTTAGGACAACATATTGTCATTTCCATGTTGGCCAGAAAAACAAAGTAGGAAGGAAAGAACAAGCAGGCCATTGGCAACAGAAAATGTGCTCTTCTCAAGGATGGAAAGAAATCTGTTCACATAATTCCATTTTCCTCTTTTGAGATATTGTAAGGGTTTTCTGGAATTCTGGCCTTCGTTATCTAATTTCTGGCTTCCTGGACTCTAAAAATTTAAGTGCTCTTTATTAATAATTTTAAGAATCACTCTATTACCACTCTAAGAACAAATTAAAAGCAAAAGATGTATTTTAGCTGTAACAAAGCCGGGTATTTGGGATTTCTCAGTGCTTGTGAATGCTATTTAAGACATCTGAATGTGAAGATGTTGGTCTGAAACTCAGAAGGCATCTGAACATTTATATTGCTTGGAATTCATTGGGATTCCTTGACCTAAAGATTTTTGTCTTTCAACAAATCTGTGGTTTGTTTGTTTGTTTTTTTCAGCCACTCTATCTTCCAAGTTAGCATCTTTCTCCTTTTACTATATCTTCTTGAGATTTCATTCACGTTAAACTTTTTTACTCTATCCTCCATAACTCCTGTTTATTATTATTTATTTATTTGTCTCATATTTATTATTTGTCTCTCTCAGAGCTGTATTACAGATTTTGAAAAAAAGAAGGTTGTCTATTTTCCATGTTTCTAATTTTCCCTTTAGTAGTGTCTAATCTTCTATTAATGTACCTATTGAGTTTTTATTTTCAAATATTTTACTTATTTTATTTCTCCAAGTTCCATTTACTCCAAATCTAGTTAATACTATATAATCTCTTGTGTCTTGTTCTTATTTTTAAACATTTCTTCTTTGCTTAAATATATTAAACATAGTTAATTTAATTTATATTTTGTGTTTGATAATTATATCTGAAGTCCTGATGAGTCTGATTCTACTATTTGTTGTTTCTTCTATTTTTAACTGATGAAGTGCTTGAGACAGAGAGATAGATGATAGATAGAATTTTTTTTCTACTCTGAGCTTCTCATTTTCCTTGGAATATTATCTGTGAGAATTCTTGAGTCCTTAGTAAAAGTAGCATTCTTCCACAGATGAATTACAATTACTTATAGTCATTGAAAGGGGGGTTATAACCAACCTATAAGAAAGCTGGCTTATGATTATAAATTCTCAAGGGATACTTTTCCATCTACAATGCTAAGGTCAAGACAGGAAGTTTTCTTAAGTTCTCCTTTTGTGCAGTGGGTGGAGCCCTTTGGGTTCCTAACTTTATGGAGTGGTCTTCTAATAGACTCTCCATCTTGAATTAGCCTATGCCTCATCTCTTCCTCCTGTGTCTTAAGCTGAAATATTCAGAAATAAAACAGGCTTTTGCATCCATTACCTCCCTGGTTTCCAATTTTCACTTCATTTTTGGGGGGAAAAAATGTTTAAAATTTTATATGATATTTTAGAGTTCTTTTTTTTTTCTTCTTCTTCTTTTTCTTAATTCAAAAGGATCGTTGGCTTATCTGTTAGGGAAATGGGATTATGTTTGACAATCAACCTAACAATCTGACTATTTCTGAGTATATAAGTAGAAATAAGCAATGTGCAAAGTTGCTCCCTCAGTTGGACAGTTAGAAAGAGGTCCCTGGGTGCCAATGATAGAGGCCATCAACTGGTTAACTAGTGCTTATACTCATCTGAAACTTGTACAAACTACCCCTTATCACCAGCCTCATTACTCCAGCACGAGGGGAAATTGTTCTTCTCTTCTTCTCGTGTAATTTTCCAATTGCCTTGGTTTTTGCCTGCATGATTTTCTTTGATGTAAAAATTAACTTGATTTCACATTTATAAAGAAGGTGAGAAGATCAGGGATGTTGAGGCCATGACTTTGCCTCTAAGAATTCCGTACCTTCCTAGGGATGACCTGGGTAGGGATACACCCTAGGAAACACTCTTCTTGTAAAAAAGGAGTCAAATACATTCATTTAGTGCTTTCTTCTCATAGAAGATACAATCTAAACGTTTCCACGTTATTCAATATCCTCAACCTATATAACTTTATTTCCTACCTTTTTCCCTCTGTTTGCTTTTTAAAAAATTATTTATAGTTATCTGAACATGCTAAGATATTTCTTGACTCTTTCTCTCTGCACATGCAATTCTCCTCCTCTTCTTAAATATGTCAAACTCTTATGCTCTAATACCTATCTTAATTGCTCATCTGGTTATGGATCCTTCTTGAATCCTCTCTCTATCCTCTGCCCTGAGAAGTGTTCATCTCTTCCTTTACACTATCACTGTACCTTTTATGCAAGTCTATTAAAACAGCTATCAGCCATAATCAAACAATTTATGTATATTCTTCTCTCCTTTAATGACATCTGAGCTCCTTAAAGGTGAAAGTGGCAACTTTTTCATCTTTATATAGCCAATGCTAGAGAAAATTATAATTACTCAATAAATGATTGATTAGGGCGCCTGGGTGGCTCAGTTGGTTAAGCAACTGCCTTTGGCTCAGGTCATGATCCTGGAGTCCCGGGATCGAGTCCCGCATCGGGCTCCCTGCTCAGCAGGGGGTCTGCTTCTCCTTCTGACCCTCTTCCCTCTCGTGCTCTCTGTCTCTCATTCTCTCTCTCAAATAAATAAATAAAATCTTTTAAAAAAATAAAAATAAAAAAATAAATGATTGATTAATGAATTAATTAATCAACACACCAGACACTGGCAGTACCTGCTTTCATGAGTTTGGGTATGTATGATGACCAAAAATTAACACATATAAAACACTGATCAACCAAGGCAGTCAGAGATCCATGAGGTATGATTCAGAAACCAGCTGTTACAGAAATGTGGGTATTTACTCCAGGCTCAAGACCATCTTACTGTATGTTTTCTCTTTTGATTAATCACAACATCAGCCTGAATGCTATGAGGATTGGAATATCGGTATCTCAAATCCCTTCCACTTGCAAGATTCTAGTTACAGTGTGGCTTAACATATGTATAGAGGGATAGATTCTGCATTTAATTTACTTCATATGATTTTCTCCAAAATTCCTGGTGGATATTAGGTCAGATATAGCTATACTCATTTTACAGACCATGACATTTTGTTCTGGAAGTCAGTGTGTCAAGATTAGTCTCCACAGTCAATTACTGTTTGTTGTTCAGATTAACTTGGTAGTGGAATAAGCAGGACTAGCCTACCAGTAATTGGAATCATGGTCTGAAAATCAGCCCACCATAGCCATATGAAGGTCATACTCCCACAGCTGAATATCCAGCCCAATTATCTGAACAAGCTAAGATACGAGCAGCTAAAGTGTCTTTTTTTTTTTTTTTCCAAACCTCCTTTTGGAGGTTTAAACATTACATTATCAAATGAGGATTCTAACTGGGCATCTGAATCTATGTTTTCTCTCCTTGTCCATTGCACTCGTGCCATAGTGCTTGTTTCTTTGTTGTTATCCTATGGTTTGCTTTGGTTTCTGTTTTTATGTCCCATTTGCCTTGCTTTTCTGGAATTTTTTTTGGGGGGGGGAATGAGAAAATAGTTACTGTTCTTATGCATTTACGGGGTTAAAAAAAATTGAAGAAGGCCATCTTTACCATCATCTTCTGCCAGTATTCTAGATAAGAATGAAAATTGAACAAATTTGCAGCCAGTAGTAAGAGTGAGACTGTGCTTGCAAAAGAAAGGTTCAATTGCTCCTTGAGCTGCTGGGCAGCATGGGGACTGTGAGGGTTGGGCAGCCTTGGTTGCTGAGAGCTATGGGGCGAGCAAACAGGCATTTGTGTGTGAGTTGCCTGGGTACTGGGAGGCATCTGAATGGATATGAGGTGATGTTCAACCCCATTGTGTTTATATGAATACACATTACCATTTCCCGCAAGGAAGCTGATAACAGCACCATGATGCTTTGCTATAAAATCCATTGAACATTTTCCTGCATGTTTTATTCTCTTTAAAATGGCTCAGGAACAGGCATGCGAAGTGCCATTGCCCCTCTGTAACAGTCTCTTTCCCCAAATGAGAACCCGTTGGAACACACTGTAGGGGTGTTTCACTGCAAAATGCTTGGTGTAGACAAGTAGAGCAAATGAGGGATTTTCCTTTAAACCCAGCAGGTTTGGGGGTTGTGTGTGGTGGGGGTAGGATGGCATTCATTGTTTTTCTCTTCTCTGTATTTCTATGTTAAAGCTTACAGGAGCAGATAAAGAGCAAGGGGATTTAATTATGCGTAAATGGAAGACAATGAAGAGTCCTTAGGAGTGTAATTAGCTGTGGATGTAGATGTGTGCATTCTTGTAGCTGCATTTTATTTGCATAGGAATAAAAAAGTTCGGAAACACACAGGTTCAGAACATGTTAAAAGACCTTTTGGCCACAGAGGCACATTCAGAGGTTAGCAAAGCACTTTGCAGATACCATGTGTTAGCACGGAAATCATAAAATAAAAGTGAAAGGCTGCCCCACTCAATAACACCACCAATAACAGTAGCGAACGTTTATCCAATAAAAGCACCCCTTCTGTAGCAAGATAACAATATTTAAATGTACTAAAAAATCTTTTTAAAAGAAAAAAGAAGAGAAAGTAAACTAAAATCTTAAATCTACGGCTAGAGTTCTGCTTGTAATTCAATGTCTTCGGCTTCTAGGCAATCCAGGCGTGGAATCTAGAAACACGTTGATGCAATTGGAAAGTAAGAGCATGTCACTGGGATATGAGAAGTGAAAAACTACTATATCATGGTTGAAGTTCTGTATAACAAATATGTTCCTCTCTGTGTATATTTTATTAAAGAAATATCAGTACATATTATGCTTGCTTAAGGTGATGGATTCCTGCAGCCTGGAAATTTCTTCACTTTTCATAACCATTCTTGATAACCTGTCCTAATACTTAATAATAACCTTTCTCCTGTCAACAGTTATTGCTCAGTCTCCATCACTTAAATCCTTCCTTTTTTCCTCCAGGTTCATTCCCTCCTGATCTGTCTTTGGTGAAACTGGAGGACAGTTAAACTCTCTATTTTGCTTTATTATTAATCATTTTTTGTGTGTGATAGTTCTTCCCGACTCAGGACAGACCCTGTGGCAAGAGGTCCGGCCAGCCTTTGTCCAGAGTTGGGGAAATACTCTTTCACTGTGAGAAAGGAGAAGCGAGGCTCAGTGAACTATGTTATTAAAGAACATTCAGGTGAAAGATTATCAAGTTAGTTGAGTACTGAAAATGATTCCTCAGCAACAAGGAAGATCATTAAAGATACTAAGAGAAGATATCAACCAATCAGAACTAAGAATCAATGAGATGAAATAGACAGGAAGGAAGAGAAGAGTTAGATCAGGAACACCTTACCTGTATAAGCAGGCCATACTGAGAAAAATCAAAGGAGAATTAGGGTGGAGAACTGAGTGTACAAAGGCAAAAGGGTACAGATGGGGCTGGAGGAGATGAGAAAATTGTGCAGGACTGTGCTTGAAAGTGGAAGCAAATGACAATGTCAAATGTTACCTGAGCTCTGTGCTGACTGGCAAACAGTGACACTTAACAAAGCTCTCTACACTGGGTGCCTGGTTGGCTCAGTTGGTTAAGTGTCTGCCTTTGGCTCAGGTCATGATCCCAGGGTCCTGGGATTGAGCATATCCCCCCACCCCCCCGTGGGGATCCCTGCTCAGTGGGGAGTCTGCTTCTCCCCCCCTCCTCATGGGCTCTCTCTCTCTGTCTCTCACTTGTGCTCTCTTGCTCTCTCCCACGTGCTCTCTCTCTCAAATAAATAAATAAAATCTTAAAAAAAAAAAAAAAAAGAAAGCTCTCCACCCTTTGGCTTTGGCAGTCACAATGGACCACTTTGACCTCTCACATTTTAAGGTATGACCCATCACCATTCTTCCACGTGACTCCCAAAAGACTCATGGATCATTATGTACTTGCCTTTATGAGAATCCAGGTCCCCTTTCTTTTCACTGAGATGTTCATCATTAATGAATGTTCTCCTTATTCAGTAACCAAAATAAAATCATCTTCTTCACTGTCTGGTGCATTTTGTCTTTCATGCAGCAATATACATTTCTTCCTAAGGTATCAGTTGAATATACAAAGATTCACTCCCCAGTGGTATTGCCATCCAGGAAATGATAATGTCCAAGTTTTAAAAGGGGAAAGAAAAAGGTGTAAGAACAATTTAGTACCATTAAAATCTCCATCTTCTCCAATAGAAGTTTCTTCTGAGTCTAACTGAAGAGACCCAAGTGTCCCAGGGCCAGGTGATCTGCTTAGTTTGGGTCCTTACTCACCCCCAGTCTCTACAGGATGGATGTTGAATAAGTAACGAGGGATAAGAGAAGGCTCTCAGCATGGAGGATTGTATAGTCTTCTATCCTTCTACAGGTCCTCCAGAGTTCACTTCAGGGTCATGACTGCCATTCCAGAAAGTGGACTTAGTAGCAACTGAAATTCACTCATTTTCTGGAGATGGGGGCAAACACAATCACTTTCACACTCAACCACTATGACTTCAACCCTGAGAGCAGGCCCTTACCCCCACCGAGTTCCCAGCACCTCACCTTGGGGTGCATATGCACTTCGCTGAGCCCCAACTACAGAGAATGGTATACTCAACCAATCAGCTTCATCAGATTCTGTGTTCTATCACTAATTTACTATATTAAACTAATTTTTAAATAGGTAACATATAAGCACTCAAGACAGACTTGTAAATATGTAAAACCATGTACAGTTAAAATTAAGTTTCTCTTCCACCCTTGACTACTGGTCCTTATTCCACTCTCCAGAGGCAAACGTGGTTGCCAAATGTATTATTTTAAGTATTTTAAGCATTTAGGTGATGTGTGTGTGTATGTGAGATAGAGAGAGAAATGTTATGTATGTACATCATATATATGTTATGTATAGTTTATATTCCCATATTTATATATGCTATCTGTGATACATTTTGTGAAGAAACACTATATATCAAACTATACTTTCTTTTGTGTACTTTGCTCTTTTAATTTACTAACCAGTATGCATTAAGGATCCTTTCAGATCCATATATAAAAAGCTGCCCCATTATTTTTAATAGCTGCAAAAATCCATCAGATTGCATGCCATAATATATTTAAGTGGTCCCCAATTGACAGTCATACGGGTTGTTTCTGATCTTTTCAAACATAAAAAACAGTGCCTGGAATTTTCTTGTTCACATGTAGTTCTTGAGTGTTTGCCTGTATATCTGTAGGATAAATATCTTGTGAAGGAATTTCCAACCCAAAGAGTAAATGCATTTGTATTTATGGCAGGTACTGCTCAATTGCCTTCTGCAGGTGCTGCACAAATCTTCACTCCTTCTGCACTGTTTCCTCCGATTCAAAATGACACACTGTGGAATCAGCTTTGTAGTCTGAGTATACAAATAATTAAAATGTTATTTCTTTGCATACAAAATTTTATTTCTCTTGTTTTCAATAATTACCTTTTCTAATGGCTATGTCACCCTCTCAAACAGGCAGCGGTGATCTTGAATGCCAGAATATTCCTCTCTGTCCCTTCTCTCATTCCGCAACACCTAGCACATAGCCCTATATAGGGAAGGTACTCAAAACAGTTCCATTGATTCATTGATCTTATCCCAAGCATTGATTAGGTATGCTAATCACTTGACTCTTGTGCCAGACTTCTTTCCTTCTCAATTTCCAAGGTGGCCTCATTAGGAGTAAGAACAGGAAATGGCTCTCACCTCCTTGTCTGTGCTATTGATACTTAATGAGGAGTGTTTAGGTGGAGGATAAATACAAACTCAGTTCATGTGTCAATAGAATGAAGGAGAATGTATGTAAGTGAACTTTTTGACAGGATGTAGGACTAGACTTTCTTTGCCTGGAAATTCTTCATTTGTGAAGCATGTTTTCCCCCAGGGGAGTAAAACAAGATTTGATTCAGTTTTTTTCCTAAATTAAATTAAACGGAATGGTCATATGATCCCCAAGGGGAGACATACTTCACATTCTGATGGGATGATGGCTTACTCCAAAGCAAGTAACTTTTGAATAAATTGGAACTGTCTCTAATGAGAGATGGGGGAGGAAATGAATTGATGTGCTGGTCTAATGAGCAATATTATTAAAAACCCATTCCAAAGATCATGGTGTGTTCATGGCAGGTAGTTGAGTATAATGTTCAGCTGCGAAGAGTGTTAACTGCAGGTAAACGTTGCTGGTGTTTGTTTGCCTTTCTTCATCATTTGCCTATACCCTCTGGGGACTAAATAATAGGTTTGGGAGAAGAATTCTTTATTTTTAATCATAAATCTACTAAAATGACATTTCCCCCATTTCTTAGTCAACACTGGTTTTTAATTTAGCAAGTCAATTAAGACAGGGAAACTGAAGAGACCCCGTGATAAAAAGCTGTTTTTTTTGCCTTTGCTTTTTTTCCTGCTTCTATTCTTGCTAGGACCTGCACCCCCACATTATACCTGCCTTCATGTATGTCCTCATGTAAAGGTCAAAGAGTTAATGATTTCTTTGGAGTCTTCTAGTACAGTAGATAACATCTAAGCAGTGACCAGTTGAGGTCATCATGAGCGTTCTCCAAGACCACTGACTGCAAACACCTTGACCTCAAGAACCTTGGCTCCAGGGCATATGTCATTGATGGAGGACACCTGAGCACTTGTTCTAGATGCCTGAGAGGACACAGTACACCAGACCACCATCCTCAATAAAAACTTCAGACCCCCAAGCTAAGATGAGACTCATACTCCTTTTCCTTTTCGAGTCTCCCAGATATTCTGTCTTTATCTGCTCTCTCTGTGTCTTCAGTAAACTCTGCTCTTACTTTCTCTCAGATCACATTTGATTTCCATCCTGCAGGAAGCCAAGGACCCTCTTGGCAGGTCCTGGGGGGACCCTCTCTGTGCCCTTGGACCCAGCCTGCCTGTACCAAGTTAGATCCTGTTCTGTTGACATTCAGGTATTTTTCACTTCCAACCATGTGTTGCAACTTTGTATAGTACTCGTAAAGAATTTATAGAATGTTTATTAAGTGACTAGACCTGGGTTATTTACTGTAAAAGCACAAGGTAAAAATAAAGACACTTCTTAGACCAAAAAACAAAGAAAAAAAAAAGGATCATCATGCATACATATGAAACAAATATGAGCTTTATAAAGGCAATAAATAAAGTATCCACCTTTCCCAACCAGCTCCAAGTCCTGACTTCCTTGCTTCTAACCTTGATTTTCCCATCTACCGAGGCATCACATGTAGGTGAGTACCTATCCTACCTCCTGCGCTTACTGTGTGGCCTCCAGCAAGCTCATTCGCTTCTTTGAGCCTTGCCTTTCCTTTGTTGTTATTTGTAGATAAATAAGAAAGTTTCCCTCCCAGATCTCTTATAAAGATTAGAAACAATGCACACAAATCGGCAAGCACATAGTGGGTGTGTTGGAGATTTCACTTTGAAATCATCACTTGGAATCCCCACTCCTTTATGCACCCCACTGCATAATCACTTAGGTTTTTATTTTCTCTGTGACTCTCATTATCTTTTTCTTCCTTGGAACCCCTATGGCCAGTACCCTAGTTAGGCTCATGCAAGTGGTCTGTGGTTTTTTTCCCCATGCCCACTCTGTCCACTGGAGCCGGAATCATCTTCCTCAAGCTCTGTCTTCTTCTTTTTTTTTTTTTTTAAAGATTTAGTTATTTATTTGAGAGAGCGAGAATGAGAGAGAGTACATGAGAGGGGGGAGGGTCAGAGGGAGAAGCAGGCTCCTCGCTGAGCAGGGAGCCCGATGCGGGACTCGATCCAGGGACTCCAGGATCATGACCCGAGCCGAAGGCAGTTGCTTAACCAACTGAGCCACCCAGGCGCCCCTCAAGCTCTGTCTTCTAAATAGCACACCGCTGGCCTCCATTACCTACTTAAAAAAAGTAAAAGGCCCTTAAGGTTAAGTGTGCACTATAATAGGGAGCTATCAGATATGTCTATTTTATTCCTTCTTCCTCCCCTTCACAAGGCCTTTCCTCAGCCACACTGGGCTTCTCACCACATGTCCAGATATTCTGTGTGCTTCCTCTAGTGGGTCTTTCCTCATAGCCCATGCAGCAAACTCCTATCAGCTTTCGAAGCCCACCTCAGCTACACCTTCTAACCACTCACCTTACTCACATTTCTAGTTCTATAGCTTCTTTCACACCCTTCTTAGAATACTTAGCACCCACTTCTTTTGAATTGTAGCTGTTGGGTGCCATTCTTCATTTCTACATGATATTAAATTTCACTGAAGGCCAAGGATGGATTTTTTTTAATTTTTTTTTTTTTGTCCCAGAGACTGGATTTCATTTGCCTTGGGATGCAGTGTGGCACAGTGGGTAATAGGAAATGTGGGATCAGACTGCCTGAGTTTCCATTCTAACTCTGCATTTTATTCTCTGTGTTGAATAAGCCTGTTCTATCCAGCTCAGTTTCCTTAATGCCATTAATTAATTTATTTATTTATGCATTCAACAAATGCATGAATAAATAATTTATTCAAAAAATTCCAAAAAAGTAATTCAGGCAGCTATTATGTGGTCGGAGTCCAGTGGTGAACAGACTTTATGGGCCTGGGACCTATGCATCCACACAGGCCCTGAGCTGAAAAGGGAGGGCCTTGCACTTGGCTTAATGGCCTCTTACCATCATCTTGAAATTCTTAATAATTTTTTAACAAGAGGACTGTATTTTCATTTTCCCCTTGGCTCTGGAAATCATGTAGCCAGTCCTGATGGTGAGTAAAATAAACATGATCCCTGCTCTTCTGGTGAGACAGAACATAAACAAGGAAATTTAGGAAGTAAAAAAGGAAAACATCAGTGACAAAGGCTATTAATTCCTAGCTGGCAACTTTAAATTCGGTGACTGGGGAAAGCCCCTTAAGTTTACATGTAAAGCTGAGATTGGAATGATAAAATTTACCATGTAAAATGCTAAAGAACATTCCAGGAAGAGGAGACAACACACACTAAGATGTTAAGGCAGGAAAGACTTGGAGGATTTACAAAACACTGTTCTTGGAAAAGAAAGAGCAAGGAAGATGATGAAGATTAGCTTGGCTCAGATCATTAAGGCCAGGATACGGGGTTTGCATTTTATTCCAAATGTGATAGGAAGCCATTATAGGGTTTATAGTGAGGACATTAAATTTGATTTATATTTTAAAAGATTACATTTTTCCATTATAGTGAGACAGAAATGGAACAGGCATATCGGGAAGAAGACTACTGTACAAGTCCAGACGGGCGATGATGGTGGATCGAACCAGAATGGTACCCAAGTGGCTAGAGGGAGGTGGCAGCATTTGGGATGTATTTTGGAGGCAGAGTTGATAGGATTGTTAATAGATTGGATGTGGGGGATGAGAGAAAGACAGGTATCAAGGAGAGTACGTCGATTGTTGATGATGATGTCATTTATTGAGATAGAGAAAGCTGGGTGATACTATGTGTTCTTGCTCATCAGCATGGGGAAGTTAAGAGGGAAGGTGGGTATTATCACCAAAAAACGAGGATAACAGTGCACACTTCATGTGATTATTGTGCGCATTCAATGAGATCACACATGTAAAGAATTATGCCCCACACCTGCCACATGGAGATGCTCATAATATGCTACTTATTTGCTATTTCCAAAATGTGTAGCCAAGTGTAAGGGTAGTTGTAATTCAAAGAACTTCATAGTAGTAAAAATATACCTGAAAGATCTAAAGATTTAGCTGAATGGGTGGATAGAAAGATTGGAAATACGAGAAGGGATAAAGAGATGGGACTTGTCCCTCTTTTTAAGCAAATCCCTTTTACTCAATGATACCTCCATATTTCAATGACCTCTTTTTTAGGAGTCTCTCTCAGAATACAGGAGCCAAAGATGCAACTAGTGAAATAATAGAAAATAAAGACATGTATGCAGCGAGGAGAAGGTACACATTCTAAACTATGAGCAAACAAGCTCTTGACAAGTACGTCTTCAAATATTCTATAATTGGCACCTGATTCAAATTCCTCCCGTTACTCCCCATTAGTAGGATCTGGCTTTATTTTGGAAGCCGTGGTATTCTTATTGTGAAAATGGAAACAGGATTTAGTATGTGACATCTTCTCTGTTTTAAGTGTCCTTCTGGTATTCTGCATGTGTGACGCTGTTCTTAACCCCAGCAGGGAGTCCTGGCTCTGGGAAAAGCTATTTTAACTTGTCATTGGTTGGTTAGTGCAGCAGAGAACAGTCGCTCAGGACTGGCCTTGCTGGCTGGCCTGCAGACATCTAAATGACTTTTGGTGTATCTTATTCTCTCTTATTCTTCACTTTAGGATGCAGAAGGTACACCTTGGAGAATTTTAAATAGCATAAATCATATATTATGGTATATGTAATCGTCTGTTGTCTAGTATCGAGATTACTGACGGCTATATGAAAATATTTTTGAAGTTTTGTCCTTGAATAGTACCTAAATATTGAAGTAATGAATGTATTCCCAAGTGTAGTCTTATTTGCTAGGTAATGCGTAAGCATATTTTGGATACAAAGCAGTGCAAAGAGAAGCCCCCTTGAAGGTGAGGGAGCCGGCTTGGGCATCACCCCGATTTGTTCTTTTGGCCCTGAGTCAGTTAGGATCTCTCAAAAGCATGCAAAACCAGGGGGCCTTACCAGCACTCCCGTACCCAGGTGAAAGTTCAAATAAGAAACAAAATAAAACAGTGGTGGTGAGTACAGTTTGCAATGATACAGTGTCAGACAGCAGAAGGAAGGATTGTAAATAGCATTTCCGCTGCCCTAAGTCCCTCTCAGGGTCTCTCCACATTCACCCTCTGCTGACTGTAGTTCCTGCAAAGCATTTTCCATGCAACATACTCGCCAGGGTCCTTTGCATTGTCTCAATTCTATTGCTCTGCATAGGAAACTAAAAATACATATCTCGTAGATTTGTGTTACGCTAGATGATCATTTAAATGTTCAGATCGGAACCCCTGGAATTTTCCATCTGCCTTTCGTCTGCTGGGCTGGTTCTAGAAGGGCACTGCTGAGAGCTTCCCTGTGGGTTGGCTTTGCCTGTGGGTGTGATTGAAAATCTGTAGCTAACACTTGGAGAAACAGGGTAAGGGGATAGTTAATAAAGGACAAAAATAGAGATCAAAAAGATATAAACACACATCGCAGTTTGATCTCAATATCATTTTTTAAATAATACATTTGCACATTTTCAAGATCAGCCTCTCTGGGGTTTCTTGCAGGGGACAGAATATTCTTGCAAGTTGCAGGGAAGCTGATCTAGTTTTAAAGAAAAGGGTAGAGGTGGCAAATTGCCAATTAGATTGCAGGTGGGGACAGGAACAGGAGGGTGGAGATGGATGGTTCCACAGTCAAGAAATTCACGCTGATGACAGAGAGAGGGCGAAGACGCATTTTAAGGCCTGTGAAAAGGAAGGCAAGCCAGCCATGGGAGGTGAAGCAAATCACACACTTGCTTTTTGTTTTCGTTTACAAAAAGAGCCCCTACCCCCCAAACATGGAGATCATTATACAGAATGTCCAAGGCGAATTAAGGAAAATAATTATTGTAGCTGATGAAGCAGAAACCCTATTAGAGCTAAATGCTACTTCACAGTACTCAGTGGTGGAGGTTCTGAACTAAATGCATTTTTCAGCATCTTTAGTGTAGTATATTAAATTAAGTTTTTAACCACTTTTCTCCTCCCCTTTATTTTCCTTGCCACCTCCTCCCCTCTCGCTCAGGCAGGTGGTGCAGGCTTGGAAGACTGCAGCATGCGCTACAAAACGGGGACAGCCCAACAAGAAATCCCTTATATCCCGACTCCTTTTTCTCTAAGGTGAAAAGTAAATAAAAACCTAGAGGGGTAATTAATGGTGGAAGGCTGGGCTTAAAGTGACAAGGGGTGACCCGCCGCCGCAGAAAATGGGGCAGAGAAGACGCTTTTGAGAAGCAGAGCGAATCCTTAAGCTTGTCTGGCTTTTTGTTTTGTTTCGCATTCACTGAAGGAACCTCTTGTAGCCTGAAAAAGATTTCCTTTATTCCCACGTCCCCCTCTTCTCTGAGAAAGCAGGTCTGAGATGGGGGGGAATTTCTATTGATTTGGGATGTATGTGTTTCTATTATTTCTGAGCTAACATAGTGCTTTTTTAAAATTGATACTCGTTAGGTGCATTTTTCTGTATTATGCTTGGAGTCTTTAAATCCATAAGTGATACAGCTCTCTAATTAGACAACAGGTTTGTCAAGTATAGGGAATTGAATCTTACATCCCAAGGCATGCCAGCAATATTTGCCAGTTTTGACCACCTGACAGACATGTATTATATACAGCAAGGAGTAAATTACTTTGAATAGTTTTTTCTAGGAAAGTTTCTGGCCCCTAGGAAGCCCTATGGATGCTCAATTCCATAGCGGATCAAAGTCTGTCATCTTCAGCACTGTTCTGGCCTTACGGTGTCTGGTCCTCTATTAGATTAAGCACAGCATTTCTGATTCCATTGCATCCAAGAAAAGACAGGGGTTCCAGGCGGGCTGCCCCCTCCCCGATGGACCCCTGTGCTCTCTATCTAGCACCTGTTGTCAGGGACATCTGTTCATACACAGAGCTGTTGACAGGTGGACAGGAACTATGTTGTAACACTTCAATTTCTCATTTCAGAGTCTTTATCAAAGCTTTGCACATAGCAGATACTCAATAAGCCTTTGATAATAATTTTGATTATCAAAAATGGGGTTTAGGCTAGATAATCTAACAAAGACTGAACAGTGTTTGCTAATAAACCTCAACTCATCTCAGCCCTCCAAAAGGATCTGTTAAAGGTTTTTTTGCATCTGCTGCACCAAGTGCTTACCATCCAACACTTCAGAGAAATACGGGACAGCATTTTTTTTTTTTTTTTTTTAAAGATTTTATTTATTTATTTGACAGACAGAGAGAGAGAGAGCAGGAACACAAGCAGGGGGAGTGGGAGAGGGAGAAGCAGGCTTCCTGCCGAGAAGGGAGCCCGATGTGGGACTCGATCCCAGGACCCTGGGATCATGACCTGAGCCGAAGGCAGACGCTTAACGACTGAGCCACCCAGGCGCCCACGGGACAGCATTTTGTCTACAGACTTCAGGGCCTATTGCTGTCACTTAGCCATGAGATCATGGGGGAAATGAGAGTCCAGCTTCCATCATCACTGAGATCAGATGAAAGTAACCCTAGCTCTCCTGAATTCTAATAACGTTTACTGCGGAGGCTTACTCTGAGCCAGGCCTGTCCCTCAGGGCTTTGCGTGTATTTATGTATGCATTTCTCACAAGAACACTATGTAGCTGATACTATTGTTCTTCCATTTCACAGATGAGAAAAATGAAGCTTGGGAGGCTAAAAAGCTTGTCCCCGGTCACAGAGCTGATAACCAGTCAAGCTGGAATTTAAGGAGAGAGCGTGGCTGGCCCCAGCGCCCAGGGTTGAACCCATACACAGCCTCTTGTCGATTGTGTGTTGCAAGGATCAAACCCAGTACTATATGAAGAACTGCTGTAATACATTTTATTTTTTAAAATGGCACGAAGGATTTTGAGAGTACTTTAAAAAATGAAAAAGCTCGTTCACCGATCTGGACCATGCTACATTCCCACTCCCCCTGACCCTACTCGGTCACTAGCTGAGAAGTCCATACTTGTCCCCTCACCATTAGCAGAGAGAGCTGGTAGCAACCACACATGCCTCATTCAGCCCATTACTTCCCGAAGACTGTGGCTGTTTCCACAGGTGACGTATTTCTCTGTTCTCTGTAGTGAGCCAAGACAACTGACTCTGGGAAGGAGTTTGCAGCTCTGTGTGCAGCAGTGTTTAAAATGCAAGCTCCCCCCCAAAAAATAAAAAATAAAAAAAAAATAAAATGCAAGCTCCCCGTCTGGGAGAGAAATGACTTGAAGAGCCTTCATGCAAACCTCCATTCTGCTCTCCCAGCAGCTGCGAGGCTGGCAGACCCCGCAGGCAGAGAAGGGACTTGCATGGGCCTTGCTGATACATATTCAGTAGCGAGGAAGACTTGATTCTGCACCTTGCTGGTTACAGCTGCCAGATTGTGAGCGATCGACAGAGAACTTTGTTAATGATGTGGAATTCACTTCTGGCATGCTCTGCACAAATACATATGTAATATATTATTAGTGCCCTCAACTACAGGCCTGTCCAGATGTGATTTAATTCAAAGTTGGTTATCTCTTCCTCTTTTACCTTCATAATTGGAACGTCGTTGATCAGGTTCTACTTTTAATAAAAATGGCAAACCATGCAGCATGGCTCTGAAACGTTTTTGTTTTGTTTTGTTTTGTTTTTTTGACAGTAGACATCAGAAACTCACAAGGTGGAGGTAATGAAATGACAGGAGATGTTAGGGTAGCCCAGAGGAAAGCAACTCTCAGTGCCGGAGTCCACATTTTTAAGAATCATGAAGTGGGGTGGATTATCTTTGGAAATTATTAGAGAAGATGTATTTATATAGATTCCTTTCCAAAAGATGAATCCAATCATCATCCCATAGACAAATGTGGAGTCTTAATGGCAAATGTTGATTTAATATTCGAGTCTGAGTCTTGCAGTAAAAAGGCTGAATTGCATTAGAAGAGCCGGACTAGGACTGGGCAGACACAGAAACCTAATACCACAGCAAATAAATCTGGCAGGACAATTTAAAGCTGAAAAGAAATAGAAAGATAAATGATGTCATAAAAGATTCACAGGGGCGTTTTTAACTGAACTGCTAAATATTTTAAAACAGAATAGCCAAGGCCATTTTGTATTAGAAACCCAAATGAGTGGCTCTCTCAATTTATTAAATTTAGTTCCCTCGGTGTTTATCAGGCCTGTTCCGTCAGAAAGGTACTGTACTGGGCACTGGAATATCACAGTATTACCCAAAGAGATCACTGACTAGTAAGGAAGACAAGGCAAGTAGTTTCAACAATTTAAAGAAACAGTATAATAAGTTAGGAAAAGGAATATGCTGGTGAGAATCTTCAGTTGTCACTCCTGCAGGCCCATTTGAAGGAAAAGGTCTAGAGATGTCGCCTCCTTTCAAGTTGGTATGCCTTTTGTTCAATGACCTGCTCTGGCTACAACCAGCAACAAAGTTCTCGCCAAAGACACTTATCTCCTGGCCACCATGTAGAGACCAGTGATGACTCAAGTAGCCTTCACCATACTGGATGAGAACTAAGCCATTGTATCAGATCATCTCCTGAGACGGAGCATTGGGTTCAAGAGAGAGGAGGAACAGGACACAGCAGAAGCACATGCAAAGGGCAGGAATCATTTCTAAGAGACTGACTCCTTGCGATGGACCAGGGTCCAGTTCTGGTTGTGGTAGAGTACCGTCTTATAAACCACTGCTCTTATCGTCACAGAAAACAGAACCTTCCATGAAAATTCACCCTGCATTTGGACCCACATGAGAGAACAGGAGAAGAACCTGGAATGATAATAAGCAGAGGCATTTTTAGCTTTCAAGGAAGCTGCAATGGGGAAAATAGATTTTTAAAGCCCCTTATAGAATTTAGCTGACTGAAGATTTGGTTGATATGCTCAAGACCATTGTTAATGAAAAGAAAAGAAAACAAACAAACAAAAACACACATGCAAGAGGATCCCAAATTCAAAGCAGTTTTTTTTTTAATTGAATATTTACAAACTTTTAAAAACTGGGAGCCTGTTTTAATAAAACTAGACCAAACTTTTAACAGGCAAAGTTTGAGGTATTTATCTGGGCCAGGCCTGAGCCGAGTAAATCACTAATGAATATGAGAAAATGAACACACTTGCTTACACTTGAGCTACCACCCGCGGTGACTGCATGTGTCGCCCTGTTTTTCTGTTCAGGGGTATCAGCACCAGTGGAGTTTGAGCATCGCTGAAGGACTGGGTGTGCTCTGAGGGATGAAAAACAAGCTCCACCTGTGCTAAACGTAGCACAACTCCGTCCTATCACCGGAGAGATGATTTCATGTGTTGAGGCAAATTGAAATACCATGGGGAAGAAATTTTTATTTTGTTTTGTCTTCTATTCAGTGACAATTTTGCTCTTAGATCCATGTAGCTTATCAGCTAGCTAAGCATGTTAGTGGATGGGAGTTTGTGGGGGGGTGTGTTACGTAGGCCTGAGATGGTCGGGGAAACCAAGCTGGTCGGGGAGAGTGAGGATACCAAGGGTGCTGTGTGATTACCCGGGGCCTTGTTTGTCTGGACTTGATCGTAGAAGAAAGGAGCTGGAAGAAGTACTAGTGTGTTGAAAGCAAGTTCCTCTCCTTTTTCTGTTTGTCTGGATTTGATCGTAGAAGAAAGGAGCTGGAAGAAGTACTAGTGTGTTGAAAGCAAGTTCCTCTCCTTTTTCTGACTCTATGCTTAGGGCCGCCGCCCGTGCCACGCATTGCTATAAATGCACATGCGAGGTAAGTCTCTTTCCTTACCAATAATCCACCCTTTTACCCAATCTTGTTCAGACTTTGAAAATGTGTATGCATATTTCTTTCTCAGCCTTTAAGAGTCTTCTGTCAGGCAAGAACCTTAGAAGAGTAGTTCATATTTGAATGTGAACTACTTATAGCTAAACCGGAACAGTGTTCTTTTCTGGGCACATTTGTAAACAACAGATTCTAAGATATAAGGAACATGTTTCTAACCATATAAAATTATTGAAAGAGGGGCTTTGAAAGTGATAATGTCTTCCCAGGTGCCTCCAATCACACCCACCAGCCAGGTTACTCCAGTTGTGCTCCAAGTGGTACCATGCTGGCCTGAGGTAAGGACCCACTCTTTCTCCTCTCCCCAGGCTCCATCTCCCTGAGGATCAGAGGGAGACTGATAGGCTGGGACTGGAGAATGTGGCCTAGATCTTGATTTAGTCTACATTTAAAATAATGTATACAAAAAAGAAAAACCCTGGTTTATAACAGTATATTTTGTAATAAAAACTCAACCATTTGAAACACTCAGTTAAAACTGCCAACTCAATAGATTTATTTCTATTTTGGATTTGAGTTTTAATGAACAAAGAAAAGAAAAAAGAAAGATAAGAAGGATAAGGAGGCAAAGTGAGGTGTGGTGGTTGCTGAACTTAGACATTAGAAGGAAAATCATCTCTAGGCTTCGTTGTGGGATAAGACCCCACTGAGTTACCTTTTACGTTTTTTTTTTTTTTCGATCTTCTTATAAAGTCAGATTCAGAATTATGCACAGAGGTCCTACAAAGTCTTATATGGGCCAAATAATACAAAAAGAAGGAAGGAAGGAAAGAAAGGGAGGGAAGGAGTGAAGAGGGGAGGGAGAAAGAAAAGAGAACATAAGAAAATCAAGGATGTTTACAAGACTCTCCAAATTGAAACACGGAAATAAACTCACACATCAGAGTAAGATTTTCAACTCCAAATTTTCAAATTGAAAAATGTGATCCCCAGTGACACACAGAATTTAATTTGTTGAATTTCTTATAGTCTTATAGAAAAGCATAGGCAGTTACCCTTTGATCCTTCAGATCATATTGAGAATGGAAAGGCTAACTGTCCTGCAAAAAAATATGGTTAGTGAAATAATCACTGTAATATCTCCAGAGGCTCCCCAGAAGCAACTAATCTCTTGGGCCCACGCCTTCCAAGTCACATTTAAAAATTATGTAGATGTATCATGAAGAATAACACTGTGATTGTAATCATTTATAGTTCCCCAATAAAGAGTTGCCTTTTCAAAGCTGCTTCTTATCTAAGGGATCTTCATTGCTCCTTGTTTCTCTCATATTATTACTTCTTTTTCTTAAAGATAATTCTAAAAGATTACAAAAATATAAGAAAATAGAGAAAATTTAAAACTACCTGCTCTCCTATTATTCTACCACACTACATTCTTCCATTAAAAAAAAAAAAATCCTAATTAGAGCTGTATTTATGTTTGTTTTTCACACAAGATGCTAAGTAAGTTATGCGTAAACTTGTTTCTGTGCCATTAGGGAGCGTGGGTGACCATCTCCCTCCTGACTTGGACATCTTGAATGCTGTGAGATAAAGATCTAAAAAGTACTTCTCTTCCCTAAGCCGTAAAACTTAAGACACTGAATGAAAGGGCCTACATTCATGTTCTGTATGGTGACCAGTTCTCAAAGCGCATAATAAACTGGCTGGAGGCATCCAGTCAGTGCCTTCCATGTTCTCAGTGTGCCCTAGAAACCAGAAATTCTGAACAATGAGAGAATAAAACATTCAAATAAGCCTCTTAAGTCTGACTGGGCCAGAGATTAATGACTTTGATTTATGTAATTGGAAACATCTATAAGCAGTGCCTTCTTTCTCTAAATCAGAACGTGGCAGACATGTAGAACCCCTATGCTGAATGTTCATGTATCCATTCTTCAAGAGAAACAGGGTCTGGGCAGGCACCATCCCTGGAGAACCAAATGTAGCTTGAGAAACTAACACCGAGCCACTCACCAAGTCTCTTCTTCTGAGTAGGGTTTTTTTTTCTCTGCTCTGAGTTTCCACCTAAGAGGCCCAGGTGACCCAGAGGCACAACCTAGAAGATAGAAAGGCTCCTTTACTCCTTCTGGACAATTCAAGACATTGGCCCTAAAGCAGAAATCAGTGTAAAGGAAGAGATAGCAGGTAGTGAGCTAGTTCTCCATCCCTATTGACCCTGTGCTCCTTAAGCAACTCTTAAAGCCATGGTCATGACACCTACAATAATTTGCTGACCCTTACCCAAGAATGATCAGGGCCACCACATTGCACAACTCCAGGGGGTTCCATTCCTGCTGTGACCAGAGTAACTAGTGCTGCTGGGGATTATACAATCCATGAGCCAGATGCTGAAGCCATGTGGGCTCTCTCCCCTACATATTTTAGGAATTTTGAGTCCTTGGCTATTCACTACCAAAAGCTATCACATTTCTTTTCCTTTTTAATTAATTAAGTATGCTTATTATTAATGGCATAATATTTGGGAACAAAAGAAAGTTTATTTTTAATAGGAAACATATAATTTTGAGAAAAACAAGGATGATAGGGAAAAGATGTAATTATTTATCATCTGAAGTCCAAAACTCGAAAACAGATATTCAATGACTGTCTTCATCAAAATTTTCAAGACTGAGGAGTAAATAAGTAACTGGAGGGAAATTATTTATGATCTAAACACAAAGACAGATGTCTTTCTCTTTCTGGGAAGGATAGCTATCCTCCTCTGTAAGATATTCTTTCCTTGTTTCTCTCCTCAGGAAGGTGTTACATCCTGTGATAATCCCACCTCCCACCAGCTCCCGTCCATACTTTTTAAATTTTTCTTCCAAATTTGCATGTGACTCCCATTGAGTCAAGTCAGAAGTTTGCACAGATGAAAAATACTTCAGCAGGCTCCCAAGAATATGCAAGTTTTTACTAAATATTTTTCAGTTGATGGTGTCCATATTTGACTCCATATCCTCTGTAGAGATAGGCTTCTGGTGGTATTTGCCAGGAATCACTGCTTTAACAAACAAAATCTGTTTATAATGGAGCACAACACAAGGATTTTGATCTCAAAAGGACCTTATCTTTCCACACATTTCCTCTAATACAGAACTTTGTGGAATTTGCAACTTTTAGACCGTAAGGGAAACACATTTTTGCTATATAGCATACCGGAAATAGCAGTGGACTTTGGGTCAGGTAGGAAAAAGTATATATTAGGTTTGGCATTATAACTCAAAAATGGCTTATTCAAATGCATGTACTTTCATGACAACAAATAAAGGCTTCTGAAGAACATAAACTTCACTTTTCTCATTAAATCATAAGATGTGATTTTAAAAAGATTTTAAAAAGAGAGAGGAAGACAGAGAGAGGGAGAAAGAGGGAAGAAGGTGCTAAATTAATCAAAAATAATATATTCCATTTGCCTGCAAATACAGAGAACTGCTTGATATCTTCTAAGGGGTCTATGTTTTGTGTGATTTTTTTAATATTTCTTTGGAACAGGATACCCTAAGCCATGCAATTGCTTCTCGGGGACAGTAGACATTTCTCTAGGAAAGTCTGCATTTATTCTGCTTTTCCAATTTTCCGTGGTATGACATTATGAACAATGATAGGTTTCACAGACTTAGTAAAATGTGCTGTTGTCCTCAGCAACTTGGCCTCGCCTGCCTCTTGGTGTAGGGCAACAAGAGCTCAGCCTCCAAACCGGCCCTTTCACACCACCTGCATGCCAACAGAATCTCCCGACACCCAGGCAGGAGCATGAGGAGCAGGGATTACTCCTTTCTCTCGCTATCTGTTTACACAGTTTTTGTTGCATATTTATTCCTGGAATCTTCAAGGCAAGGTTCTGGTGCTCTGTAAATCACTAAGCCACATCCATTCTAAGATTCAGCTGGGTACCTGGACACTTCCCCCAGCTGTCACTTCCTCTTTTGACAGAGGCTGAAACCTCATCAGACAGGGCCCTCACTTGAATTTGGATGGAATTAAATTACTTTGGTCCAGACAATGTGTTTTCATGCTGTGAGTGGATGTAATCCCTCAAACTAGCTTGGTAACATACAGACTGAGATAGTGAAATTCTACTTATTTTCACCCCTATCCTTTGTATTCTCCTCCCATCCTGCTAAGGAGTGCAGAGGCACAGAAAGGAGAAGTCAAAAAAGAAGTAAAGATTTTCACTTTGTTTTCATGTATTTTCCGGGTCCGTATCTAGCCCAGTATTTATGATTGTCACCTAGAGGCCACCTCCAGCTTTGTGGAGAGAATACACCACTTAACAAACTCTCTCTGGCCACCAGGCCCATAGCCTTTCATGACTAGTCAGTGGAGTTTCTTGCAATGACTGTCACTTTGAGAGGCAACAAAATCTTTTCTCTGCCTGCAAGAGAAATTTGGATATATATATATTATATATATATCTCCTGTGGTTTGCTCTCCCAGAATTCCAAATTCTGCAATACCCACATTGTGGCAGGCAGTCATGTGAAGACATTTTAGACCTTTCCTGTCATACGTTCCAGTACCAGGACATGGTGGCAGAGGACAGGACTGAAGACAACTGAAATGGGGTTTGTCTTTTGAGCTAGAGCCAGACCTTTCCTCTAAACAGAAGAGGAGGTGGTTGTAACTACAGCCTGAGGGCAGAAAAAATAAAATCTCATTTATGCAACAGGAATAAATTCTAGAGATCTGCTGTACATCGTGCCTCTAGTTAACAGTACTGTTTGGGACACTTAAAAAATTGTTGAGGGTAGATTTCATGTTGTGTTCTTACCACAATGACAAAGAAGATAAAGGTTGTGGCATGTCGGTGGCATCTGAAATATCCTCTATCCCAACCACATCTCTTCCACAGGCTGGCCAAGGACATACTGCCTTTATTGGCTAAGTCTTCCTTTTGATTTATAGTACCAAAACCATATCGCTATGAAGGAGAGGAAAACGCAGGAAAGCATTACTTATTTTTGGAGTTTATCCTGTCTGGGAACTAGGTGCCTACACTCTGAAAGGGACCCTGCTGTGATATGAGTGGGAAGTATGGCGGGCACTCATTGGTAATCCTCTTCCAGTCTAGATTGTAGATAATGACAGTCACCATCCAAAGACAAAGATGTACCTGAATATCACTTTTTTTCAAATAACTCACATTTTATTATATTTTAGATATCATCCTGATAAACTGGCAGAAACTTTAGCCACAGTCTTTTGGGATCCACCTCCCAGGACCCTCATTTCCTAGAGCTGAAACACATTTCAGTGGGTCTTAGTATTGAAGAATATTTTTTGGTTGAGTGAGGGTCTGGTTTTTAGACATTAACCCACAGAGGTCATCACTGAGATGCTCCTTGTTCTTGCCAGCATGGCCACTCTCTGTAGTCTCTAGGTCTTATTTGGGGGTGCAGGAATCTCTGCTGTTACTGTTCCAACAAGGATATGGGGTATTTGAGAGGCTATAAATAGCATTTCTGCTCCAGTCACAGCTATTATTTCTTTGATATTTCTTTGTCCTCCTAGGAATCTGCCCAGGGGGTTCAGAGCCCTTCTCATTGGAACCTACCCATATCCTTGCTCAGGTCTCTGCCCCTTGCCTTGCTCCACTATATCTCATTTTCCTTATGACTCCTTCAAACTGGGAGATCCTTTCTCAAGCCTTAAGATTGGGGGTGCTGGTATGGGAATACATCTTCCTTTATTTTAGCAGTTCTTTTGGTTTTCTTCCCTGAACACAGAGACAGCCAACTCCCTGAACGAGAACAAAGGAAAAGTGAAAATACAGAAAGGTGTAAAGAAGATATGAAAATAAAAAGTATATATAATACCACCACTAGAGCCTCCATGTATATTGCTGCAGGTTGTTAACCGTAAACTGGCCACTGGCCAAGAAGATGTATGAGAACTAAAATCTAGCCAGACCTTAGCTTGCCAAGCCATTCTGCATCCACCAAGAAGGGGCGTCATTTTCAAAATCATACGAGATACCTTATAAACTAGCAGAGGCCTTGCTAAGCATATGTCCATATGATTAGGAATTCCTGAAAGTTGAGAGGAACTTTCCATTCCTGGCAGCTCTGTCAACACACAGTAGACTCCTTTGGTTTGCGATCCATTCTCTCCTCTAACTGAACATAGGTGTCATATAAAAGAAGGTGATTTTATCCCTTGCATAGTGTACACAGTCTGGTCCTGGATGTAACTTTTGGAGGTCTTCATTTGCAGAAAAGGTATTCTGATGTATCCGGAAAAGGGAAGGTCATGAAGAAAGGCAAAGACCGCATTTTATCTTAAGAAATGCTTTTCTATCTAGTGAAACAGCAAACAATAAACTGGGCTTGGAAAAGGAATGTTCTCAAAAAATGACAATGACAGCTCCAGCTTTAATTCACTCCTCTGACTCTGACAATAAAGTGACAAATGAAATCAGGGACTGCCCTAGAATACCTATTGCTTCAGTGGTTAAAGAATGTGGCCCTACATACCAACAGCAACATGCGTCATTGGAGAAAGTGGTTCTTCTTTACCAATTATTCATTTATGTATTGAATTCAGTATTTAGATATGAAACACTTGATCTAAGGATTCTACCAAATGCAAATACCTACAAAGAGTAGGAGGTGACATAAGAATATGGTGACCATGTACATGCAATGGGGAGTGGTAGGGACACGGGAAAACCAGGAAGGCATCCCTGGTCTAAAAGCATTCAGCACATAATGTTCACCACTATGTCTGCCAGTATGCAGGTAGATCTGAGCCACCTCTATAAAATTCTTTATTCAGAAGATACTAAGATAGCGGGAAGAAACAAGCATCATTAGGTACATCTACTGTTACCAGCCACCGTAACAACCTTGTTTCTTTCCGTAAGTGGGTAAAAGAGGCTCTAGGATGTTACATAGCTTATCTACATTTACAATCTTGGAATGGGTCAAAGCAAGGAGTCAATCACAAAATTAATATTCTTCCAATAAAAGTGTCATCTTACTCCACCAAACGGCCTCCTTTGAAGATCTGATCTCACTGATGAGTGAAGTATATACATGAAAAGGTGGTCCAGTTGGGTGATGTTGACAGAAGACCAGAGGTAGGCAAGCTACTCTAAATTTGGGTGAGTAAATTCGTTTTACTTTTTTTCAAAGGTTAAGAGGTAATTGCATAAGGAAACACTGTGTGGACTAGGGATTTAGGTACAATTGTTAAAAGCTTGTATTTGGGAGAAGAAGATTAGGTGGGTTAAGCAAGGTATATTGGCTAAAAGGTGGAACAAACTACATGTGGTCTTTATTAGAAAATAAATTTAAGAAATGGTTATTATTTCCAATCCATGAATCATGGGGCATTTGAGAGGCTTGATTTGCTTCATCACTTCTAGCTTTAAAACTAGGACTCTGTTATTCTACCCAATAATGTTTCAGTAGGTAAACCATCCATAACTGTATAAAAGGAGTTGTTTTCTGGTCAATATGGATATTTAATTCTAGGTAATGTCAATGGGAGCAGAAGTGAGGACATAGAGGAAGATGTAAGGGATTCTGATTTTTGGAAAGCACTTGCCAGTGTTTCATGGAATCTTACGGAAGACATTAATTCAAATTGGCTTGGATATGAGCCTTGTTATGTTCACCAAAGATTCTCAGAAGAGTCAAAACCAATAATAATAAACAAGACTGTGTCTCGCTGGGAGGAGGTGGCTATTATTGTGCCAAAGACTACATTTTCTGAACAGCAGTAATCAGTTAATTGCTCTAGTGGGTACCACACCATGGGAATCACTTTCAGGGTTAGACTGCACACGATTTCCCAACTTGAAGGGTTACAAATCAGGAAGAGACATTTTTTGTTGTTGTTTCTGTTTTTAATTTATTATCATTATTATTTTTTAGGATCAAATAATAAATACTTAGCTAGCTTTGCAAATAGCCACCAGCCCACTAAAGAGATGAGGAGGGGGGGCAGGTCTGATAATCATTACCTGAGGCCATGGAATATAGAGCTCTCTTTACAATTGGATTAGTTTAAACTTACTGTTCCAGCCCTTGGCAAAATAAAATAGTAAAAACTGTGAATTCCTCCAGTGTTCCTGTGCCTCTGACTTCCCACTAAAACAGTTTCTACGTTGGAAGTTCATAGCATACAAAACACTTTTTCCTACTAATTTAACCCTCCACATCCCCATAAGGTATATGGTTATCACCATTTTGCAGACAAGAAAATGACAGATACCTTAGACTCCTAAGCTACTATAAGCTTCTAACTTCTGTAAGACACTATTACAGTCAAAACAGCCCACTAGACTCTCTCCATGCACATAACGTCTTCTCTCTCACATTAAAAAATAAAGTGGAAAAAAAAAAAACTTCTAAAAAGACAAACATTACTTGATATGCATATCAATATAATAAATTGGAATGAGTATGACCTCTTCCAAAATTGGCATTTCAAATAAACATTAGAGTCTTAAATAAATGAAGTTACACTACTTATATCACTTGAATTAATATAAGCAATTTGTGTGAGGAGGGTAAATGTAGGGGATGTTATTTTGTTATGGCAAGGCAATCATAGTCAGGGGCACTCCAAGGGGCAACATCACTGGTTTTCATGTGAAACCCTGGTGTGCAACATGGCAGTTCTGATCATGATGTCCAAGTGTTGACCTAGCCCTTGAGACTTGATCCTAAGACAACTGTTGTCCACACTCCTACTCCCCTCACAATATGGGATATGGAAAAATAATATTGAAAATATCTCAGATGTGCCTGGAATGTGAGCGAAATGTTGGGAGGAAATGAAGTAATTTTTTTTACTCCTCTGTAGACCCAGATATTTTCAAAAATTTTACTTGTTAAATGAATATACATTAAAATTGGTTTTTTTTGAAGTATAATTAATGTATAATTTATATTCATTTCAGGTATACAACATACTGATTCAATAATTTTATATATTACTCAGTGCTCACCACAATAAGCATAGTCACCATCCGTCACCGTACAATGTCATTACAATATTACCGACTGTATTCCCTATACTGTACTTTTATCTCCGAGACTTATTTATTTCATAACTGGAAGTTTGGCTCTCTTAATCCCCTTTATCTATTTCACCCACCCCTTCACCCACCTCTGTTCTGGCAACCACCAGTTTGTTCTCTGTATTTAAGAGTCTGTTTTTTGGTTTGTCTCTTTGTTTCTCTGTTTATTTGTTTCGTTTTTTAGATTCCGCGTATAAGTGAAATCACAAGGTATTTGTCCTTGTCTGACTTATTTCACTTAGCATAATGTGCTATTGGTCTATTTATGCTGTCACAAATGGCAAGATCTCATTCTTTTTTATGGCTGAGTAATATTCCATTGTATATATGTATATATAAAAGCCATAACATTGGCTTTTTTATGCTGTACAACCCCGAGTTTTCACACATAGGCAGACTGAGGTAATCACCACCACTATTAGGCTAGAGAACAGTTTCAGCATCCTCAAAAACCTCCCCTGTGCTGTCCCTAAAGCACGGCAACCACTCTTCTGTTCTTCATTACTCTAGTTCTACCTTTTCCAGAGTGTCACATAGATGGAATTGTACAGTACACAAGCTTGAGAGGCTGGCTTTTCTGCTCAGCATCCTTCCTTTGAGATGCATTGATGCTGCTACCTGTACCAGTAGTTTGTTTCTTTTTATTATTACCAGTATAGGATTATTAGTATTCCATTGTATAGATTCACCACAGTTTGTTTATCCACTTACTTGTTGAATATTTGGGTTGTTTCCACTTTGGATCACTGACAAATAGGTCCGCTTATACACATTCATAGACAGGTTCTTATATGAATGTAAGTTTTGACCTAGTAAACACCTAGAATTGAAATCACAGTGGCAGATAATAAGTGTATGTTTAACTTTCTGAGAAACTGTCAAACCGTTTTTCCAGAATGGTTGTAACATTTGCATCCCATCAGGAATATACAAGAGTTCTAGTTGTTTCACATCCAAGTCAGCACTGGTATAATTGCCAGTTTTTTTTGCTTTTGTCTATAACTTTCCTGATAGACGTGTGACAGTACCTTACTGTGGTTTCAATTTGCATTTCCCTAATGATGAATGATATTGCACATCTTTGTTTGCCTTCTGTATGTCCTCTTTGCAAGTGTCTGTTCAAATCTTTTGCCTATTTTTAACAGGGTTGTTTGTTTCACTACTATTGAGATTTGATCATTTTGTCATTGTTGTTGTTAATAATTTTATGTATTTCCCTCCAGTATATTACTACACAAAGTTTAGGTATATGGGAGTAATTGTAATATATTCTGGACACGTGATGTTTGTCAGATATGTGTTTGCAAATGTTTTCTCCCTGTCTACGTATTGTCTTTTCATTCTTCTAACAGGGTCTTTCACAGAGGAGAATATTTTTAATTTTGAAAAAGTATAATGTATAATTTTTGTATGGACTTGTTTATTTGTTTACATATGGAGGTCCAATTAACCCAATTCTATTTTTAAGAAGACAATCTTTTGGCAATTTAATTGTCTTTCATATTTGTCAAAAATCAGTTGGACATATTTTGAAAGAGAGGGTGTCAGTTCTTGGACTCTGATTAATGTGACTATAACTTTACCAGTATTACACTATCATCATTACTGTAATTGTACAGTAATTGTAAAAATCAAACAGTGTGAGTATTCCATCTTTGTTCTTTTTTTTTTTCAAAATGTTCTGACTGTCCCAGGTCTTTTGCCTTTCCCTATACAATTTAGAATCAGTTTGTACATTAAAAAACTTATTTTTTCTGGGATTTTACGCAGAATTGCATTAGATCTGTGGATTAAATTTGGAGAGAGTTAACATAACTATATCAAGTCTTTCAATCCATTAATGTGATATATATCTCCATTTACTTATGGCTTCATCAATGTCGTTAATCAAGGTTTGTAATTTTTGACATACAAATCTTGCACCTGGTGTTTTAGATTGATACCTAAACATTTTATTCCTTCAAAGCTATTATATATGGGATTTTTTTTCTAATTTGGGTTTCCAGTTTGCTTTTTAGAGCTATCATGAAATTTTCTATATAGACAATAGCATAATTTGTGAATAAAGAATTTTATTTTTTTTATTGCACTGACTAGGAAATTCAGTATGAGGTATAAGAGTGGTAAGAGGGTTGTCTTTGCCTTATTCCTGATTTTTGGGAGAAATAATTCAGTTTTTTGTTTTTTTTTTTTAAGATTTTATTTATTTATTTGAGACAGAGAGAATGAGAGAGAGAGAGAGCACATGAGAGGGGGGAGGGTCAGAGGGAGAAGCAGGCTCCTTGCTGAGCAGGGAGCCCGATGCGGGACTCGATCCAGGGACTCCAGGATCATGACCTGAGCCGAAGGCAGTCGCTCAACCAACTGAGCCACCCAGGCGCCCAGAAATAATTCAGTTTTTCGTCATTTGAAATATTATCAACTGCAGATTTCCTATGGATGATCTCTGTCATGTGGAGGAAGTTCCCTTCAATTCTTAATTTCCTGAGTGTTTTTATCATATATGTGGATTTAATTTTGTCAAATACTTTTTGAGCATCAATTGATGTGACCATGTGGCTCTTCTTTTACTCCGTAATACAGTAGATTACATTGAGTGGTTTCCAAGATTTGGACTAGCCTTGCATTCCCAGAATAAATCCACTTAGTCATGGTGTGTTATCCTTTTTCTATATTGCTGGTTTTGACTTAGTAGATTTTTATGTCTATATTCATGACGTAAATTTATCTGTAGGTTTTTTTTGTTTGTTTTTGTACTGTTTGTATCTGGTCTTGGGTTTAGGGTAATTCTCGCCTCATAAAATGATTTGAGGAGTGTTCCCTCTTCTATTTCTTGGAAGAAATTGTGTGGGCTTGTTGTTATTTTCTCTTTAAATGTTTGTAGAATTCACCAGTGAAACTATGTAGGTCTAGAGATTTCTTTTTTCCAAAGGCTTTTAATAATAAACTCAATTTCTTTAATAGAACTATTTATGTTATCTATGTCTTCTGGGTGAATTTTAGTAATTTATTATTCTTAAAGAATTGGTGTAGCTCATCTAAGTTGTCATATTTATTTGCATAGAATTATTTGCAGTATTTTCGTATTATCATTTAATGCCTGTATGGTCTCCAATGATATCCCTCTTTAGTGTTTGATATTGATGATTTATATCTTTTCTATTTTTTATGTTTAGTGTGGCTAAAGATTTATTAATTTTACTGATCTTTTAAACTGGACTTTGGTCTATTATGTTTCAATTTTATTGATTTCATTATTATTTCCTTCCTCCTATTGGCTTTAGATTTATAATGCTCTCTCTCTCTCTTTTTTTTTTTTTTTTTGAGTTTCTTTAGGTAGAAGCCTAAATTGTTGATTTGAAACATTTCTTCTTTTCTAATAAAAGCATTTAATGCTATATATTTTCATCTAAACAGTACTTGCCTCTATCCCGTAAATTTTGATATGTTGTATTTTCATTTTCAATCAGTTTAAAATATTTTCTAATTTTCCTTGAGACTTTTTTTGAAACATAGATTATTTTGATAAGCATTTTGAATATGTTTATGTCTTTCATCAAATTTAGGAAGTTGTCATACATTATCTCTTAAGCCTGTTTGTGCTTTCATCTCTCCTGCTGGGACCTCAATGGCATGAATCTTAGACCTTTTGGATTGTCCAACAGGTCACCAAGACTTTCTTCACTTTTATTAATTTTTCTCTTTGTTTTCATTTTTATTGATGTATCTTCGAGTTTATTGAGTCCTCTGTCAGCTCCATTTTTTATTGAGCCCATCTAGGGAATTTTATTTATTGTATTTTTCAATTCTAGAATTTCCATTTGGTTCTTCTTTATCTCATCTATTTCTTTGTGGAGACAGTCTTTTTGTTAATTTAAGGAATGTCTGTTTTTATTTCCGGAGCAGGCTTATAATAGATGATTTAAAGCCTCTTTTTAATAACATACATCTTGTGTCATTGCTGGATTGGTATCTGTTAATTGTCTTTTCTCTTGTGAGTTGAGATTTTCTTTATTCTTTGTATGCCAACCAATATAATTGCTTACTAAACATTCTGACAATTACAGTAGTCTGGGTCTTGTTTTAATCCTATAATGAACACTGTTGTGTTTTTGATTTGATTTGTTTTGTTGTAGCACACGTTTGGCCATGTTACTGCCAAGACATAAGTTCTGATCTGACTTTTATGGGCTTGGTTCCAATGTCAGTCCAGTTTTTTAAAAGTACTTGCATTGTTATTCTTGTCAGACCCTGATGTACACAACCGGTAGCCAACCTGAGACATGGGTAGAGATCTCCTCTGTACCTCACTTCCAAAGGCTGTGGTAGGCTGTTTATGGTCGAATTCCTGCATGAACAACTCAGAGATGAACTTTTGTGCTCAAATGCAAGAATATGAGGTCATTTTCTGCATCTTTTCTGCATCATTTTCACTGCATTCTCCCTGATACTTTCTCGCTTCCTAGGTATTTCCTTCCCTGTTCTCCAGCTGGACACTGGGGACTTAATTTCCTTGCTCTGTCATGTATTCCCAGAGTCTAGATCTGCATCCAGGTCCAAGTGGTAAGCTGACAGACAGAGAGAAAAGGGTGGGTGGTGATGGCTGATCTATGCTCTGGGACCACAGTTCCTCTCATCAGAGAGAACATTTGTCTTTCCTCTGAGTTTTAGACGCCTGACTGGCTGACACTTCCTTAGGAAGAAAAATAAAAATAACAAAAAAAATAATGTTAAATAGATGATCTCCCCTCCACACCAGCTCCTTTCTTCTCACCTACTTTACCTTTAGAGGCTGTTTTTTTGATTCCTCCAACCCAAAGTGAGTGCTTATTTTGAAATTCTTTCTGTCCACACCTATTGTACACTTCTGGGCTTCAGGATGCCTCTGAGATCACGTGGAGTGATATTAGACTCTCACCACCAGCTCAGTGGAATTTGAAATTCCTGTTTCCTTCACCGATTGACCTGCTATTATTTACCTTGCAAGTCCTCAGATTGCTGTTCCACAAAGTTTATCTAGGATGGATAATTGTATTTAGCAGGGGATCTATTTAGTCCAGTTTCTCGAGAACTGGAACCCCCAAGTTAAATCATTTTAAAGGTAAGTTAGAGAGAAGGCAGTATGATGACAGAAGCAGAGCCGGTGACAGAATGTTACAATGGTATGCTGTTGGCTTTGAAGATGGAAGAAGAGATCACAGACAGAGAATTAGGGGTCTCTAGAAGCTGGCAATGACAAGAAAACAGATCCTCTTCTAGAATCTCTAGAAGGAACTAGCCCTGTTGACTTTAGCCCAAGGAGACTGATTTTGGACTTTTGACCTTTAGAACTAATTTTAGAAGTGGAGCATATTCATGTGAGGGTATGGGACCAAGGGGTTGAAGATAAATAAATGTGAAGATCAGTAGGCACATACCAGTCAACAAATATGAAGCAAAATGCTAGAGTGGAATACATAGGCACATGGGTGTTGAAGTCACCCAGAATAATGGCAGGACTTGGAGTGAAGAAGAGAACCAAGAGTGCAGTTGGAGGGTGCCTGGGTGGCTCAGTTGGTTAAGCGACTGCCTTCGGCTCAGGTCATGATCCCAGAGTCCCTGGATCGAGTCCCACATCTGGCTCCCTGCTCAGCGGGGAGTCTGCTTCTGCCTCCGACCATCTCTCCTCTCAAGCTCTCTCTCACTCTCTCTCTCTCTCTCAAAAAAAAAAAAAATCTTAAAAAAAAAAAAAAGAGTGCAGTTGGATTCAATGTCTTGGTTAAATAAGGTGAGATGGAGGATGGTCAACTCAAATAGCAAAAGCTTCAAAAGAGAAGGAATTTTTAGATGAAGAAGTAATCATTTGGAAGCTTCATTGGGACCCAACAAAAAGGTCACTGACCCCATTTCCCAACCTCAGATGCACAGGGAAATGGGCTCGGTGGTGAATGTGAAAGTGTAGGAGGAACTTGTTTTAGCTCTATTACCTTGGGTGAGGTGGAGTGAAGCCAGATGCACGTGGAGGGAGAAGGACAGAAAGAGTTTTCAATTTTGTTACTCAGAGTTCTCTGAGGAGACGACAGCCACGAGGGCCATCCAGGGAAAGCACTGGGGTCAGTCACGAGGCAGAGAAAGAGAGGGGCCTGTGGGCAAGAGCCTTCATTGTGATTTCTGTGGGAATGAATGGGCGAGGCAGGCTGAGTAGGGTTAGGATTGGCAACTGGGGTGATTGGAGCAGGCTCTGAGGCGTAAGGGCTGTGCCTGGTTCTCATACAAGGCCCTCGGGTGCTGAGGGTGGGGTTATAGTGGCCCAGCATGTGACACCCTGGCACAGGCGGTGGTTAGGGTATGGATTTAATGGGTTACTCAAGAAGGGGAACTAACCAGCTTCCAGCCACAGCCTTAAAACTGTGTCAAGGCAGCATTTAAAAATACTGTATTGCAAAACTGTACTACTTTCTAGGCACTAATCACATCCTTAATAAATCAATAGAAACTTGTTATAATAACTCAAAAGTCTTGGCCAAACTACTGATATATATTTTCTAAGGAAGAGAACTTTTATATTTTAGATCCTTATTTTACAGTACTTTAGTAACAGGTATGTTTTCAATCATTATGCACATCATGAACAAAATGTCACGTTTGTTTATCTTTTTGAATAAAATCATATCCAGCTCTGAGACCTCTCTTAGGAATGTAAGCTTTTCTTTTCTTTTCTTTTACTTTTCTCCTAGCCCCCATGGTCTGATAGAAAGTGGAGACACCCACCTCTTTCACTGCAGTTCCTAAGGCTTAATGCTCAGGGCCCAAGCATCTCTGCCCACACCCTGCTGTGATTGGATGCTTGTTCTATCCAGCAGGACCATGACGGCCAATCACAGAACCCACCACCCCTCTCCCTTTCCAGCCTCTGGGAAGCCAGCTTTCTCCCAGGCTGCTACCAGCATCTTCTCCTAGAAGCGTCAGCCCCCACAACCCTATAGATAATCCAACAGTATTATTTCAGTCATACCTATAAATCAACGTTAGAGGATTTTCATACTTGTGCTTGCACTTTTTTTATTCCTATGATCCAGAATTACAAAAAGGTGTGAATTTTCCCCAGGGATGAAGGAACTCTAAACATAATTAGACATGGGAGATGGAAGGGGAAACTTGTACTTTTTTATACATCCTAGGAGGAAAGGGAACTTTTTCCCATTCACTTGCAAATAAGTCCACAGCAAGAAAAAGAAATGAGTAATGTTTTATTAAAGAGAATATTAAAATGAGAGTACATTTCC
Source organism: Phoca vitulina (assembly GCF_004348235.1). NCBI lineage: Eukaryota > Metazoa > Chordata > Mammalia > Carnivora > Phocidae > Phoca > Phoca vitulina. Next base: position 4,521,290 of record NW_022589727.1, read on the forward strand.
TCAGCACAAACACTGATATGGCGTTGTAAAGTTTACCTGGGATTTACAAAAGTTATTGCCTGGGTGCAGTTTAGTCTGGGGGAAAAAAAAATCTGGTGCGACTCTGAACAATGCACTGTTGGTGTAACCATAAACCATCTTCAAAAACAAAACAAACACAAAAAGGTCAAATTAATTTCTCTAAAACAGTAGAGGAACACTTGGTGATCTCAACTGTTATGTAAAGTGTTTATATAGTTGGAACTAAATCAAAATCACTAAATAATTTACTTAGCTCAAATCACCATAAAACATTGTGCTCATTTTTTTTCATGAGTCCGTTTGCGTTCGTGTTTGCCAACAGGTCCTCGAAGAACTTCCTTTAAAGGTAGAGAAGAAATACTGTAACTAGCACACTACTTGTACTAACATTCAAAAATACACATGCTGATAATTTTCTAAATGCTTGAAATAATTTACTTTTGAGGAGGTACCTATTTTTCTTCTACTTTAGCGACCTCATTTATGTGAACTGCATTCAAAAATACATGGCTTTATCATTAGATATTGTCCTGACCAATTTCAGCTTCATCGGCATCTGTGTACTCATGTTTAAAATATGTTAGGTCCACAGTAATGAGGTTTCTCTGGATATCTACTTTAAGCATATTTTTATTTTTGCTTTTTTGTTTGTTTGCTTTTGCTTATATCAGCTTGCAATCTCAGCATTTGTGAAGTATTTTCTTTTTCCAATTAGGAAACTTAACTTTACATGCAAATCATAATATGATGTCGAATGTTTAAGTTGCTTATAAATTATATCCAATGAGGCACACTTAAATTTAAATACTTAATGTGATGCAAGTTACAAAAGAAAGCCATTGTTTCATCAAACACTCTCTTTTCTGCACGTATTTCCAAAACTCTCTTAAGTGTGGGTTTTAGAGCCCTAAAAAGGTGGAAAGTCATTGTTCACCAAATTATGTAAAAATATTTATCTAGTAATTTAGTATTTATCTAGTTAGCTTGGATCCAGAGGAACTTAGTACTCCCTCAAGAATGGTTTGTGGTTAGACTTCTGGAAAAGTAAGAGCCGGTGAATATGTATGCTTCGTTAAAGAAGATTTAATTGTTTCATTTGCTTTAAAGACATGCCCAGTATTGAATAGGGAGGGCACACAAAAGCATCTTTGGGGCATTTTGGTGTCTGAGGGGGGTGGGGAATACAGCACATGTGGATAAAACAGTCCAATCGTTACCTCAAATAATCTGGAAACAATCAGATCACCCCAGTCACTATTTGAGGACAAGAATAATGAGCTGGGAGCCTTTGGGGAGAAATGCGTGCCGCTGAAGTTCTGCTCGGAATGAGTTTTTCACATCAACAACAAGAGGTTTCACCATCAAACCTCTGAGCTGGAAGACTGATTTCCTGAGTGCATTTTTAAAGAATGCCCATTGGAGATATTTGCTATACAATGTATAATAATTTGACATTCTTTGAAGCAGCCAACAGCAGAGAAGGATCAGAAAGATACAAACTTTTAAGACATTGCTCATTCCAACTCACTTTGAACTTTAAAGCCTCTTTTTCAGCAATAGCAGCGTCTACAATGGGAGATCAAACTTGGAAATCACAGCTTGAAATGCCCATCCAGATGAAATCATGCAGAAAATGAAACAGATCTGGCAGAACAAGGCTGGGGTCAGGGAAACAAGACAATGTCAGAGAAAAGGGCAACAAGTAGATAATCAGGACCCATTTCTTTCCTTTCCCCCAGCTCTCTCTTCTTCACACAGCCCAGCCTCATGTCATAGAGCAGGAATCCTAAGAGTGTATGAAAATAAGGCCTGTGCAGACCCAAGCTGAGATGGGCAGAGGATTCCATGGGGGATCTTGGTGGCTGGGCGAGTTTGGATCGGCTGAACACACACATGCAAGGGGTGAAGGAGGGAGGCAACTCTGGGATAATCAAGACCTGCCAGATGTGCATCTACCATATCTATCCAGGTCAAAGATCTGGCAGCTTGCAGCATCAAGCCAAGTGGGGACGAGAGAGATCATGGCCCTCCTCCTTGACTCAGAACATCGACGTGCATCTCTCTCTTCTCTCCTAGATGATAAATTTGTTGAAAGAAGAGGTGATTTCAGACTTCTTTACACTATCCCCAGCACCCTGGGGTATTAGGTTCCTGCGGCACCTAGTATGTGAATTTCTGTTTATAACTATTTTTTTTTAGTGTGTTTGTTGCTGTTCACTGACTAGCTTTTAATGTTAGATGAGAACTTTTGTTTTGTTTTGTTCTTAATTTAACCGGTATTCGTGGAGTTCCAAGTGTCCTTTTTTCCTAGGTCACTGACAACTTCCTAACCAAGGGAAAATTTCCTCCCCCTGCCCTGTCTAGCTATATTTTGAGTTAATACTTCATTGGCAAAAATCATTAAGAATGACTCATTTCTCCAGTGTTCCTGTACCAAGGCAGCTGCTGGCTGTTGCAACTGTTCTGGTGGTGAGTGCTTTCATGGGCTTGAGAGAAGTGGAGTAAAAACTAATTTTTCGTGACCTATAATTTTATAATTTGCATTTAGGAAACACAACCCATTTTCTTACTTCCTGTCTTTTATGTCTCAGTCCTTTACTCTGACTAAACGATTTCCTGGATGAGATTTACCTTAAAACTGAACTGACAATAGAAGAGAAAAAGGTAGCGGACTCACTTAGAAATAAACACATAGGTTCCTGGAGCTGGGGGAAATCTTTGTTAGACCCTTGAGGACATAATCTTCGTGAGTTTTAGTGACTTGTCCAAAGTCACATAGTCTCTACCACTGGTTATCACAGAATTCAAAATCCTTAAATTGCAGTCCACTGCATTTTCTGGTCAGTGATACCTGCTAGTTCCTGCCCTCAAATAAATAGGAAATATACACATGTCATATGTATTAGAAAAACAAAAAGTAGCTCTAAGAACAATTGCATTATAGAATACAACTTTAATATAGTTAAAGCATTTTAATGTTCAAAAAAAATTTTTTTCATATATCCCATTTCTTATTTCTCATGATGACCCCATGACATTTGTCTTTTCATTATTCTCAGACTGAGGCTCATGAAGGCGAAAAGGTTAGTAAGGGGTGAATCTGAGACTCAAAACGCTTTTTGGTTTTAGTTTTTTAGGCTTTTTTCTAGGAAAGATGCCCAGAGTCCTAGTTGCCTCTGGTGGATACAGACTTGTCTACTTTTATTCATGTCCTTGGAAGGTCTGTGTCCAGCTTCTTTCCCCTAAGGAGACCGAGTTGCGTTCTCTTTAGACTTTGTAGCTAGACTGTGCATCTAGAATTATTTAAATGGATAAGGTGGCAACAGTCCTTGCCTTCATTCCAAACTATAGCTTGCCTTAACTCCACATTTACCTTATCCTAAATTGGTCTGTGAATTTAACACTGTGGCTAAATTTGTACACATAGCTAGCTACTTTCTTTTCCAATCAGAGCCAAAAAATAATGCAAACCAACAGAAAAAAGAGATTAAAAATTAATAGAATTCCGTTTTAGCATTCCACACTGAGTGGCTACTCATTTAATACATTTAATGAACGTCAACTGTTTTAGTGTGATAGAACTCTTACCCTGGGAGAAGACACTCGTAACATATTTGGGGATCATTAAATAGTCACACACACACAATTATAATAAAATGTGATCAGCTGAAATTTGGTATTGAATATTCCTAACTCTTCTTTTAAAGTCAGAATTCAAGTTATCAGAAAGTATGCCACTGGAGTCCCTCTGGTTTGAGAACATTGACTACAATACTAGCATCTCCTCTGAATGTTTCTTGAGTGTTTCATATGTGTCAAGCTCTATGAACGGCCCTGGGGAGTCTCACAGGAGTTTCTGCACAGGCCCATCTATTCAGGTTAAAAATAATAATAATAAAAAGGCCTAATGGCTTCCTTTAAGAAACTTAGGACCTTTTAAGAAAAAGAGATACACACAGGCAATTACAGTGCATTGTGGTTAGTGATCTGATAGAAATATAGAGAGAATTCCAAAGGAACCCAAAGAAGGAGCATAGCATCCAACAAGAAAGAGAAGCTGGAGAAGGATTTGTGGAAAGGAAGAGCCATGGTCAAAGTTTGGAGGACTACTGGTCATAGTAACAGAGGAACCATCTCGGACAAAGACCAAAGGAAAGAGACAGACCCTGAGAAAACAAAAGGTACTTCATTGAGGCCGGAGTACAACATGCAAGGAGGCTAGTGGCAGAAATTAAGCAGAACGAGAGCTGCCTGTATGATATAAAGAAGTTTGAAAGTTATGCTGAAGTCTACAGTCCATGGCAAACTTTAGAAATATTGTACCGGCATATCAACAGTGTCCTCACCAAAGCAGAAAAACCGATTTAGAAGTAGGCAAGCCTGGAAGCGAAGAGGCCAGTTGGAGGAAGTAATTCATAACCTGAAAAGGATGTGGGGATGATCTGGCCAAAATAGTCATAGCCTGAGAAAGGAGACAAGTAAATGGACTTTGGAGATGTTGAGAAGGCAGAACTGTGAGGACTTTTTGGCTGATTGGGTGACAGGGTTGTTGTCAAAGCAGGAAACTGGGGTGAGGTCTATGATTCTGACTCAGGTAAAGAGGAATGACTCTGTCCCACTGTGGGGGTGGGAACACAGTAGGAGGGAAAAGCTGACCATTTCAGAAGCCATGAGAGAGATGGAAGGAGAGAACAGGATCATGAGCATGCAAGGATTGGTATTATTTAAATTACTTCCAAATCTCCCAAGAAAAGGCAAAAGGAAATTTTGTGTGTATGTGTGTGTGTGTGTGTGTTGCCACCTAGAATTTTTTTTTTTAGGATTCTATCCAGACTATTGTTGCCTGGAATGGTATGGACTTGAATGTAGACACCTGGAATCACTCACGTAGAATTCTTTCTTTTTTTTTTTTTTTTTAAAGATTTTATTAATTATTTGAGAGAGAGAGAGTGAGAGACAGAGAGCATGAGAGGGAGGAGGGTCAGAGGGAGAAGCAGACTCCCTGCCGAGCAGGGAGCCTGATGCGGGACTTGATCCTGGGACTCCAGGATCATGACCTGAGCCAAAGGCAGTCGCTTAACCAACTGAGCCACCCAGGCGCCCACGTAGAATTATTTCTAACATCGTATTGGAAGGTAGAAAGTTAGCATGCTTGCTTTGATAAGAAACATTGCCCAAAATACAAGTCTATACTTTCAAGAATATGGGCGAAGTCCCTTGTGTAATCCAAATAAGGAATTCAAAGGAAATCAAATAAGTCATCGGCAGGAAACCAGCATAGGTACAGACCTACAGACTTACAGAGCTCATTGTTTTTGACACTGCTTTTTTGAAATCCTACTTCTGCTTCTCATTCCTACTCAGAGGCCACCTCTACCCTCAGGCTTTTCCAATCACCTCCATTGAACAAGATTATCTCTATCCTCTGAAGTCCTTGAATACTCTGTCCCATTCTTAAGACCTTGATCATGGATTACTTTGTGTTGTAGCTTCTCTTCGTTTGTTACTTGCAATTGCCTCACCTTTCCTGGTGGCCTGCATGCTCCTCTATAATTTCTAGGCAGAACTCATTGGACCTCCATATTTGATCACATAATAGATGTACAATTAACTAAAGGATTTGCTAAATTAATTTTTTAAATGGTGCTTTAGTTTTTGGGTACTCATGCTGGGAAATGCCATCAGTACTTCATATAGCCCCTTTAAAAGCTAATAGTTTTAATGAAAATGTCAATCAATTAATCTTTATGGCTACTGGAGGCCCCTGCTACTGTATCTTCATGAATTTGAATGATCAGATGTTCTCCTTTAAGAAAATCTTCCCAATGGAAGTGACCCAATTATTTCAATAGGAGTAATAGACAATGTTCTGGTGCAAGGAACAGAATTAAGAGCCCAATTATAGTTTAACTATGAGATAGTAGGTTACATAATTTATAGAATGGATTATGTTTCAATGGGCATGGCTTTTTTCACTGTGTGTGTGTGTGTGTGCTCATGCCTGTGACTCTGTTAATAATATTGAACTGTGTTTTATTTTAATTTGAATTAGCTATATATTAAGAAGTATCATATGTATGGTGCTGGTACATTCCTAAGAAGAGGTTGTGATTTTTTTATTGTGCTGTACCCTAAGACCTAGGACATAATGGAAATAAAGTAAAATTAATTTATTAAAATAACATAAATCTCTTCTGCTTACCTAGTGCCTTCCTGAAATGGTCAAATATGGAGGATGGGATAATGACAACATGAAAAAGGAGCATATATTGAAAGGGCTAATGAGAAAAATTTGAGAGAAATTCACTGGATCATTCTGTTCCAAATATTTACCAATTGCCCACTCCAATCTTTATACTTTGTACCATGTTTCTAGGAAGGAATGTAAAAAGTTCCTAGCTTCAACAATCTGTAGCATTTTTAGGGTATTGATGCTGATAGAAAGCATTCAATTAAGTTTAAATAATGTAAGAGAAAGAGGTAGAAGGAAGCTAGTATTAACTGAGCATGTGTATGTGCTAATGACCATTTGTTTACATATACATGATAATTTCATTTAATAGCTGAGGAAACTGGAAGTTAGAATTATTAGATAAGTTGCTCAGAGTCACAAAGCTTGACTTTTCTGCTCTTCTTGACTGCCTCAACAGAACAGAGTGGGCGATACCGTTCATGTACAGTATCATCAGGCAAACCTGAATGTGGTTATAATTCCTTGTTTTCTCAATGAAAAAAAAAGCCAAATAAAACATTTTGCTCAACTTGAATAATCAAAAGTAAACATTTAGGGCTGTTGCTGAAATATTCATATGTCTACTTAAAACTGTCTAATTGATTAAAGCTTAGTGTTACATGTGTATTTAATGTTACACATTTTTAAATGTGTTTCTTTGGAAGTATTGCAGTTTCTTATTATCAAATTATATGAAAAATGTTTATTTAAATTGCTCCTGGTCAACTTTGACACTAACTTTATCACCTTCATTACAGCTACACATTTAATCATTGGATACTTAAACTTTCCAAGACTTACCATCTTTACAGACCTCTAATATGTTCGAGACAGAGCATTTTTCTGTATATAAGTATTTTGATTTTGAAACAATTTCAAATTGTTGCAAGCACAGTGCAATACCTTTTCTTTTCTTGAGTCATTTGATAGTGTCTTGTTGATTTAATGTGCCAATACCACTGGGAAACTTTCTTGTATAGTTTCTATGAAGAAATCAGGAGTCAGCAAACTATGGCTCGCTAGCCAAATCCTATCTGGTGCCTGTTTTTGTAAAGTTTTATTGGGATGGGGCACACTTACTTGTTTACATATTGTGTATGCTTGCTTCCCTTATACAATGATAGAGTTGAGTAGTTATGATAGACATCATGTGGGCCATAAAGCCCAAAACATGTGCTCTCCTGATTTTTATGGGAAAAGGTTGTCAGCCCTTATCCTACATAATCATAATACAACCATCAAAACTAGGCAATTAACCATGTAATCCTCAGAACCCAACCAAGTGTCTAGAATTGCCCCAGAAATATCCTGTAAGGATTCAGTTCAGGATGTTGTGTCTTATTTAGCTGCCACACCACTTTAGTCACATTCAATCTGAGATGGCTCCGTGAAAGCTTGCCCTTGACTTTCATGACCTTGGCACTTTTGAAGATTATTGGCCAGTTATTGTGTAGAATGGCCACCAATTTGGATTTTTCTGATGTTTCTTTGTGATTAGATTCAGCTTATGCATCCTCTTGGCAGGTCTCTCACTGCTAGGCAAACCTACTAGGTACTTCTCATTGCATCCTTCCATGTACACATGGTGGGGATTTGTTCCCTTTGATCTCTTGGTTAAGGTGATGTCCAATAGGCTGCTCCACTGAGATATTATTTTTCTCTCTCTGTATTTACTAAACATTGTGTACTTTTAACAAGTCTACAAACATATTCTCCGGGAGTAAATATATGTGTTTATGTGTGTGTATCCAGGGTTTGATGTAGTGAAGGGGGTTTAGTCCTTGCCTATTCTACTTTGTCAAAAAGGTATTTGTACTTTAACTGAAAATGATCTTGTAGGCTAGATCCCCTTCCAGATTTTTTTTTCGATCCCTTTTAACATTAAGGAAGTTATAATTCACTCATGGTGGCATTTTAGACCCTGAGACAGGTGGCACACAGAAACATAAGGACTAAAATATCAAACCACGACCTCATTTAGTGAATCCTTTAAACTTCTTTAAGCGTATGTTCTGTGAGTCCTATTCATGTGGCACCTGGGAGATGCAGTCTGCCGACAATGAAATGAGAACATGCCTGCCTGTCACAGAGGGCTCTAAAGAAACACCTAGAGTCAAGGGTGAGTCTTCTGTGCATTGTTACCTGTAGCAGACCCCCTAGTCCTACCACCTCCTCTTGTCTATAATAGTTGCTCCAGAAATATTTGCTCAATGAATGAATGAATGAATAAATGGGCAAATTTCACGACTGGCCTTATAAGCTAGCATACTATGTTTTGCAAAAGTACTTCTGACTATTTGTTTGGAAAATATATGCTGCACACAAATTGGAGGGCTATTGAAAAACTCCTGAATAATTAAAAATATTGACTCCTAGAAATATAAACCAATAACCCAACTTTTATTTGGACTGTCTACTGTGCTTCAAATCAAATCAAACAAGTTGTTTAGTACCCTACCAAAAAAACCCAAAAAACAAAAAAACCAAACAATGACTAAAATTTTAAAAAAAATTAATTCATTATCTTAGAGTTGGGCAGACGCATTCTTAGAGATTTCAGACAGGTAGGAAGGCAAATAAAAATAGGTGCACCCTCAGCTATATACCCTGAGACACTGAAAGCCTAGTAAATATACAACATTCCTTTGTAAGTTTTTTACTGAGGCTCACACATAAGAAGTTATGCCTAAATTTTTATATCCTTTTCCCCATATCTCGCAGGTATTTTAAATTTATTCTTCCTGCCCAGATTCTGCCCCAAATCAAAAATATTCAGAGAAAACCAATGCACTGGCATTTTCTTTAACTTCTACTGTGTTTCATTCATCTGTGAGCTAAACTAGAATGAATTCCAAAGACTCAGAAAGGATTAGGTTAAGATACAATCTTGAAAATACTTAATAAACATTGGGAACTGGAACACATACATCTAGCCAGGAATCCAACTGACTTCTACTCAAAGTGGCCCCCTACGATAAGCCTACAGGCTTGCCGTGTATGAATCCATAGATTTGATTATATTATCCCTCCATTTCCTTAGTCACAGGGGTAGAGATTTTGCTGGCATGTCTCAATGCCAATCCAAACAATGATATGACTTACCACTTACAGCCATGGTGCATATTCCTCATCAGAAAGCTTTATGAACAGAAGCTCATTAATCAAGCCGTCATCCTGAGAGGCAGACTGGAGGCAGGATCTGAACTTGGAAGTTGTCCGGAAACTGCCAAGTACAGAAGCATGCATTTACTGACTCGTCCATCAGTGGCTGGATGTCAGTCGGGCTTCCTAAACAACTTCTCTAATACTTCAGTTCTAGTTTCTGCATCTCTAAATATTTTATAGTCTGTATATATCAGCTCCAAGACAGATCCTAACCTAGGCCCTTAGACAGACATCTATTTGAAATCCATCTTTAGCATGTATTAAGTCTGTGGCTTTGGGCAACTTATTTAAATGTCTGATCCTTAATTTTTTCATCGTAAAACTGTAATCTTTATTATCCAGAGTTGTTGAGCAGATTTTTTTAACATGACATAAGCAAAGGACCTAGCAAGGTCAAATTACACTGCTTTCCATTAATCCCTTGAGAAAAAAGCATGCTATACTTGCTTACCCCAAACGAGATCATTTGTCTATTATTTTGATCACGTCATCATCCTCATTGTCATATTTCCTTTACTGAGTGTGAGTTTTTGCCATACGATGACATGTGCATGTGTCTGTGTTTATATATATGTGTATATATATATATATGTATGTATGTATATATACATATATATATAAATATGTGTATTTATATATAGTTAATCTCCTGTAGGCTGTAGATGTATGTCAAGTTAATAAATGTAGCATATAAATACATAAATTTAGAAGTGATTCATTAACTTTAAATGAATAATGTTTACTTTAACTCTCTGAATGAATATTGTTCTCATTTTACAGCTGAGGAAAGCAAATCTGAGCGAAATTAGGAAAATTGAGTACAGTCAAGTGACTAGACAATACCTAAGCTGAATTCTAACCAGCCTGTTTTCACTCCGGTGTTTACCTGCTGCCTTCTAATTAAAGGCACCACTTGCAGCAGAAAGTCTACAAGGAGGAGGGACCAAGGATTATGAGCCAGTCAGATCATTTGACTTATATTAGCTGCTAATTTCACTTGGAAGTAAGAACTGGGTTCTCATTCTGCAGCCAATGGGCCGGACACACTTGGACATGTAATTTCTCAGTTTTCCAATCTCTAAAATGTGGTAGTATAAGAGATAATCTTAAAAACCTTTCCAATTATATAAAACATTGGTAATTAGTTAATATATACTTGAAAATATACTAGAAATTGAAGGTGCAATTTAGGATCATGAATTGCACTCAAAATTTTACATGCAGGAATATTTTGTTTCACTTCTTATTTATGCATATAAGAACATATTCCAAAACATTATATATCTCAAGATGCTTTCCATATAATAAAAGCGCTTGATATATGTGTACAGACCCTTGTAGTAAGCAACTGTTCTCCATCGAAATGTTGCGTGTGAATATTCTTGATCACTCAGTGAGGAAAATGGGCAAGTTCAGTATCTCCTTTGAAAATGAGAATATTTATTCTTTGAGGGTTTGAATGAGCTCATGTTTGTGAATGTGTATGTCTTCAGGACAGTAGTGGGTTGAATAGTGTCCCAGCAAAATTTATATCCACTTGCAAGTTCATAACGTGACCTTATTCAGAAATAGTCTTTACAGACGTATAATTAGTTTAGTTAAGAAGAGGTTATACTGGCTAAGGGTGGGCTCTTAAATGTACTAACTACTGCCTTATGGGAAGAGGGAAAAAGACACAGACACAGCTGGGTAGTGGTAGAGATGGCGGTAAGAAGTGGGCGTGGGGGGTGGAGGGCGGTGGCTTTACAGCATACTGGTGGCAAGCCCTGGGGGTGAGTAAGCTGCAATGAGAGAAGGCTGGATTTATAGAGAGTCTTGCTTAAAGTTGAGATTTTGGAGGGGTGAACTTATTGGTGATGGTTTTGACAATGGGATTAGGTGATTGAGGTGAGGTGGAAGAAAAGGTCATTTGAAGTACAGCGGAAAAACAAAAGGAGAAGCCCAACACTTTACGTGTGTTTCTAAGACAGTCCTTGAATGTGCCTGGGTGTGTCATCTCCCACTCATCCCGGAAGGATAGACGCTGTGTCCCAGCCACCTTCATATTACTAGTGCTTGTCAGAATCCTGGTACTGAAGAACTCAGGAAGAGCTTGCTGCAGGACTGAATTATTGGAATTATTAGATTATCTATTATCTATGTCTAATTAAACTGATTTCCAAAGGAGTTTCTACTCCAAGAAATTAGTGCTATGCCAGTGTGTTAACATTCATGACATAACCGGAAGTAGACAAGAACAATATACCACACACACATACACACATGCGCACACACACACACACACTTAACCAGTGATTCTGTGTTTTGGAAAAGCACAGTATAATGACACATAAATGACCCAAAGTGAATGCAAGCAGGGGGAGAGGTAGTGTATCAGTGTGTGACCCAACGCACAGGGATTCTGCTGTAGGCCAGAGCTCTTGTGGCGGAAAGAGAGGCTGAAAGCCACTTTCTCCATGAGTACTATGTTTATGTATTATTCACAGTAGCAAATAATTGCAAAATGTCAACATTTCATTTTCCTCTTAAGAGCTTCTTTTGATTAGTGACCTAATTAACCATTAAGAAGAAAAGGTTTTTTAAGTGTAAATATGAAAAGAGGGAGTGTTTCCTAGCAGCAATTTGTAATCTTAAAATGTCACAGGCAGGCACATCACGGAGGTGCCCCCAGCCAGCACTTCTCAAGATATGACTGTCAGGAGCGTGTGGCGTGGATGTGTTTGGTTTTTTCTTTTTTTTTTTCTTTTTGTCTTTATTCTGAAACAAGCAATGCAAATATAGACATGGTTGCCCTAGAGATTTCCTTCCCTTTTTGAAAATCCTTCAACGTATTCTCTGATGGCCTCAGAAAGGGGGTTTTTAATCTATTTAATTTGAGGCTATATTCTCCACAGATAGTGACACATTTTGTCTTCCACTTCATGAGTGTATATGGAAAAAAAACTGCCACTCACACACACAGCACACTCACACTTACCTATATATACAAGAAATGCACAGTACATATGCACACATATAACGAACACAATATAACACACACAAGGATGCACACTATCCGTGACACATATGACCATACACATAACACACACACACACACACACAATGCACAGATTTGTATGCTCTCACATACATAACATGCATACTTCCACATATTTGTACAAACATAAGACCCACATGCATATAATCACATGGCATATTTATATATGAATTTTAAAAAGGCATCTCCTTAAGGCCTTATTTCACATGTCAAGGTGTGACATCTCCTGGGAGATCTCAGCAGGAAACATTTCTGAAACAGCCCTTTCTCACAGTTGACGGTAACCTGACCTTTCCTTCCAGCTACCCACAGGGACCAAGGATGAGCAAGATGCATAAAATGGGAAAACACAAACAAACAACATCTATAACCGTGTAACTTTCTTTTAAAAAGGTCCAAGTCAGTTTTAAGTGTAGTCTACCTGATTTTTACCCCAAAATAAAATCCTGAAGTTATGTTATTAGAAAGAAAAATATAAGAACTTCTTTTTGGAAGGTGATGATCAAAATCAGAGTCTAGAAAATATGCCATATTATCCAAATTAATATAGATTAAATTATTATATAAATTTGTATTACAGCAAAAAATGCATGAAATTTTAACCATAGTGAAGCCCCATCAACCTATTCTCCCAGTGTTTTATGCACACACACACACACACACACAGTCTTTGTAAATAAATCTTTCAAGGCAAGTGAGGTTTTTTTTTTCCTTTTTCTTTTCCCTTCTGAACCACCAAGCGTAAATAGCACGTGCTAATAATTTTTGGTGAATAAATGAATCTGTCTTTAAGAATAAGAATTCAGAGTGAATTAAAGCATTGAAGAGTATGTATAATGTATGATTCATTTAGCAACTGCTGAGATCCTACTACACGCCAGGCTCTGCACAAGACCTTATTAGGTAGCAAACATGAGAAAATCCTTGCTTTCCAGGAGCCCCCAGACTAAAGTGAGAGACACAAGTTTCAGTAATTTGAGGTCAGTGCTATGATGAGAGAAGGCACAGGGACGTACTAGAAAACAAAGGAAAACAAGGGGAACCCCACCAAACTCTTCCGCCTCAGGCCCCTCCTCACTCCCTGAACACGTTATTTCTAGAAACAGGCACTGAAGGCCTATGAACAGAGACAAAGACAATCACACGGATGGCAAGTAATTGGAAATACGTACCGTGATGTCACAACGCCGGTAGCGCATTGTAAACACGTGGCTGCTGATTTCCACAGGAAATACAAACTGCTTATGAAGGCTTTTCAAATCTCAATTTGGACATTCTCACAATCTTCCGGTTGAATTCTGAAAAGCCAACTTGACTATGTTAGGATGAAAAAAGCTCCCCTATTTCTATTTCCTATTTGCGGCCCTACCTTAGACCTCCAGCTTTTAAGGGTTCCAGATGCTGAAAGCCTTTTGCACGTCTATATGGATAGGTGTCTGCATAGGCCTCTGCATATGTACACGTATGTTTGTATGTGTAGGTGAGTATATATATACACATATGTGTGTGTGTAGGCATATCCTCCAGCTCTTTGTTCATGATCAATTAGCTCCCGCATGCACCGCTGGTTGTCTGAGAAGTCACTGAATTCCAGAAGTCACTGAATTTGCTCTGGTTCAAACACTGGCACTTGCAAAGGTCAAATAAAGTAGCTTGTGCCATGCCTTCTCTGTGGGAAAGATGATCTCTAGAAACATCAGGAGAAGATGTCTATATGAAGTTGAGGACACCCGCATCCAAAGAGAGTGAGGCCATGCATTATAGTTCTGAGCAGGCAACCAGTCCCCATTATTGTGAAAACAACCATTCTGTCCCATACTTTTAGCAATTGATCAATTTTATCTGGTCTGTGCCATTTCTTTACGTTTGGCTTAAACCTATATATGACCCCTTAGCCCATGGACTCTCTAACCCTGCAGATGAGGGTAGTATCGTCAAATACTCTACTAATGAGGGGGAGACCACATGCTTGACCACATGCTTGACATGTTTCTCATGATAGCTCCTTACTCGAGGGCTGGAAAAATATTGTTAGAAAGTTTAGGCATGTGTTTGAGTGACAATAGTGACAAGAAGAAAGCCTCAGCAGGTGGTCCAGCAAGACAATTTATGAAAGCATCTCCTTGCGGGCAGCATCAGTTGAACTACCTGACATGTTCAGTTCTGACTTTGGCCTGGAAGGTGTTTTTTCCCCTCTGAATTTTACGTAAGAGACCATGGGCCAGTGAAGATGCACAAAAGTTACTCTTCCCCCTACTCTTTGTATGTAGTCTTTGAGAATGGAGATTCCCATGGACACTTATCCAGTCTAATCATCTCATTTCATATCTGTATTCTCTCAGAAAGGTTTGGTAATCCATGATTCGAACATGACATTACTAGTAGTACTACTGGTAGGAGGAGTACAGGAGAAGTAGAACACATGATGTTAAGGATTCAGGGAAAACATCAGTGGGGGACAAAAAAGCACAACAAAGCCAAGAAAAGAATGTCAGATGTACATATTAGAAATTCTCTGGATTCTGTCTGTTAAAGAACAAGGAAGCTTATCTTTAATCATTTCTAAAAGGAAAAAATCAAAAGAAACAAGGTTTTTGACCCAATAGCCTCCTATCTCCCCCATCCATGGGGCTCTATTAGAAGTCTGTGACAGCCCCTGTGTGGAGAAGCTAATGTCACTATCCAGCAAGGACCAGCAAAGGGCTGAATTTTCACCCGTGCCCCAGACTCCTGTAACCAGACAATGGCTAAGAAGGCTGTGCAGAAGGAAGACTGGCAAATCACGAAAGCAGAGACTGATTTTCTCCTTTACTGCCTAAAAGCAGATGAAGTTATCCTTACGTAACAAGCAGCCAGTAATCCTGTACCAGTTGCCTAAGCCTCAGTCAGTCTTTCCTCATGGTTACGGTTATCTTTTCATCTGATTTCAGATCTAAATCTCTTTTGGTTACTGAGCAAAGCCAGGTGACTCCTCAGAGCCCCTCCCTGCCTGTAGCCAGTGAGGACATACGCCCTCACTGAAGGCCCTTTTCATTCTATCGGCAGTGGCTGAAGTATTTCTTATTCTTTTCTTAAGATTTATCCATTTATTTTAGAGAGAGAGAGAGAGAGCAGGGAGGGGCCAGAGGAACAGGGAGAGAGAGAGAATCTCCAGCAGACTCCCTGCTGAGCACGGAGCCAGACTCAGGGGCTCAATCTCATGACCCCGACACCATGACCTGAGCCGAAATCAAGAGTCAGATGCTCAGCTGACTGAGCCACCCAGGGGCCCCAGTATCTCGTTTTTATATTCTATTAGTTACTGCAGAAGGTATGGCAGTTCCTAGGTTAGTCTCTGCAAAATTCATCTCCTCAAAGATCTTGAAGTACAAATCATTATACTTGACAGTTTAGCTCACCAATTGTTAATTTAAAATTGATGGAAGTGAGACATTTAAAACTGTGGTTCCTGTGGACACAGATTCCCATAGCAAACTTATTCTTGGAGTAAAATGTCTATCTTTCTGGAATGATCTGCTTGTATTCTATTTGAAGACAGAGGGGAAAATGTTGATTCTTAATCAAGTCTTCTCCTTTCCTAGAAGTTTATCCAAGAGGTCAAAGGAGCTCAAAGACTGACACACGGAATTTCATTTTGTAAGGGGTGCAACTCTGTGCTGGTTTGGGCAACACAGTCAGTGCCTTTTCTGCTTTAGCTACAGAATTTACTCCTCATCTGTCTACTGCTCTTCAGCTCTACTGATGCTCATTTTATTTATTTTTTTAAGGTTTGTATTTATTTGACAAGAGAGAGAGAGAGAGCACAAGTAGGCAGAGTGCCAGGCAGAGGGAGAGGGAGAAGCAGGCCTCCCGCTGAGCAGGGAGCCCGATGCGGGGCTCGATCCCAGGACCCTGGGATCATGACCTGAGCTGAAGGCAGCTACTCAACTGACTGAGCCACCCAGGTGCCCCTTCTGATGCTCATTTTAGGTGCCATCACCTTTTGCTGGACATCATCAAGACACTTCCTGCTCTTACTCTTGCCAACTTCAATCCTTTCTCCACAGCAGCAGTTACTTTAAATTATGTCATGTTCATGCCTGGGCCTCACCAATGATTTCTTATTTCCAGCTCTGTGTCCCATGTACTAGTGGCCTCCTAGGCCTCATGATGAACAACTCCCTGCCTTTTCTCTTATATTCTACTCTCCCTGGCTTTGTTAGCATTTTTTTTTTTCCAACAGAACACTTTAGTTCTATTTTTGGGCCTTGCACTTACTATTCCCTCTGCCTGAACTTAACCTTTCTGGCTCCTCAGTACCTCGGTATTAGTTCAAACGCTCTCTCTTCAGGGAAGCCATCTCTGATGCACCATTTAGGTGTCACGACCTGTGACATAAACCTATGTACTGTCTTTATAGCCCTCAGTGCTGCTTGGAATTATGAGCACACAGACAATGATGGTTACCCAATGTTATTGTCTCTGTAAATATTTAGTGAAATCTGGTGCGAACTTCTATCATGGAATTATAACTTCATTAGTATAACAATTAATCTTTGATATGCTGTCTACATCTAAAGTTGTTCCAATCACATAATCCCATGGTTGAACATTGAGTTATTTGGAAAGATTTTAAGATACAATGTTTTCTAGTAAAAAATTCTAGTATGCTGTCAAAGCATATGGCCTGCACTAGGCAAAGAATAACATGATTGTGAGCATAGAATGGACCAGGTTTCTAGCAATATGCCATAAAAACTTGCCACTCCACTGATATGTGACCTTTATAGCTTGTAGCTTTTAAAATCATATTCTTACCCAGTGCTGCATGTCACTCTCATTAAAATAACAATTAACCCTATACACTGCTGGGTGGCGTTAGTATCTTTTACAAGAAAAGCACATGATTTCATTTCATGCAAATAACTCAACTGTTTTCTTTCTATAAGTCACCATATGAGCTGGAAGAAAACCAGCACAACTTAATTCACAGGAACATAAGCCAACACCTTCATAAGGAAGATAAAAGTGAGGGAGATAGAAGCAAGTGAATCTTACCTGTAGAGTAGCACGTAAATTGATGCAAAATTGGGTACCAGAAGCCATGTATGATAGATGGATGGAAATCCCAATCTGTGTATGGCTGAAAATTCAAACATCCTCAGACTGGATAGGTTTATTCTGCTGCTTTATTAAACGCAGACTCACAGCCCTGGGTCATTTGTATTTGCATTAATGACTTTAAATTAATGCAATAGCTTCATTACTGCATATAGACATTATTTGATTATCCAATTCACAAGTAAGTGTTCTGTTTTTAATAATGATAATAAAACCATTTGAATTTGAAGATGTTGGAGTCAAGCTAACAAGTTCAACAACTATTAGGAAGTCTTATGAATGGGATAAAAGGAAACATTTTATTTATAAATAGTTGACAGAGAACTCCATTGTGTAATCTCCCGTTCATAAAAATGCAGACAGGAAGGTAGTTGCGTATTTCAATCTTCTAACTTCTTTGGAAATAAGTACTAGATAGCATGATTAAAAACCTAACTCTGTTGATTTGGGTTCAAATTCAGATGCTATCTTCTTTTCCAAGTGGAGAAAACATGGACAATGTCCTCCAATACAAATAGAAGATTTCTAATGGAGAGATTCCCTAATATTCCTGTAGCAAGCATATGTTGTGGAAGTCAGCCACACAATTTAGCACTTGATTAAAATTGTGCAAAGAAGTATCCTTTGTCAGAGCATAGTTTGATAGATGAAATTAAAATATGAATAGAAGTGTATGTCGTAAGAAAGACCTTAGGATCCATATAGTGCAATTTCCCAACTAACATGGAGTCCTTGTATGGCACAGATAAATATGGTCATTTAGTTCAGCTATCATATTTCCAGTTAGGGCATCACCATCTTCTCCCACTTTATGTAGCTCTGAGTAATAAGAGCTCTTTGCATTGAGAATAGAAGTCCAATAGATGACTGCAGCACACTCCTTTACTCTCTTTGAGAGTATTCACCATGTATCTTCCTCTTCTACATACAACCCTCAAAATATTTTGAGACACCTGTTTTCTATTAAACACCTCACCCATTCCTCAGAAGACAGAGTTTCTAGTTGCTTAATTATAAAACCAGTTTCTAGTTCAATGTCTTGCCTGGATTCATTTTTGATGGATTTGGTTTGTAACTAAAATGTGATATCTGGAATTAAGTGCAGTTCTTTAACCATGGTCTATTACTCTTTTGATTTCAAGGTGCCATAATTCTATTAATGTAACTCAAATTTTGTTAGTCTTTAAATAGCCACATACCTCATCATTGGCTCATATTATCTTGCAGTCAAAATGTCTCTTATTTTTCTAACTATCTCATCTAAATCTTGCAAATCGCATCACCAGAATGTGGTGATTTTACTTGATGTAAAGTCCAAAGGAACCAAAATGTGTTTTGTTTATCCATGCTGCCTGGTAGAGCTTCCCCTCATTTTCCAGACTTTACATTCATTGGTCATTTGGTTCCCTGATTGTATTTATGTGATTTACTCTCTTTTATGTACTTAAAATGTTTCCTCTATCTCTCTCAGTCTTACCAAACTTTCAAGGCTCATTTCATGTGTTTCCATAACGTCATATTTCCTAATCAATCCATCCCACAGCTTCCTTATTCTTTCCTCTGAATTTTCATAGCAAAAACGGTCAATTCCCTTTGAAATTAATCACACGGAATTCTGCACTACAATGGAGCTTTTCACAAATACGTACCTTGGCAAGCCAACTAGAACATACAATGTTCGAAGGAAGGGATCTTCTATTTGATTTTTCCTTAGCATGCTTTAATGATGAATCAAGTAAACAAAAGCCACTCGATGAATGCTTGATAAATAGTAAGAAAAATGAAAAAGATTTGTCTACCACTGTGCCTAGGAAAAAAACTAGACTTGGGTCTTCACCTTGAAGGGCCTTGTCATAGATGTGGGAAGCTTCTCCTTTCAGGTTGATTTGATCTTTGCCTCGAGTGCTGGACTGCAGAAGCATTACACAGGAAGAGAGTGGTTCTAATCATTATTTCTGGATTATCTACTCTGCTGATTTTCAAAAATACAATAGTACTTGTTAGGCACTGTTCAGACTTTTTCCCTTGTTATCTATATGCCATTTTAACAGGTTTTGATGTAGGAAGACGTTTGCATAATATATTTCTGGCTGGATTCTAGGTATTATCCTCTTTTTCAAGAAGGTTCTGAATCTCCACACAATGTGGAATGATCTGTTCTAAGAAGCACAAAGAAATAATTAAATCTTAGTATGTGTTTTGTAGACCCAGGTTTTAATTTCTAAACCGTGAGAGAATCAGAGGTGACACCAACATAGTGTTTGTACTTCTTACTAAGTATTGGTTGAGTGGCTTAGTCTTGATGGCTGTAAGTGTGGGTTTACAAACTACTCCCTATGCTATTCATGGCCAATTCATTAAATTCTTCTTGACATTACCAGCGATAATACTGGTAACTCTTAGAACTGTTTGGATGGACTCAGATATTGTATTGATCAGACTTGCATGTGTAATTCCAATTAGGAGGGTGGCGGTCTGTTTCTGGGCACACATTTCCAGTAACTTTTCCCTAAACTACATCATCATCCGTTCTTTTAAAGTAGGTAAGGGCCTATATTAAAATAAGCTACACCTCCAAAAATCCTAAGAGGGAGCTATATATTGGTTCTGGATTGGCTGTGACTTTACTTAGATTACACCTGTTGGGTGGTAGAAAGAATAGAAAACATTCTCTGGTCTCTTTTATTTATATATTAGTTTGGGGTGATAATGTTTTATTTTGATTTATTTTGAGCTCCAGCATTTCAACTAATTAAGACCAAAATAGCCAAACATTGTTATTGGCTCTGCATTTTTGTTTCTTGAAAACCTGGTTTGGATCCAAGGCAGGTCTCCCTCTCCCTGGGATGGGGTTTTAGCACCACAGTTTTCTACTGCAACTCTGATGCAAACCGATAAATCTCAGCAAGTTCACAAGGTTTCACATTCTATTAGAGAAAGAGAACAAAGGAACAACAGAATTAGAGACAAATGATGTGACCAAGTGTCAAGAAAAAGTTTCATTAAAAACTGAAGACAAACCTGTGAAACATTCACCTGAAAAATGTTTGCATCTTCATAGAAAAGGGTCCATTCTGGATTCAGTGACTGATTTTGGGGGGTCACAGTGACACAGTGAAATGGCATCCTTTGTTCACCAAAGCTGCTACCCAAACAACCTGAATTTTAAATCTCTTTCTTTTTGAAATAATTTTTCTTCTCTCTTTCTCTGAAGAGTCATGGAGAGGCTTAATTAATGAATTAGTATTTGCAGAAATCTTTGATATTCCAAGATGAAAGGTTTTGCATAAGGGTAAAGCATCGGCACCAGCAGTAAAATGTCCTCTTGATGACAGAATGCATGAAGTGTTAAACTGGAATACATTTGACAACTGCAATTAAAGAGGTTTGATCCTGTTTTCCTCCTCTGTTTTTATCATGTGCATTATTCCAGGGGATATGAGGCTAATAGGAAAAGTAAATTCTCATTGGCCAGAAATTGTTGATATATATACACACATACACATTCCCCAGTGGTTAAGGCAGGTGGAAAGTTTATGGGCAGCCTCTTTCTAGGGCAATAAAAGCTTCTTTTATTTCAAATTCTCTTTTTACACCAGTTGCTATTACTCTGAAAAGCTCCTGGCATTTGGAAGGCAATAAGCAGGGCATAAAATCCATTCTTTTCTGAACAGGTCCCATTCCTAGGACTGCTTTTAAACTAACTAGTTTACAGCAAAGAAACAGACAGCTGGGTCTCTTGCAAAGGCTCTCAGGAAAAGCAGGGACCAGAGACCTGCTAAGTACCTGAGTGCAGTACACGGTCTGCAGGTAAGTTACCTACTGGATCTATAACTATTTTCTTACACAACTGAAATTCCTTGGATCTAAGATGTAATTAAGTTGACAGAAATGATGTCAGTTGTGGATAGAGGAAATGACTTTTAAGCTTGCATTTTCTGCAGAATACCTCTTTCTTGGTTTAGACTCACTGAAAGTCTTTTGAGAAAATCCCCTCTCAAGTTGGGGTAGGGATGCGTAGGAATGTAGAGTTGGGGTAGATATCTACTGCCTTCCCAGGACAATAAGTTTGGTGACGTACCCGACAAAATGAGGGTCTACATTGCATCCTTGTAGTGTAAAAATCAAACCAAAGTATACCTCACTGTGTGTCCGAATTGCCCATGTCGGGTACCAGCACTGGCTCAGCCGGCAGCCAGTTTTCTCCCTTCTCCCTTAGGGGGAATGGTCATCCTTCTCTAAGGGAGGCTGGCCTAGTCAAGATGACCTCATTGATTTGAGCCTGACAGGAAATGAAATTCTAGGCACAGGAGCTACGTGTGGGCATCAGTTGCTGGGATTCTGGAGAGGATTTTATGAATGTTAATAATAAGCCCCTGATAGATCTAGTCTTGTTGTAGCAAGACCAGTTTCCAGAACCACAGTGAAAAATATCTGAGAATAAAGGCAACTCCTAGGTCAGAAATAACTTGGAAACGGGGCCTGAATTTGGACCAATTGCCTTAAGTTGTATCTTAAATTGGGTCCTGTTCATGCCTTCCAAATGATAACAGTGCAAAACTACCTATTGAACACAGTGGCAGAATTATAAGCACCTGACAAATAAAAGGTGTAAAGCTTCTCAATTAGTAAATACTTTAATAGAAAAAAATATAAAACATTTGTGAAGTGAGTCACTCCACAAGGAGGATTTTAACCCTCGCTCTCTTCTATAGGCTTTTGTGCAATAATAACATAACAATTAACAAAACATTTACCTGTCATTACTTGGCGTGCAAGTATGATTGGGCAGCTTCCAGCTCCATTTTTCTGGGCTAAGGAACAGAGAACCACGTTCCAGAGAGCTAGAGGGGAAGCTGCTAAAGAAGCTCAGGAGAGGGGATTAAATGCAAGTAGTATTTGTATTTTCAAGAGGGTTTTACTTCACCTTTCAAAAGGGCGTTAATAAAGGAATTTTCAGGAGATGAAATTGATAGAGCCACTTGGGGAGCAGGACATGTGGCTAAGAACATGGCTGAAGTATCATGGACCAAGGGAGAAGAAGGCTCTCTCACCGGGAGTTGATGACTGGCTTAAGACCGTGGTTTCCTGATGCTTTTTGCTGCCATCTGTAATCTGAAAATGTAATGTGGGTTGATTTTCTTTCTGTTAACTTAAATTGCTTCCTGCGATGTTGCTTTCGATAACTGCAAGTACGGCTACGCTACAGATAATTTCTGCATAAATGAATTGGCTGTTTACTAGCTTTAAAATACATATCCAAATCCCTCACAAGCTTTTCTCAAACCCACAAAACAAATGGGGTCTCTATGGGCAAAGGCATAGAGAGATAGGCAATTCCATTACGAGCACTGAGTAGACACTGTTTATGGCTGTGTGGCCCACAGCTGACATTGTTCAACTCAAGAAACTTTAATTTGGGGCTGTACTTCAAGGTAATGAATTATCTAGGGAGGTTTGCAGTTAACCCTCTACTGTTGTTAATTGGAAATAGGTAAGAGCTGGATGTCCTACTATGATAACCTGTTGATGGGGGAAGAGAATCCTGGAATTTCTCCAAGTCCTACATTTTGGGCTTCCACTTTCCCCCTTCACCATTTCTAGAAATGGAACTGTCCATAGGTGAAAGTAAAAGTGTAGTTTGTTTGAGGGTCCTTGGGTGCATGGTTGGGTTTGAGGGGAGGGAAGATGCAGTTTGGGAAATAGCACTTGCCTCCCCAGTCACAGCCACACTAATGTCATTTGGCCAGACAAGAATAAACCAAGGAATGTTTGCTACGTGTGAGACACGTGTAAAGCAAAATTGTCCAATTTATTATGCTTGGCAATTTCACAGATTTTGGAGAGTGTTTATGTATTTTAGACGAAACCTCTGGTCAAGCGCATTATCCACTTACTAGTTTATTAACACATCAAAATCCTGAAGCTGGCAAATCTGTCTTTCCAGTCCACGGGCCAAGGGGTGTCCTTTTTTTTTTTTTTTTTTTTTTTTTTTTTTTTTTTTAGCTCTCAGCTCTTTTCCCTCCCTATTTCAGACATTTGTGTGACATTTTACTCTCTCCAGCCATGTCCCTCCCTTTGCCATCATTTTTCTAATTCCTTATTCACTTTTAGTTTTCTGAAGCTGATAAAAGATCAAGTAGCACCTCTGTCCTGGAGAGTTCGCGTTGTAAAGGAGGGGATGTTTAGGTTTAGGAATCAGGAGAGTAACTTAGGAGAGATATTTTCAATATTCCTGAAACCACATTCAAGAGTGGTAAATAAACTTTGCATAAAATGTGCTTTTTTAGTTCAGGGCATGTTTATCTGCTTTGGGTTCATAGCTTTTATGTCCTGTCTCATTATCAATGCATTCTGACAATGTTCAGCCAAGAAAGTAAATTTGCCTCACAGTATGACGATGGGAAAATATGAGCCCTCAAGATAATTGTTTCAAGAATTAGCAACCTCCTGCCAAACTCCTCAAGACTTCTATCAAATGTTTTAATTTGAAATTTTATGATGATCTGCATATTTTGGGTCTGGACTATAGACAGAACCTGGAGACCCTATGTGGCTGCACTCTATATTCACAGTGAAGTCACCTACTTGTCTCCTCTTAGGCATGCATGGCTAACTCAACCATCAGCTTTTGTTTTCCCCAAGTACACTAATTACCAACTCACTGAATCCTCTGCTTCTTAACAAGTTTCAGATTCTTATTATAAGCCTATAATCTCATAGCGAAATCTGTGCTTCAAACATTAGTAATTATCAGAGGTTTTAGTTAATGTCTTTATAATAGTTAAATAAACAAACGTTTGCATAACTACAATGGACATCGCAAAACTAATTTGTCATTGTAAATTTTGCAGTCTGCAATATAACATAGGTTGTTTCATATTTGGAAACCAGAGTTTCCATATTTCTGAATCAATCTCTCTCTCTCATTTATAAAAGTGATACACAAAATTTAACAAAATTTAAATAATTACCATAAACTTACTCTTATTTTTTATTTTCTGGAAATCGCTCTTCATTAAAACTTGGCTTTAAGTAGCGTAATAAACTTAAATGAAGAAGCCTTCTGACAAGACCAAATGAAGTTAATTAAATTTTAACTTCTATAACAGACCTCAACATTTGAGCTTGGAATTTCTTGACATGAAGCCAAGGTTCCTTCTGGTTTTAACAGAATTGGTCTCCTTATAACTATTTTAATAAAGATATTTTTAAAAAATCTTACAACAGGCCATCAGCCAGAATGATATCCCTCATTATCAGCAATCACTATGTATTTTAGAATGAGATCTATGACTCATGTATGTGCGTGAACAGGCGTACCTTTTATCTTACTATTCCTATTTTATTTAGGATCTTATGGGAACTAGAAATAATGGTTATATTCCTTACAATATTTATAATAATTGTCATCTCTCTAGAACTAATCATCTTCAAAGCAGCTGATAATGAATATGCCCCTACTGCACTGTGGAGGAATATAAGGCGCACCAAAGTGTCTGTTTTATAGTTATTTAAACCTGCATACAGGACAGGTTATTTACTCAAGATCACTGCAAAATGTTAGGGACTTCACACACTATCAGATGCAGAGGAGGCCAGGGTAACAGGGGTTCATGCAGCACAGTCCATCATGCTAGGGTAGTATTTTGCATTTATCTCCAACATATTAGAGATATATTCACCAAGTAGAAACCCTGAGACAGAAGCTGGGGAAACAAAAATATGTATTTTATTCCTCAATAAAGATTGTTGATACTGGCATATAAAAATAAACAAAAAACAACCAAATGAACAAATACAGGGGAATGTGATCAAAACCTGCAGCGGCTGCTCCCTGAAAAATCACAGAATGCTTCATTAAGAACGTAATTCTTGTGTTTAGTGCTCCCCCACGGCATGGGGCTGATAACTGGGGAGTGAGGGAAAGTGAATCTGGGCAGAGCCCAGAGCATGCCTGGAGGCACAGAGGAGCAAAGCAGAAAGGGATCCACAGGACTGTGGAAGGGTAGAGCAGTTAGAGATGAGTGTAAGGTTTATTTTAGTGGAACAGGGATAACATGACCAATTCCAAAGAGAAGATCTCATGGTTAGGTACTGGGAAATGATGAGACTGGATGCAAGAGATAGTATGGTCCTGTGTTAGAAGAGTGTGTGGGGGTGGACAGGAAGAGGTGGTTTTGACAGGATTAACAGAGACTTAAAGATTGAGAGGAGAGTTTAGGTGACCTAATTCAATGTCCACACCAAGAAACTTTTGATAATGCATGGAGGGTGTGCCCCCTATGATTATGCCAGTGTGACAGTCATCAACCAGGACTGGCCTGGGCCACCAAGGACGTATGCTCACCCTGAGGATAGGGTCACACTTGTCCATCCTTGCTGGTGGCAGAATCTAGACACTAGAAGAAAGCATCCTTGGCAGCACTGTTCAGGAAAACAAGAAATACAACAACGTAGGACACTAATACTCACAGAAACGTTTGCATTTTAAAAGACTCTATTGGAAGAACTGTAATGCTTCAACTCCAAATAATCACTTTCTAATGTTTGCCTGGGCTCCACCCCAGATTCACTAAATTAGAACTCTTAGGGGTAGAGCTTGCGCATTAATATTTTTAAAAATATCCACAGATGTTTCTGCTGTAGAACCAGCATTAGAAACCACTGAATTAGAATACAACCTTCTTGGGAGAATGGTTCACGTCCTAAATTTCTTTGTATCTGTTCAAGTTCTTAACACATCACTTTATACTTAGTAGATTCTCAACATGTATTCAGTCACTTTTGGGTAAGCAAGGGACTCAGTCCCTTTGGAGGAATAAGTGAGACTCATTTGTAATTGGCATATTAATTGTGTGTATGCAAATGCATGGTGCTAGGATATTTGAAAGAATATTCTTTTAAGTGGTTAAACAGACCTTTATATAATCTTGTTTACACGATTAATTTATTTAGCAAACTCTTTTTCATAGATAGCACGAGGGCAAACTTCAGTCCCACCACCTTCTGAATTATCACAGTGTCCGTATTTGTGGGGGTCCAAGTTAATGAGTTTTTACAGAGTAGATTGTTGAGCTGTCAAGCCAGCAACACTGACAGTGGTAATGCAGGGCTTTTTAATCTCAGAGAATAAATGAAGTTTTCCTAGATGGTAGCTGATCTACAAGATATTTGTATTTCATACTGCTAATAAATGTTCATTAAAACATGTTTCATTATTAATTATACAGACTAGCATTCAGAGCTCCAGTAAATTGTATTCCTATTATAATAAACGTATTTAATTACAGAAGTTCAGTAGCAAAGCTTATTTTTGTAAAGCCATTTTATTAGGTGTGTCATATGGTTTAAAAACCACAGAAGCAGACCTCACAACGCACAAAGATTGTTTAAACATGTCAGAGTGGAGATTACTATATTATTAGGTGATAACTGATCTCAAATTTACAATTACCACTTTTATTTTACTATATCTAACATTAGTCTTAGAGCATGATGAACTGGCCACTGGTATTGAGCATATGATGGGCATCATCCATTTTGGATCTCTTGTGCCAATACATCCTCTGTGGTTATCTGTGGTTTTATCTTGGCCACACATTATTAAGGAGTGGTAAGTCATCCCTGCCCAGAATGGGAATTACACTGGGGTGTCTGGGTGCTTCTACAATGTTCTGAGAAATGGGCTCTTGAAGTGGAAACTATTGTACATCTGATAAACTTGAGGTTTACTTAGACATTATAATTTCATGCTGGGGGAATGTCACCCGTGTTGAGCTAGAAGAAAATGAACCCCCGCAAGGTTAAATGAGTGGCCCTCAATTACACAGCAAAATTAGGCAAGCAGATGAGGACAAAAGAAGCAGAGAGAAGCAGCAGTATGTACTGTGCTCAGGACATAGGAGAGCCAAGGAATTAAATTTTGCCTCTGCAACTTATAATCCTGTGCCAGTGGTCAAACTATTCCACCTCTAGATCCAGTTTTCTTCTACGGTAAGTAGACACGTCCTATCTGCCTCGCTGGCATGGTGTCAGCAAAAGATTCACCACAGAGTCTGGCACCCAGGAAACCTCAAAATGTGTTAATTCCCTCATTTGCCCCTAGAAACTGCATTTTTCACCTTGTGATCTCTTCTGCTTTCCACTGGCTCTCAGCTGTTGCTTCTTGTTCTCACTGAGGTTGCATTCTAGGTTTATTAATTGTTCCTGCGTGATATTCTTAAGAGCGAGTCCTGCTGACAGTGTTTTGGGATATTGGGAAGAGCTGCCTGGAGAGATGAGAATCCCCCACCTTTGAGGAGGTTCTCAGCATGACCTGAATCCACATCAGAGAATACTTAGAATAGAGGCTCATAAATAAATGAAAACTTTGAACTTAGATGATTTCTAACTTCCCTTCATAATTGAGATTCTATGGTAACATTTCCTTGGCATCTAGAGTTAAGAGGGAACATTTGAGAAAATTTGGTCTGAACAACTAACTTACACAGAAGGATGCCTCCTTCGCTTCATAGTTCTTGGGCCTATACTCATGCCAGATACACAGGCCCTACAATTGAACAAAATCTCCTCATTGTAGAACTGAGGGGCTTTAGAGACCTGCAGAAGTGGAATGACTCTCCCAGGTTCCTACAAATTTACTGGCAGGACATGGAATCAATCATTGCTGCATGCTTATTTTTTGGGGCAAGCAAGAGGTTGGATTATCTACTGGTCCTAGAGGAGCATATTGAATATTTCATTGCTATTTTTTAAGCCTGGTCTTACCCTGGGAAGTGACACCTTTCTTCCTTTTTTTTTTTTAGGTCGAGTTTTTCACACTTGGTTTCAGTTTGTGGAGAAATTAAAATGTGGTTTCTCTCTCTCTCTGAGCATGATATAAGCAAGGGAACATAAAAACAAAGAGAGTGTCTTCTTTTAATAAAGCTACCTCACCCTTGCCAGAATGCTATCTTGAGCTTCTATACTATAAATGAAGGTGTATTTTACTGTAAACTTTGATTCCCCCCCCCCCCCGCCCCCGCTTTTTTTTTCTGGTTTGGCTGCAGGGAGGAGGCATTTCCATTCCTAAACTGTGGCTGTGAGTGGCTTGCTTCAGACACAGTAGAGATAATTAGCAGGGGTAAGTATCCAACAAGAAGATTAGGCATTCATATGAGTAAGAATAACATCTGCAGTGACATGATAAAAATGATACAGACCATTAAATCGCGTACATCAGGGCATAAACTGATCACCAGCTGAGGTCAGAAAGAAATCTCCCCTCCTGGTATCATATTGTACAATTAAGCAAATTTGGGGGTTTTATGCCGTATTTTAGAACATTCGTTATCATCTAGTCTCAAGAACAAACTGCTGGTCCTTGATCGTGTTCTTTTCAGCATTTCTGGTGACCTGAAACACTCAAGGTTTACACTAAAATCCATGCTGTCCTTACTACCACAGACATCCCCAACATGCACCCCCAAGGGCTTCATGCTTCTGTCACTCCAGTGAATAGCGATGTGGTGCTTCCCTCTCTCTTGTGCTTGTCCTCTTTATGGTCAATAACATTCATTAAGGAGATGGATGGTCGAAATTTGATGTGTAAGCTTGTGATTAGAGTTGGTGTAAGTTTCAAAACTGAACTCAAATTTGCCTTTAATCCTTCCTTCATTCATAAGGTCTGTGATACAATTAATAAAATATGAGTATATTAATCATTTAATGATGACCCACTCCATCGCACACATTGTTCGGAGTGCTAAGAATTTAGCAGTGGATAAAAGAAATAAATTGTTTGCCTCGAAGAGAAGACAGACAATTACAGGACAAAAGAAAGACAGACACTTAGAAAACGTGAACAACACTAGAGTCAACTAGACCTACCAGATTCCCACAGAATACCTCGCCCAACAACAGCAGAAGGTATTCTTCTCAAGTGCACACATAACATCTACAAGACAAGCCCAGAGAGCAAACCTCAATATATTTAAAAGGATAGAATTAATACAAAGTTGGTCCTCTGACCACAGTGGAATAAAACTAGAAATTAATAACAGAAAGAAATTTGGGAAGCTCGCAAATATGTAGGAATTAAACAACACATTCCTAAATGACTGATAGCCAAAGGAAAAACCAAATACATTTGAAAATATTTTTAAATGAATGAAAATGAAGACACAAAATACCAAAACTTATGGGATACAGCTAAAGCAGCTCACACAAGAAAATTTGTAGCTGCCTATGTTAAAAAAGAAGGAAGACCTCAAATAAATAACCTATCTTTCTACCTTAAGACACTGGAAAAATTAGAGCAAAATAAACCTAGAGTAAGCAAATGGAAGAAAATAGTAATAATTAGAGTGGGTATTAATGAAATAGGGAATACAAAACAACAGAAGAAAGTCAACTAAACCAAAAGCTGGTTCTTTGAAAAGATTCACAAAATTGGCAAACCTTTAACTGACTGATCAAACAAAAATGATACTCAAGTTATTAGAATCAGAAATGAAAAGGGACACATTACTACTAGCCTTACAGAAATAGAAAGTGTTATAAAGGAACGTAAACAATTATATGCCAATAAATTAGGCAACATAGTTGAAATGGACAAATTCCTGCAAAGACACAAACTACTGAAACTGACTCAAGGAGAAATAAACAATTTGGACAGACCAATAACAAGTAAAGAGATGAATTAGACTACCCACAAAGGAAAGCTCTGGCCCCAGGTGACTTCACAGATGAATTCTTCCTAACATTTAAGAAGAATTAATTAATAATAGTTCCACAAAAATTTTCCAAAAAATAGGAGAAACATTTCCCAATTCCTTCTATGAAGACAGCTTAAACCTGATACAAAACAAAGACATAACAAACAAACAAAAAATAACAGTACAATATCTTAGAATGTGGACTGCCAAATCTTTAACAAAATACTAGCAAACTGATACCAGTAACACATCAAAACAATTATACACCATGTCCAACTGGGATTTATCCCAGGAATGCAAGGTCGGTTTAACATCAGAAAACCCATTAATGTAATACATCATATCAATAAAATAATTTTAAAAACCATGATTTTCTCCCTGGAAGTGGGAATATCATTGACAAAATTCAATGACCTTTTATGATAAAAATATGCCACGAACTAAGAAAAAAAGGGAACATCCTCGAACTGATAAAGGGACCTTAAAAAAAAAATCCAGCTAACATTATACTCAATGAGAGAGAGAGAGAGAGAGAGATGGAGAGAGGCAGGGAGGGGTAAAGGGAGAAGGAGAGAGAGAATTTTAAGCAGGCTCCATGCCCTGCATGGAACCCAACATGGGGCTCAATCTCACAACCTTGAGATCATGACCTGAGCCCAAATCAAGAGTCAGATGCTTAACCGACTGAGCCACCCAGGCACCCCTGAATGCTTTCTTCTTAAGATTGGAAACATAACAAGGATATTTGCTCTTGCCACTTCTATTCAACATCATGTTAGAGGTTCTCACTATGGCATTTGCATGAGAAATGTAAGTAAAAATCACCCAGATTATCAAGGAAAAGGTATTGAAGACCTAAATGCAAGAGCCAAACTATAAAATTCTCAGAAGATAACATACCAAAATAGGCAATTCTATCTAGAAAAAGTAGATTAGTGGTTGCTTGGGCTGGAGAGGGGAGAATGGGGGAATGGGAGGGAGATAGCTAAAGGTATAGGGTTTCTTTTGGACATGATGAAAATGTTCTAAAATTAACTGTGGTAATGGTTGTACATATTCATGAATATACTAAAAACTATTGAATTATACACTTTAAATGGATAAATTGAATAGTATATAAAATATATCTCAGTGAGATTCTTCTGATTTTAAAGATTTTTTATTTATTTATTTGAGAGAGAGAGAATGAGAGAGAGCAAGCACATGAGAGGGGGGAGGGTCAGAGGGAGAAGCAGACTCCCTGCCGAGCAGGGAGCCTGATGCGGGATTCGATCCAGGGACTCCAGGATCATGACCTGAGCCGAAGGCAGTCGCTTAACCAACTGAGCCACCCAGGCGCCCGAGATTCTTCTGATTTTAAAAGCAACACATTAATAAAGAACATATCAGATGGGGTTGAGTTTTTAAAAGAGTTGGTGATGGAGATGGGCTGCCATTGTAGATATGGGACACAGGGATGACTTGCTCTTGTCAGCTTACAATGGATGAAGCCCTATTTTTAACATATGGAGTCACTGTACTCTTACAATGCAGGAAGATCTCTTCTCATTCCTGTTGACAGATATAGTAAGTGGCTCCTTTGAAGGATCCATAGAGGTGAGAGAAAAAGAGAATTAGATACTCTTCTAATAATTAAAGATTATCTGTAATGTTCAGTATAATAAAAATAGAACTCTTATTTATATTGTCAGTTCACTTCCTCCATTTCTTTCTTGCAGTCTTTCTTCTCCTTTTGCTTATCCATTCCGCCTCTGTATACTCCTCCCCTACTCTTTTTCTCTTTATCCGCTTCTTTCCCATGATCTTTTACCCCTCTTTCTCTTCTATTTCACTTTAGTGTCTTTATTTTCAGAGTCAAAAAGAAGTGAACATCAAAATAGGACATGCACCCAGGTTCTATAAGCCAACAGTCCCCTAATTAACTGACTTGTGTGTACTTTTTCCAGAAAAAGTAATTTAGTGACTTGAATTATCTAGATAGGTTCTTACCTGCTTCCTCATTATACAAAATACATTCATAGTCACAACCCAGGATTTCCTAACTCAGCACAATTGACATTTTATGCTGGATGATTTTGTGTTGAACGGGGCTGTCCTGTGCATTCTAGGATGTTAAAGAGCATTCCTGTCGTCTGTGCACTAGACGCCAGCATCATGTCCATCTCCAGGCTTAACAATCAATGATATGTTCAGATATTGCCAAATATCTCCAGAAGGCAAAATCATTTCTTATTGAGAACCATTGTAAATTAGGCCTGTGAAGAAAACTCTTTTCTTGATTGGTTCACGTTCCTTCTTTGGTATGTCCTTTCTCTCTCCTAAAAGAAAAGTAGGTTTTGGAATGGATATACTTCAAGCTGAGAGAGGACCAGGAAGGTGGTTTAGTTTTCATTTTATACTTTTTACAGAGTACAGATCCAATGACCCACTGAACAGGAATGGAAATTTTCACTTCAACAATTTAATCATATCCCATATGTGTTATTTATGTTCTGTCATCTCTGGCTTCCTGCAAATTCAACAAGATGCATTTTTTCCCCTTTACTTCTTAGCCCCAACGTATATTGTTGAAAGATCAACACATTAAGTGCTTTCCTGTTTGATTATAGAGATAGCTGACATTCAACATTTGAAAGAATTAACACAAATCTGAACAGAGTCTAGCAATAAGCAATTTTGCTTGTATGTCTACTAGACCAGGAGCAGTCTAGAGCAGATGTAGCTCACAGTCTCTCCAGGATTTTATTCATTGTCTAGCTATCAGTAGCATCTGCTTTTCCATCCCCTCTATCCCAATCATCAGGGCAATAAACACTTATTGTGTACCTATTGTGTACAAGGCCCTACACTGGGCACCAAAAATGTTAATAAGAGACGGTAAAGGATAGATTAAGAACAAGCACAAGACAGTAGGAGAATACAGAGCACAGGCACGCCCTACCCTAGTCTAAAGATTGGAAGAGAGCTCAAAGATCAGCGGTCACCTGCACTTCATCATTTTTGGATCAAGTCTTTTAAACAATCCCTGAGCATTGTTGATGAAGATGAGGCTGCAAAGCAACCATTTATTTGGGGTCTTACAGACTGCAATCCAGGAGACACAGAGTCAACCAAAATCAAAAGCATACTGCAAACTGCAAGCAAAGAGTGCAGGCTTATCTGAGGTTGTTTGTGTAAGTCGTTTTGGAAGAATTATGATTGGTGCTGGCAGAGTTAAACTGACTATCTGATACAGGATTGGCTGTTTAGCTAACAGGTGTTACATTACCTCTATTTCTACACATAGATTGTACTTCAAAGATCAGGTCAAGTCCCTAAATGTGGAGTGTTCAAATTCGAACACAAGACCCCAGTTACCACCCAACAGCAAATGACCCCATGCTCCTTAACATAGCAAGAAAACTAAAGCATCCTTGCAGAGGGTGGAACCCACATCCATAAAGTCAGTGTGACAACTTGGCCACCCACCAACAGAATATAAACCAGAATTTCCAGAGAGGCAAATCACTGGTCCTTCTAAAAGCCCCACAGATGTTCAGCCAAATCCTCCCTGAGATGGGCTAAAGTCCAACCCTGAACATCAGCAGGCATTTGTGTAAGGACTAGCTATCCCTCAGTGCAATTGTGCAGCTAGGTAAGCAAAATATGCCCTTTGGGGTTGGAGTAGGAAAAGATCAAATGAGTAATATTTCAAACATTTTTTCTTTTGAATTAAAATGCACAGTTTAAGCCATATTTCAATTATCAGCTTGACATTACTCTTTAAGCAAATGACTAGAGTTAACAAGAGAGCTACTACATTTTGAATACATTGATTTTCTGCTTGGTCTAAACTCTAAATAGCCGATTAGAAAACTGTGAATCAGACAGACTCAGTGTACCTAATATATCCTGCAATATATTACAAACTGGAAACATTCGGATCTTTGAAGGTGAAATGAATTAAAAGCACATGATTGTTACAACTTCAATATATAAATAGTAACAACATACTAGCTCTTATCTGGCAATTTAAAAAATAGTCCACATTTTGTTATGCACGTCAACCTAATGCATAAAACTACTGAGCTTAAAGGTATAAAGAAACACAGATTTATTTTTCAAAAATGACTGTGAAATGAAATGAATACTTAATTGAACAGTTTCCAGTTACAGAATATGCTGATGTTGTCCTCCATTATTTTCATGAACAGCAGGATATTTCCGCCGCTGTGTCTCTTACTTCTATCTTGGCGTGACACTCTGGTTGTCCACATTTAGCCTGGGCCCCCATTTTATCAATCACAGGAATATCTCATCAGCTTAAATAGTATTCTTTGAATTAAGAATTAGTTGTCTTTGCTTAGCTCTACTCCCAGCACTCACAATGTGACCTTGGGAAAATGGCTTCACCTCTAAGTATCCCGAGTTTCTCTATCTATAAAATTATATTAATGAAATGATAGCATGTACCATGTCATTGAGAAGGGTAAAAGGTGATTATAACAGCACAAGCTTGTTGTTGCAATTATAATGTCAGGGAAAGAATCCATGTAATGTTTCTAAGCCCTCCTTCTTACAAACACTAAAAAAGTATATTTCACTATATTTGGGGTTCTGAAATTTAAACATTATAATAGAATTGAGAAAGTGGAAGGAGACTTTATCTATTTGATGTGATTATTTAGCATATAAATTGCATTTATTGATGCAAAGCACCTCCCAGT
Source organism: Phoca vitulina (assembly GCF_004348235.1). Classification (NCBI taxonomy): domain Eukaryota; kingdom Metazoa; phylum Chordata; class Mammalia; order Carnivora; family Phocidae; genus Phoca; species Phoca vitulina. Next base: position 4,556,249 of record NW_022589727.1, read on the forward strand.
AATTTTTCCAAGCTGTTTTCCTCATACAAATCCAGGTATCAGATGGTCTTTGAGCTAAGAAAACTCAAGCATGGACGATTTTAAGCCTAGCACAGTGGATAGCAGCATACAAACATGGAAGCAAATCTAGAAGGAGTATTTGCACCTTCAGCTGCCCTGGAGGGAAAGACAATGTAAGTCTTGTGTAGACTCTGACTTTACCCTTACCTCTACCTTTACCTTTACTGACTTTTACCCTGCTCCTGGCAAACCTTCCACTGCCTGTCAAATTTAATAGCGTTATGCTACTGTCTTATTTCCAGATGAGCCAGGGGAGTTTTTTCTCCCATCCAATTTCCCAGGCAGGCCCAAGATCTCCTAATGTATTGTCCCCTCTCCATACTACAATACAACTCAGGGCTCCAGCTCCAGGAATCCGAAAACATGTTGAGGTTTTATTGATTAAAAACAAAACAAAACAGTGATACATGGCCCTTCTCATGGTTCATTTGCAATAGATCTATTTGAAATAGATCAACTTTTAAACCAGATTTCAGAATCAGGGGTGGGGGGGGTGGGGAAGAGTGGCACACTGGATAATTCCCTGTCACTTAAAATCATTCTACCTATGCAGTCATGAACTGAGGTCAGCTACAATATTGCATCACTGGGAAAATGAGATGGAAGCTTAGCCCAGTCCACTTGGCCAGGCTCCACATCAGGAATTAGTCATGTTTTGCTTGGTTGTGTTATATTTAAACTTCCTTTTGTTTCAAAGATAGAGAAAGTTTGGAGAATACAGCAATGAAAGCAACCAAATGAAGGAAAATATTTTCTTTGGGGGTATGGTATAATCAGGTTTTTCAGTCTGTAAAAATCAAAGCTGAATAGACTCAAAGTCTACAAGTCTATAAAATTGAAAAGAACAGAGAGAGGATTGAGATAGACTTATTCATCAAATTCCAGAACAAAGGGCCCCCTTTGAAGCTTGAAAAAGGAGGATTTAGGATAAATGGAAAGAACTATTTTTTAACACAGTGGGGGATAAACTTATGGAACTCATTATCCCAACTACTGCTATTCATTAAAAATATAAATAGATACAGAGACAAAGATTCGTTTCTGAATAAAGATCAGTAATGGGTTACTAAGGAATGTTCAGGTTTAGTTCAATGGTTGGGAACTTTTGCATTATTGTCATCCATACCTGGTTTTAAGTTCTAGCACAGCCCTTACTGGAGAGATGACTTAACCTTCAAAGCCCCAGTTTGCATTGTGCCATAGAGATAATAATTGTATTTACGTTTTAGGGTTGTTGGAGTGATGAAATGAGGTGAAGCATGCTAACCTTAAGGTAGTATGTGATGATGATGAAGATAGAGGAAATGAAGAAGACGAAGTTGAAGATGAAGAAGACAAAACAGAGGAGGAAGAAGTAGGAAGAGAAGGAGGAGGAAGGAGGAGGGGAGAGGGAGAAAGAGGTGAAGAAAAAGAAGAACGGTGATAAAATCTTTCCAGGATGATGTATTGCCAATCTCAGCTAAATATCCTAGTCAGGATATTTCTGACATTTGCAGGACAGTCCCACCCAACACTGAGTTACATTATTCAGAATGCAAATAGGGCCCCATTTCTTAAATGAAACACAGATTTAGACCATAGATCTGCATTGAGGAGAACTATTCCAGACTTAATCCTCTTAATTATAAATTACTAAGCTCTATTGACATATATGCACAAACAAATGCATACATGTATATGCAGACACATGTGGACACACAAACACAATTCAACTCTGATCCAATGAGTCTATAACTTAGTAAGAAATATATAGTTTTCTAAGTTGTTTTGACCAAAAAACTGATTGAGTAATTTTTGTTTATAAATATAGGCTATCTTTCAGTATATACTAAGCCCAGAAATGTTTTCCTCTTTGAATTGTGTTTTTACCCTCCTCCTGAAAATCCAGAAAACAATGAGTGGGAAGAAAATAATTCCATATCAAACACTGGAAAATACATCTCTGTGCACACCCAACTTATATCTGCACCCCCATGTTTACTATAGCATTGCTCTCAATAGCAAAGATAAAGTGACCTAAGTATCATTCAATAGGAGAATAAAGAAAATGTGGTATGTGCAGTATTATTCAGCCACGGGAAAAAGAAAATCTTGCCACTTGCAACAACTTGGATGAGCATTAAGGACAGTATGCTAAGTGAAATAAGTGAGACAGCGAAAGACAAATACTGTATGATATCAGTTATATGTGGAATCTAAAAAAGGCTGAACCTAGAGAAACAGAGAGTAGAATGATGGTTTCCAGGGGCGGGGGTGTGGGGGAAATGGAGAGATATTGGGTATACACTGCTAGTTATAAGATTAATAAGTATAGCATGGTGATTACTAATAACACTGATTCATATATTTGAAAGTTGCTAAGATAATAGATCTTAAATGTTCTCACCACAAAAAAAAAAAAAAAGGAAATGCTAGTTATGTGATGGGATGGAGGTGTTAGTTAAGACTATAGTGGTAATCATTTTGCAAATATATAAATGCATGAAATCAACACATTGTACACTTTAAACTAACACAATGTTATATGTCAATTCTATCTCAGTAAAGCTAGGGAGGAAAAAGGGAATTTGAGCCAAATACTTTCCTTCACTCCCTTCAGCCCTTCCTAGGAATGGTCTGAAATGAAGTATATACTATCTCTGAAGGCTCCTTGCTGATCATGTTTTGCTATCCACGGATTTTTTTTTCTTTTCAATTTTATAAGTTCTTATTTTTTTCCTCATCTAGCACACAGCTCTTCTCTTCTGAAAATATTTTTCTTTTCTCTTCTACCCACTACAAAACCAACTCTAAACTCCACCATTCTTTCCTAACATTCATTAAAAAGACTCACATGAGAAGGCCACCCCTATGCATGTGTGTGTGCGTACACACACACACACACACACACACACACACAGTCTCTCTTCTCCGAAACACACATCTCTGACTCAATGTTGTGGCGCCTTCACACTTCAGGCAGAGGTCCTGACACTCAGTCTGCATAGCTCTTATCTGTCCTACACAGGAGGAGGCAAAGGGGTCTGGGGGCAATGAAGAGAGAATATTTGTTGCAGTTCAAAGCAAGTCGTGGTGTTTTTTTTTTTCTTTCTCTCTCTCTCTCTTTTTTCTCCTTCCAAGATAAATAGAAGTAGAAAGGACAAGCAGTTTTGATTAGCATTTAAAATGTTGTCAATTTTTAATGAAAGCGTAACCTCAAACCATCAACTTCACATAAACTGGAGACAAGGTTGCAAACCGAATGCTAATATATTTGGCACACTTTCTCACACTTGTCCTTCCGTGAACTTTTCTTGTTGCTAATTTGTTATGTCAGCCCATATTAGTAGGTTTCAAAAGTCCAACTGGCAAGTGTGGTGACCCAAAGAGAACCAGTCTTCGGAAGATCTTTAAAATCGCACAGGAATTGGGCAGTTTATTAGTTGTGTACCTATAGTCCTATAGACATGACTCTACTCGCTTGGAGGAGTTGCCAAGTTTCAGGAGTAATCTTCAGAGTCTTTCCAAATCTGTTTCTGAACGTGACATTTTTATTCAGGAAATAAATGCTTGCCAGTCAGTCAATAACATTCATTGCATGCAAATGATATATTTGTTCTACCCTTTACTGATAAAGCCCAAAATAGCAAAAGGCACGCAGGATACAATGATTTCCCTCAAGGAACTTACATTTTTAATAGCAAAACAAGAAAACAAATCTGAAAAGGACATAAGAACACTGAGAAAAATATGCAAATAAGTATGAAAAAAATCACAAGCATACTTCTGAGGGGAATTAATAATGGCGTTTGTTAAGGTCCATATATAACGGAATGCATATTGGAATGGCTCCCTCACAACGACCAGGGGCTTCATGAGCTAGTACACACAGCCTATGCTCTCCCACCATTAATTTACTTAGAGAAAGTCTGGTAATAAAACACATATATCAGGTTATCTCTGATAGCAGCACAAAATGGAGAGGGGAAACAATGAGCCACATTACACACAAAAAAAACATGAGACATTTGACCTTTGAGAGCTTTGCTTGGATCTTATTTAAAAGTCAAGAAGGCAGCCAAACTCGTTTCCACTTCTGAAGGATTAAAAAAATATTTATTATTTAGGTCAACTCAGGTTTACTGTTCTCTCTCTCCCTCTATTTCATTTTGTCTCTCTCTCTCTCTTTGAATTCACACTTTGTACAAACTGGAGTGCTGTCGTAGAGTCCATGCGTAGCATGCAGTATGTGAGTTCTATAAAATAGGTAGATTTAATCAGAAATGTCGTCAAACACAAGATGTTACTCATTCCAGTATTTTCCTAGGGAAGGTCACATTTCCAGGTTTTCACCGGGAACGGGGATTGAGGAATACTACTCTCCTCAGGCACATGGCATGATACTTTCTCTTGTTGATTGTAAGCGGACCTACAGATATTAGTTGATCTGGTGTAATATATGCTCATTTGCTTTGTGTTTGTGGATTTTAACAGGGATATGTGGCTCTTTCTGGGCAAATAGGCACATATTCACTCCCTTAGGTGCAATTCTTTTCAAATACTTCTACCATCTTTTGGGGCCTCTTTTAGACTCTGGAGAAAGTTTTTCCATTATTGTCACAGGAGAGTCTTCTATTAGTGACTCATGTTAAAAGCAAAACATCTTGTCAAAAATAGAACTTAATGAGCTCTGCGTTTTATTATGAATTGAAATATGCAAATCAGTAGAAAGAAAATCAAAGGTGGAGGCTCTTAACATTATAATGTGCCCCTAGGACACTTTAAAAATAACAGTCTCTTAAAAGTATACAGTCATGAAGGCAATGTAGATAAGCTTACAATAAAAATAAGCATATTTATATTGTCATTTCCTGGCTTCCATATTTAACTCTAAAGTGTTAATGTTGTATTAAGTGTCTAGGTTGATTTAGGCAGAAACACACGCGCACGCACACACCACACACACACATCTTTATTAAAAAGAGGAATTGCACAAGAAGATTTGATGGAAGAATTAAAACTAAAGGTCATGAAATTTGATCATCTCCATATTTAAGGTTACTCTAAGTACTCTGCAAATAACAAGGTGCTTTAATGCCGTGCCTGCACTTTCGTCTCATTTAATATGAAACCCGTGAAAGATTGTTCCTGAAGTCATTATCTTCAACTGTTGAGAGCATAGATCATGACTAAGTGACTGAAGTGCCATGGGAACTCTCAATGGGATCCTGTTCAGGATCTGATATATGTCTTTTGGTATCCATCAAACTCAAATGATGTGCAAAAGAAAAGAAAGGCAGAACTTTCATTTTTTTTAAAGTTTCTGTCCTGCTTGTGAAATGCAGGACCAAGGTAAGTTGAGAAACTGATGCCCAAGAAAATTAAAATATAATTTTAAAAAGTCACGTGAGAGAATTTTTCAATATTCGCGTGAGAAAATTACATCTGGCTTCTTCAAGAAGATGCACACTGCAAAATTTTGAAAGAGTAAAGTTTTTGCGAATCATACATTACTTGTTTCCTTCCTCTCTGCAAAAGTTGGTTAATCTATTTAACAAGTATGTTCTGAATACCTGACATTCATATACACACGGACATAGGGGAGTCTGTCATAAAATAATTTTGACTTTAAGAAAAGAGGTAGCTGACTTGAGTGATCAGGGATGGCATCATGGATGAGGAGGCATTTCAAGGTGAAAGAATCACATCAGTAAATCCACAAAAGGGGAGATGAGGAGGCTTGGTTCTAATACGCAGAGATTATCATCTAGGAGAAAATGGTGCACTTCTGAAAAAAGCTGGGGCAACTTTAGCTTGATGAAGATGTAACAACACGGACTCAGGGCATTGGGAAGCCCAGCGAATGTTTTGAGGAAGGGATTGACACCAACCAAAATAGTTCGGAAGAACGACTGTACGGGAAGCAAAATATATGATAAATTGGAATGGGGAGAGAAAGGGAGTAAGGAAGTTCAATAAAATAATGTCTATGGCGGCAGGTTGCAGAAAGACAAAAAGGGGAGCATAAAAAAAACATCAAAGGAAGACTCCCTAGACAAGTGAGGGAAGTTATGGGCAGAAGGGAAAGGTCTCAGTCAGTGTTATTGCAGGTTCAAATATGGGTAATCATGAGAATGATGGATACTTATTTATGTCTCTGAAGAGAGGCAGGAGTCTTTGAGTTAAATTTCAGGCATTTTCAGTTTGCTTTAAGCGTACCATCTGAGTGGAACAGCTACTTGGAAAGTAAAGTGTGGATGTTAAAGATTTCCACTGGAGATTTAGAATACGGGTCTCTAATAAAGAAGGCAATGGGGTCGAGAAGATATTGTTACTAGACAGAGAGCCAGTTCCGAACTCAGCTTCATCTGCTTGCCACTCAAAAATCAATACTCGAGAGACTAGTGAGGGTGGGAAAGGAAAGTTGCTTTATTCAGGAAGCCAGCAACCTGGGAAGATGGTGGACTAACATTTCAAAGACCATCTTCCTTGTCCAGGTGAAGCTGGAGGGTTTGAGAGGGGAAAGAGAGGGAAAAGACGGGGGCTATATGCAGGAGAAGCTGGTGCTCAGGCTGTTAGTTGTAGGTCGACAGGAGCCCGACCAGACTTGCTGGCATCAGGCAACAGCTGTTTTTGAATGTGGTCAGGCCTTATCTTCTGGGAAAGTTTGGTCCTTCACTCCTCAAGGCCAGTGGTCTGCAAATCTTAAGGAAGGTGGGTTAGTTCTGCTATAGACCAAGGGAGTTAGGTCAGCAAGCAAGGAGTTAGGTCAGCAAGCTTGAAGCAAATTAACCCTTAAGACCAGTTGGAGTGCTGTTACAAGATTGCCACAAAAGGAGAAAAACAAAAGAGCTGAGCAAGCAGGGTGTGGTAGGGTGAACAATGCGCCCAAAGATAACCATGCCCTGGTCCTTGGAATCCATGAAGGTCACTTTCTCTGGCAAAGAGATCTGTAGATTGGATTAAGTTTAGGCTCTTGTGAAGGGGAGATTATCCTGGTGGGCTGTAAATGTAATCACAAGCGTCCTTGTAAGAGGGAGGCAGAAGGAGATTTGCCTGCAGAAGAAGGGAAGCTACATGACAAAGAAAGCAAAGATTGGAGTGATTACAGCCACAGGCCAGGGAATGCTGACGGCCTCTAGAACACGGAAGAATCAAAGAATAGATTTGCTCCCAGAGCCTCCAGAAAGAACCAGCCCTGCCCATACCTCGAATTTAGCCCAATAAAAACTGATTTCAGGCTTTGGCCTCCAGAACTATAAGAGAGTAAATTCCTATTGTTTTAAACCAAGTGTGTTGTAAATATCTACAGCAGCAATAGGAACCTAGTACTGAGAGCATATATAAAATATACCGTAGGAGGAGAAGAAAGAGTTAAGAGGCAAATCCAGAGTGCTCAATGAGTCACAGAAATTAGGGAAGGACATAGTTTCAAAAGAATGCCCAGTATTGAAAGGTACACAGAAATTCTGTATCTCTCAGATTAGAAGTTTGAGATGCGGAAGGGTGAAGGAAATCACAGAGAAGGATTTTAAACTGTCTTGGTTTCCTTATGCAGATTCGCACAGGCTTGAGCTTTGCAATATATGGTCCCAAGGCTAGCTCTCCTCCGTTCTCTAATGTTGAAGAGGAAATATTTTTCTGTGTGTCTCATTGGGCTTTAAGCTTTTGGTATACACATTGGAGGCAGCATATAATACGTGGTGCTCTTGCGGGGAGATTTCCATATGAGCTCCTGGAAGCTGGTGAGCTAGCAGGCTGAATTACTTGTGTAAACTACTAGTTTCGGAGTCTCTTTCTCTGAAGTTCTAAGAAGTTAGAAATGCAAACATTTTTATACCTAACTGAATAATAATTTCTTTCCAAGCCTCTATATTTCATAAAATGGAGGTTTAGATGCATATGCGTGTGTCTGTGCGTGTCTGTGTGTGTGGTTCAGTAATGATATGACAATAGATGGATTTACATAAACTCTGGTTCATACATCTGTGTATGAAATTGTCTTGGCTCCCTACCCGATCTGACCTTGGGACTAAAGAATGTTTACATCGGTGATGAGTCTATCAGTTCTTGATGAATCACAATGCTTGCTTATGTTTAATCATTGCTGATAGTAACAGCTGACAGCAAGACCTGAGAAGAGAAAGGGGAAAAACCTAAAGCAACTGAATTCTATTTAACAGAAGAGAAAAAAAATGTATTTTTCACAAATGACTCTTTTTGCATATGGATGGAGTGAACTGAAGGTTATTCTGTATATTTATATAAAGTATATGAAATTACAGAGGATGCATTTATTTCCTTTTGAAAATAAACCCTGAAAATGTTTCCTGATAAGCCCTTTAATTTAAGATACCAGAATGGATTATCCTTTGACTTTTTAGCATGAGAATTGCTTGTCCTAGCATTCGCAAGGAGTGAGAGACTCACATAGGTCAAAAAAATGATTTTGATCAGGTAGAAGATAGAGGAAAGAGGAAAATGATGTCATTAATGGTCTTAACAATTGAGGGTGGGCAGGAACAAGCAGATTTGGGCTAAGCAGCATGCACTTCCCTCAGCATACCAGCCACTGGCCAAAGGGGCATGTGCCGAGCTCTGCCAGACCAACACTTAGATTCCATGACAGGAGAAACCTTCCATTTCTGTGTATACAACCAGGGAATGGTTTTCTTTGCCAACACAAAGGAGAGCAAAGGAACACTACCTCACCAGCCTGAACACACATTTTCTTCTCCATAAATGTCTTTAAGGTGCTACAGATTTGTCTGCAAACCAGTCCAAAGGGTCACAGTTGATGTTTTCAAAGGAACACAACTGTGTTGATGCACTAGCTTTTGTGTAACCATGGCAACAACAAGCTTCTTCTCTAGTGTCTTAATTTGGGAAAGAGCAGGAAATCTAGCATGGGACTTGATAGGGACTCTTGTTTCAAGCTAGGAAGGGAAGAGGAAGCTATGGGTGTGGTATGGAATTTGTCCTTTTCATACTACACATTACAAGGGCAGACCCTCGGCAGCTTCTGCATTTTTCTCCAGTCTTTGTCATCCACTGCACTCAGAACCACAGATTCAGTTCTAAGTGGTGCTTGAAAATAATTCTAAGTCATGTTTCAATGGCCTCCTGTGCTTCTACACTGGCTTAGATCCGTTGGAACTTGTAATTACACGTCCAGGCCCAGGCACAAAAGCCAAAGTCCCAGACGAAGCTGTTAGGCCAATGTCTCACTCCTTTGCACTTCCCATCTCTGCAATGTCCCTCTTCCTCAAGTAAACATGTCCCAATTCTCCTTTGTGACAACCAGACTTAGGTTCTGATTCCCTGGGAACCCTGAGCACTTGTAAATCCCATGTCATTAACAGCTCACTCTATTTTGTCCTCAGCTATAGGACTGGTTTTAGTTCTATTCCACACCTGCTTAGCCCTACCCTCTTCTTAAACTACGCTTCCCAACTAAGAATTGAGCATATCCCTCTCCAGCACCCACAGAGAAATACCTGGCAAGGCATGAGTGTAGCTAGATGGTGACTCTCTTCCTATCTCCCGAATATTGGCTGTTGTGTGGTTTTGCTGTGCTGAGTGTGTGTTCTGGAAACAAGTTCTGAGAGTTTTACCTGCTGCAGGTATAGCTGGGAATAAAACTGTTCTTGCTTGGAAGCCAGGTCAGGCTGGCTTAATGGGCTTTCTGAAGATCTCAGTTTCCTCTTGTCTCCTCAGACCATTGGAGCTGAGGCACCATAATACCTTTTTCCTCAGAGAAGGCAGAAAGTAAATCAAAGCTCAAGATTGCTTTTGTTTAATTTTGTGCCTAAACTATGAACCCCCCACTGTTGGCACTGAAGTGGGAGGCCATAGTCTGTGGTGGGTCTACGCTGCACCTCCGTGGGCTCCACAGTAGGTCTCTTCTGAGACAGGTGCTGGGGAAGCAAAGAAAAATGGTGGCTCTTTAGGCCATGGATAGCCTAGGAGGTAGGAAGAGGCTGCTCACTTTTTTCTTCTCATTTGTATCACAATAACTTTGGCTGGCTTGGGAGGGAGGAACCAAGAAGCTAAAGACACCATGAGCCTTGAGAACCAGGGCTGGAGCTGGTGCCGGACTCGGCTGTGGGTGAAGAAGACAAAGGCACCACTGGACTAGATGTCCACTCCAGCAAAGCAGCTGCCCCTTTAGGGCCTGAGATAAGTGGCTTCTGAGGGAGTTCAGCCCTAAATGCAATTAATCCATATGTACTCATCTGAAATATTTCTGCATCATACCAACGTTCTCTTGGTAACCATTTTATCTGAAGTGGAATATTTCCAAGAGCTGATTATAAACATGTGAAAGAAGTCTTAGTTGCTATTTTTTCAAACTTCAATCAGTTCACAGGGATGATTATATTCAACTATTGAGGGAAGGGTTGACGTAATCTATCCAAACGTGCTCCTGAGTCATCGCTGAAAATGTTTGTATCCACGGTCTGCTGTGTCTCGCCTTGCCGCTTCTTTCCCTTTTAATTAGCAATCTTCCTCTCTTGTGTGTGTGTGTGGTTTTTTTCTTTCCTATCCATTTAAGGTTTCTAGCCTAGAAAAGATTCCTACAAACAGTAACCACTATTTGAATGGTGAAATCAACAGCACAGCAAACATGGTCCTTAATGAGGTGAGACCTGTTGCCTCAGTCTCATGAGAAATATTCGCTCACATACATATTTTTAAATGTTAAGAAAGATGGTGTGAAAAAAGCATATTGACTCCACCTTTTACAGACTGGAAAGATTCTTGCAATTCTGTGCCAACAGATTTTTTTTTTTTTTTGCAAGAATCACTTTTATAGCTATTATCTCTTTCTAGTACTTAAATGTTCTTGCTCCTTTATTTAGACTCTTTGCCATGCAAATATTATTTAAGCCTTACTCAGCTTATGTGGTGATTTTAAAACATTTTAATGTTCTATCTGACATTCCCACTGGTCCCATTTCTTGTGCTGAAATGTATTAATTCCCATATCAATATATATGTATATACATTCTTGCCAGTCAAGGGTATAAAAAGATACTTTCCGTGCATAATTAGAGAAGTTATTATAGGTAGAAGATGGAGAGAGAGAAAGGAGGGAGATAAAAAGAGCAAAGGAGAAAATGAGAAGAATATAAAGCAAAAGAAAACGGAAGAGAGAATTTCAAAATATGGAAAGAATAAGAAAGACGGAAGGAAGTCCTAAGTTAAAGATGGAAAAAGAACGAAGCAAAGTCAGTGACAGGGAAAAATAAACAGCAAAATCGAATAATAAATAAATTATTAGAGAAAAGAGGGAAAGAATCAGATTAGGGACTGATGGCAAATCACAAATGAAAACAGAAAAGAAAGTAGCTGTTGGTAAAGGGTCATTTCAATTTAACTGAAATGCTCTGATTTCCTATACTATTCAAACATTTTTTTTCCTGGTTTTATCAAAAATGTTATTCCCCAAGTATTATTCTTATTAATGTTCTCTTCATTTCTGCAGGAGGCATAAAAATAACTGATGAGTGTGGTAACATAAGCCGTGTGGTTAGTGAGGCAGGGGTGATAATTAGAACATGCTGTACTACGCAGTAAACAAAGCTATTATGAGCGAGAGAGTTCTTTATAGAGTGTTTAAAAAGAGGATGGAAATAATATACTTTCCCTTGACTGGCTTAAAAGCTCAGCTTGGTTTTACCCTGAGAAATTAAAAAAAAAAAAAATTTAAAAAATAAACCCCAAGAAACGGTTGGCATTAATCGGCCAGTCGACTCATAATCTCGTTAAATGCAACTACGAATATTATTGATAGATGTTTTGTTTCGTATTAATTTTTTCTTAGACAATACCTTTCCTGTCCAAAACTTCTAGTTTTTGAACAATCTCCAAAATATCATAAAGCTAAGTTACTGAATGAAAATCCTTCATGATGTTTGAACCCATGTTTTAAGAGGTTTTTTTCTCTTTTCTTTTTTCTTTCTTTCTTTCTTTTTTCTTTCTTTCCTCTTTTTCTTTCTTTTTTCTTTCTTTCCTCTTTTTCTTTCTTTCTTCTTTTTCTTTCTTTCTGTCTTTCTGTCTTTCTTTCTTTCTTTCTTTCTTCCTTCCTTCCTTCCTTCCTTCCTTCCTTCCTTCTTTTTACTAACTTTCAGTAATTCTGATTTAGAGTTCTCAGAATGTGAAGCACAATTTGTAACATCTGATCTTACCTTGGACCTCACTTGTCACACTTCCACTTACCTGAATCAAATAATTCTGATTCTGGAACTAAAACTATCTATTCTCCAGTAAGTATGATATTTCTCCTTCAGCCATGAGGGATATGTTCCAAGATCCCCAATAGATGCCTGAAACCATATATAGTACTGAATCCTATACATACTATGTATTTTCCTATATATACATACTTATGATAACGTTTAACTTATAAATGATTCACAGTAAGAGATTAACAACAATCATAAAATAGAACAACTATAACAATATACTATAATTAAAATTATGTGAATGTGATCTCTCTCTCTCAAAATCTCTTATTATACTGTACTCACCCTTCTTGTGATGATGTGTGATGATACAATGCCTAGTGATGGGATGAAATTAGGTGAATAACATAGGCATTGTGACCTGGCCTTAGGTTGCTACTGCCTTTCTGATGGTATGTCCGGAGGAGGATTGTCTGCTTCCAGACTGCAGTTGACCGCTGATAACTAAAAACGTGGAAAGTAAAACCGCAAATAAGGGGTACTGTGTTAAGTCCAGTATGTCTATCTTTGGAAGGACTTTTTTCCAAGCTATATCAAATTTTTGAAATACCATACAGTGTGTTTCCTCTCTTCATAGCCCCAAAACCTTAGTTATACTAAAAAGTCTATGTTATACTTTTGACTCCTCATCTAGATAGATTGATCATGTGCCCCCATTTTTTTTTTCAGAATACAAGTTCTTTCAGCTATTGTGAAACACTGCAGTATTATTTGACCTTCAGAAATTAGAAAAGGATTATTTATTAAAGAACCCTAATCTGAAATTGTGCACACTGCTCAAATTTCTCAAATTCCTTTTCTTGTAAACATTGCTTAATTACTTATTTGGGTTAGTCACTATGGTCTGAGGATAAGGGATGCGTGCACGTCTCTTTTATGACCACAGACTCTGGAGAAAAACAGTTAAAACTGTAATTACTGATAAGACAAACTATAAACAAAGTAGGGAAATGCTTTGGTAACACAGGTAACACAGGCAAAGTTAGGAATGGCCTCGTAAGAGAAGGTACACTTCACCTGGTGTGTGAAAATGGGGAGACAGATGTGGAAAGGGGAGACAAACTTGAAGTGACTTTTGGATGAAGAAATTAACATAACTGCCTTCAAATGCAGACCTTTAATTAAGGCTGACTCTAGCAATAAAGAGTAGAGAAATTCTGCCTGACTTTATTTAAGTATGCATGTGTCCAACACGGCAGTTGGTTCTAGGGATAGGAAGAAAAGTAAATCATGGTCTTTGCGTCTACAGAGCTGATAGTCTATCAGGAGTGGTGGAGATGGGTTTGTAAGCAACTGAATTCACTGGAAATTACTGGGCTACAGTAGAAGGATGTAGAGAGGAACATGGGCCCAGAGGATGGGGAATAGATCACTAAGGATGTGGAGTCTGGGCCATATTCACCCAGCCCAATGGTCTCTCATCTCCCTGCTTCTGCTCTTGACCTCACAGTCTATTCTCCACATGGCAGCCAAACTGATCCCTTTGAAAACGTAATGCTAATAATACCATCCATCTGCTCTGGATTCTGTAGCGGCTTCTATCCTACTTTGAACACAACCCACAGGCCGTACCCTGGTATCCATACCCCTGCCACTGGTCTCTGACAACTGTCCAACCTTATCTCCCTCTTGTCCCTTTTTCACTAAGGGTCTTCCTGCTACTCCTCCAACTCACCCAGCTTCTCCATACCCTTGAGACCTTGCTCCCCATTCCTACTGCAACACTCACTCTCCTCTTCCTTTCTTTAGGAGTCTGTTCAAATATCTCCTGCTCAGAGGGGACTTCCCTGACCATACTCCCTCTATCTCCCCTTTTCTATCTATAGAATTGCTCTTCTCCATATCATGTATCACCTCCTGATGTTATATTATGTATTAACGTCCTTGCTTTGTTTGTTTTCACACAAAGAATGTAAGCTCAGTGAGGGCAGAGTGTTTGTCAGTCTTATTCAATGAAATATCCCCAGTATCTAGAAGAATGTCTGTCAAAAAAAAAAATACTTTTGATAATTTTTTTAAATAAATAAGTAAAAGAATGGAAAGGAGAGTCCTAAGAGAAATTTTAGTTGTTGATTGAAAGTAATGAGAAACCAAAATTTTCACTCAATCTGAATCACTTACCAAAATTAAAGCTTTCTTCCATTAGCCTCGTGAGATAGGATTTTTGAAGATATTTAAGCAAAGTCTGGGTGCTCATGTGTTAAGAGGAATTCCTCCTACAGAAAAAAATCCATGCAATTAGACGCAGGGTCGGATTAAATGAGCTCAAAGTCCTTCCAACACTAATGGTTCATGATTCTGTAGACAAAAGTACCTAATCACAGGAGGCGTACGGTCTAATGCAGGGTTTTTAAAACTGTTTCAGAAAGTAATAGTTTCTTGGGATCTGAACCTTTGTGATAAATAAAAAGTTGTGATTCAAATACATTTGAGAAATTTGAATGAAATAAATCGAAATAAGCTTCTTGAAGGAATGAACTTAACTATGAGAATAGGTATTGTTAATCTTCAAAGCAAGAATATTGTTTGCAGCGTTAACCAGATTTATTTGAATGTGAATATATTTGGTTGTAGAGCAACTTCCTACTTCGGGAAACATTTTTTCTGACAAAACCAATAAGTTGATAGGACTTAGCAAATGTGCAAACTGCTTCAAAGTTTTGCACACCTCTTTCTGCTGAGTCCCTTTCCACCCCACAGGGCCCTCCCATCTAAAGTAACTCAGAATTTCAAACTTCTCTGAACTTCACCTGTCACGGAAAACAGTCAAACATTTTTCAGTGTTTTCATTTTTAAAAATAATCTAAAATACATTTTGGAGATTATTCCATATAAATGGTTTAAACGGCAACAAAAACAACTCATTTTCCTGTAGCTTTTAAAAAATAAAGTTCTGAGTGATGTAATCTTTAACATAGATATAAACAGCACACATGATAATCTTGACTTTGCCAAGGAGAAAATTAAGACTGGGGGAGATAAAATGGCTTGTTCTTGTCCCAGAACTACAAAAGATGGAACCGGGACCTAGACATAAGTATCTTTACCATCCTGTGCAACACCATGACCTCCTAATGCCACACCATCCAACATTGTGGTACCCGAGTACGGGGTGGCATCTGCTGATTGAGGATGCTCACACTGTCTCAGGGCGCTTTAAATAAGAGTGCATCACCATGCATCTTTTAATAGCAGGTACAACTAAACTAAACTTGTCCCCCTGCCTCAACCCCAGAAGATTATCGGTGTAAGACAGTGAGAAGGTGGGCTCAGCTCAGGAACAGAGAGAAGTAGTTCCGACTGATGGGAGAGATCATCATTCCACTTGCTTTCGTTCCCTTGCACTGAGTCCACTATGCTTCTCCTCCATCGCTGTCAACAATGTCTGAAATAGAAGAATTGTTTTCAGTAGTAAAGGCACAATGAAACTTGAATTCGGGAGGCTTGCCAAACATCTCCTCTTCCTGAGCCTCCACTGAGGTTTTTTGTTTTGTTTTGTTTTGTTTTTGCTACCAGCCATAGAGAAGGTCAGGAGAGAAAGGCATGATGATAAACTCACTTGTAAAATTGTTCTAACAAAGCATCTGTGAGCTACTGCTTGATCAAAATGACAGACATCAATCAGAATAATAACTTCAAATATGAGATTTTCAATTAGTGAGTGAACATAAATAAACGTGTCTGGAAAATCAGCATAAGAGATTTTAGACAGAGACAGCCCATACATAACAAGAGAGAGGCGGGCATCAGGGAAAAGGTTTACCTTTCAGTAAATGCAAAACAGCCCCCCAGAACCCAGGGTCAAAGAGGACCTAGAGGAATTGGCTTGCACATAAACAAAGACCTATGCACAATTATCCTTGAGTGATGCCTCTGAGCTCATGTATCCCTTGTTACAATTCTGTAAAGAAGACCAGCTTCCATTTTGAAAGGGGGCAGAATGGACCTTCCTGTGCTGCTTACCAGGGCTTTCCAGATCTCCCCAACCAAATGTAGCAGATTAGACAAACTCTCCAAATAGAAAGTGTAGCACACTTGAGGGGACACTCTTTAGGGATGGGTAAAGGGAAAGAGGAATGTTATAAAGGTCAGAGGATTTTTCAAAATGTTGAATTTGGCCTTTCAGCAAACTAAATAATCCAAAGTTTTGTCCATGGTGTCTGTCAGCAGAGTAAAAAGTGATTAACATAACCAAGACCTATTGAGTGCAACAGGCTTACTTTTCAAGCATAAACAAGGAGAGAGAGAAGGAGATGCTTGGTTGGCGGTATGCCTCACAGACTATACAACTATTGTAATTATAACACCAACAATGACAACAAAATAAAACATTCAAAACTGTCTGTATATTCCACCTTTCATCAGAGAGCCACAAAGGTCTTTTCAAACAATAACTCATTAGTCTTTACAATACCCCTGTGAAAGAGTTGAGGATGTACATGTTATTAGCACTTTGCACTTCCATTGTGCTTTCCCTCTAAGGAGATAGAAGTGGGGTGGATTGAGATTGTAAAGTAGAAACCACTTCAAATTGATGGATGGATTTAGAGGAGGGCTTTGTCATGGCTGTGAATGTGCTCTTTCAGCAGGAAAAAATTATATAGTACTATGGAAAGGAAAGAAGGGGAAAGGAAATGACTAGGCATCTGCCTTAATGATCCTTTGAAGGCTCTTTTTTCTCATATCTCTGCACCCAGTTCCTCTGAGTTTAGCCACGGAACACTTAGCCCCATTGAGGGGAGTTTCAGTCCAGTGTTCCATCTTAAAGAAATAGAAATCTGACATTTAGGCACTCTTGTCCCATAACAAATCCAGTGCCCCTTTGTATTTCTCTAGTTTCTGTTCGCAAGAGCCCTATCGCAGTTCCAGAATCTTCTGCATTGCTCCAGTTACTCTGGATGCCCATGCTCCAGGGTTGACTTTCTTAGCTGGTAAAGTCAAATAAGGACCTGGAAGAGTTCAATTGTAACCATTGTAGACCTTCCATTTTCAATCTAATAAAGATGCCCTTGTCTTAAACAATTGTGCATTGCTAGATGCGAATTAAAGAGTCCTTTTGGACATGCAACTTCCCCAGGGAGTTTCTTAGTTCTTGTGATCTCAGCTCCTTAATAAAAGGGAACGAGAACTGTTCAAAATGATTCAGGTGAACCTTCAGTGTGACTAGATGGTTGTATCTAATAATTAGTAACAACTCTTTAAATTTTATGATTTGGGGATGCAATGGAAGATATATAAAATAATGGCCACAAAGCAGATGTATAATATATGTACAGTAACCAATGAATATAATAAAAAAATCATTAATAAACAATGATCTAAGCTAATATCATAGACTAATCAGAAAAAGAATTCTTGAAATGTGCTAGCAAATTCCCATGCATCATGGGAGAGTCTTTTCTTTTGTGTTGCTGTTTCTGACTTGAGAAGTAGGGGCATTCTTTTATACTCTACAGATTTATGATTCTTTTTTTATTATGTATCATGAAAATTTTAAAACATGGAAAACTGTGTTCTATTACTCGGATTTGTCAAAAGTGAAATTGTTTTGAGGACTATAATGCTGCAAATTCAATTGAAATGACCTTTACCACTCCCTAACCCATTTTGCTCTTTCCTTTCCCTGGGGTAAACAATATTTTTTAATCTGATGAGCATCTTCATATTTGTATTATTATACTTTATTGCATATGCTTATATCCACATGCAAAATATAGGATTGTGTTGTATTTAAAAACTTATGCAATAGGCATTACACCATAGAAATGATTTTTTTTAGCTGGCATTTTAGTCACCTATAATCCTTTTAAGATAATTTTTTAAAATTTTATTAATTTATTTGAGAGAGAGAGACAGAGATAGCGAAAGAGAGCACAAGCAGGGAGGAGACGGAGAAGCAGGCTTCCAGCTGAGCAGGGAGCCTGATGCAGGGCTTGATCCCAGGACCCCGGGATCACGACCCGGGCCGAAGGCAGACGGTTAACCGACTGAGCCACCCAGGCACCCCTTTTAAGATAATTTTGATGGTGCAGATATTTTGCTATATTTGTTTTAGATTTCTCTCTCTTTATTTAATGCAAGGATTCATGACCTTCTAATCCTTTCCCTTCCTCCCTCCCTCAATATAATGATTATCCTGAGGTTGGTATGTGTCATTTCCATGGATGTTTTTATAATTTTATTATTTATGTGTTTCTCCACAGACAATAATATAATTTTTGCATATTTACAAAATGTTGTCAAGTTGACCATGTTCCTTTTTTCAACAGTTTATTATGAAAAATTTCAAACATACAGCAGAGTGGAAGAATTTTTCAGTCAAATACCTAGATTTCATCATTAACATTTTACTACACTTGCTTTATCATATGTTTCTCCATGTATTCATCTCTCTATCCACCCATTAATCCATATTAATTTTTAAATTCATTTCAAAATAAATCACAGAAATCCTTTACATGTTCTTTGCAATTGCATTTTCACTCAAGATTGTATTTAGTTGATTCTTTTTAACTGTTGGAAAGTACTCCATTGTAAGATTAACAATAGCTTGTCCATTTTCCCTAAATGATTGGGAATTGGGTGGATTACAATTTTGTACATACTGCTAAATGGCTCTCCAAGATAGCTTTACCAATATATATTCCAATATTGCCAATGTAAGAGTTCCCATTTACCGACATCCATTCAAACACTTGCAATTACCAGGTTTTTAAATGTTATCAATATGATGGCTGTCAAATACTGCATTGTTTTAATAGACATTTTCCTGATAAGTAGTGAGGTTCAGCAGGTTTCCATATTAGACATTTGTTTTTGCTCTTTGCGGAACTGTTTAGATACTTTCCCATTTTTTCACTGCACAATTTTTCTTTCTTTTTTTCTGATTGACTTGCAGGTATAAATTATACATTGTGCATAGTAACCTATTGTCATGTATATATTGACTGTCAATATTTTTCCTAATAATGTGGCTTTTCTTTTTATTTCTTTGAAATACGTTTTACCATATGTAGCTTTAATTTTATATAGTTACAGTTGTATTGTGTATCTTATTTAAGAAATTCTTGACATTTTTAGTATAATAAAGGTATTTTCCTATATTTTCTTCTAAAAGTTTCCAAGTTCAGCTTTTTGCATCTAGGCTCTTTTTCAAATGAAACTAATCTCTGTCTTCTTTATAACTTAGAGATCTATATTATCTATCTTATTTTCCTTGTGAACAGCTATTTTTCAAGCAATGTTTGTTATAGTGTCCCCCACTGGTTTTTAATACCTCTTTTGTCACTCATGAAGTTTTCACATATGAGTAGGTCTAATTTGGGTTTTCCATTTTGTTCCAGTGGAGTAATATGTCTGCACTGCTCCACCAGCACAGTATTGTAATAAATCCTGGTGAATAATAACACAAGTCTGTAATTCTACCTCCCTCTCTACCTTTCTTTTAGAGTATTCTTTGCCCTTTAACCTTCCAGATGGTTCATGGGTCAAGTTCTTTGAAACACTGTTACCATGTTGTTTGTAACTGTATTGAATATATATGAAATTCTAGTTAAAAATCATCATGTTTATGCAATTTTCATACATCTCTACTTATATGTCTTATTGTATGTTCTTCACAATTGTTTGTAACTTTTCCTTTAAATTCTTAGGTCTTTTGTCACATCTTTTGTCAGATTTATACCTAAATGCCTTTTCAGTTTTGTTGTCATTTTTAATGGTATCTTTGTTACTAATTTTAGATTTATTACTGCTGGTGTGGAAGGTTGTAAAGAAGTGCTAGATTTTAGAAGGTAGAACTGGTACATAGCAATGTTGCTGAACTCTCATTAATTCTAGCAGACTGTGTGTAGACTCTCTTGCACTTCACACATAATAAAGCTTTACCATTAAATTTTAAGTCATCTGCTGTGCCATATCATCAGATATCTTTCATCAGGTTAAGGACATGCTCTTCCATTCTTATTTTGGTATAATTTTTTGTTTATTGTCCATAAGTACTTTATTGTATTCAATTATTTTTCTACATCTACTTAACTGTTCATCATATCATTGTCCTTCAATCTGTTGAAGAGAACAGTAGATTTTCTGACATTAAACCATCCTTGCATTACAGTATAAACCCCAGTCCATTTTTTTGTGGTGCTAAATATGGTTTCAAAGATTTTTTTAAAATTTTACATTTCTGTTCATAAGTGATATTGGCCAATCATTCTATTTTCTTACATTGTTTTCACTCAGTTTAATAAAAGTTATCCTAACATTATAAAATAAATTTGGTATTTTTTCTACCTTCTCGAAGACAAGGTTTACACATTCCTCTAATCTCTCTAGGAATGATGTGGTTAAAATTGGGCAGAGAGAAGAGGAAAAGAGAATTGTTGACTATTATTTCAGTTTCTGCAATACATAGTTCCTGTTTACTTTTTCTCTTTGATTTATTTTTGCCATTTACATATTTCTGTCAGATTGTTCATTTACTTTTTATCAAATTGTTCACAGTGTTAACCTCAGGTATTTTAAACATTAATATTATTTCTGCAGTTATATCTCTTTTTTTTTCAGAGTATTGTTTAGCTGAGCTACTGTTATTTCTTAAACAGTCTCACCAGAGTTTTTCAAACTTTTTCTGTTAATCTGTTTTAGAAACTTTTAATTTTATTAATTATTACATTTTTGTGTTGGTTCATTTGCTAGTCACTTCTAAATATTATTTTATTTCTATTTTACCTATTACTCAAGGACTAATGTAAGTATATACACTTCAAAAAAAATCCAAACTCTCCTTATTATTTAATTTTACTTTGTTGATGCATTTATTGAAATGCTGTTAGAAAATATGGCTGATATGACATTGATTCTTTAAAATATGTGGAGACTACTTTTTTTCACTAGAACATAGGTTTTTAAAAATAGCTGTCCCATGTATATTTGAAAACAGTCTATTTTTAAGTGTAGTATTTTATACATAGTTATAAAAGAAGTAGAAATAGACATAGACTTAAGTAGATATCTTCAAACTTCTTAATATATTTTTCCCAATCATTTAGATGTTGACATTTTCTGTCTGCGTGGTCTGATATGTATTAAAATCTTCAGTATGACTTATCTTTTGATTTTCCTAATTATGTTAGATTTTGCTTTATATCTTTTAACATAATTATTTTAGGAATATACATGCTATGATTGTTAGGGTTGTTCCTAACTATATACTTCTATATTACTATATACTATATTACTATATTACTTCTTTTCATTAGATACTGTTTGCTGTATGACATAATGTTGTACGAGTCTAATATTACTATATCATAAAGCATTCCTTTGTTTATTTTTGTCTTCCATATTATCTTTCTTTCTCTTTCATTTTTTTTAAGATTTTATTTATTTATTTGACAGATAGAGATATAGCGAGAGAGGGAACACAAGCAGAGGGAGGTGAAGAGGGAGAAGCAGGCTTCCCGCCGAGCAGGGAGCCCAATGTGGGGCTCAATCCCATGACCCCGGGATCATGACCTGAGCCGAAGGCAGACGCTTAACAACTGAGCCACCCAGGCACCCCCTCTTTCTCTCATTTTCTTAATCATTCTGTGTCACTTTGAATGTGTCTTTTACAAGTAGCATAATAGATTTTAAAAATCTATATTACATTTTCTGATATTAATAAGAAAGCTTAATCTGTTTTAATTATTACATTTGTTGGTATATTTGATCTTAATTCTACCGTACATAGTGTTTTCTGTTTATGTTTCTTTGTCACCTTTTTATTCTCCTCCCAGTTTTTGTTTGATTATCAGAATTTTCTTTATGTTGTTTTTCTTTCCTCTTCTGGTTTGGAAGTGCCACATTTTATTTTTGCTCTTTTAATTGTTTAATCATATATCTCTGCATATATATCATAATCCTTTATTAAAATATAAATTATTCATTGGTTTCTCTTTCAGAATATGACAAGGAAAATTTTTATTTTAATTACGGACTGAAAATCACCTCCCAAACATTCTTATTATTTATTATTTAGAATTTTAGTGTTGCTTTTAAAAGACACAAAGTAGTCATTACTTATTTTTTACATCATAATTAAATGACTTACTAATATATCTTATCCGTTTCAATATTTGTCATTTTTCTCGGATCCTACTTCAACCCTTGCTAAAGTTCATTCTCTACTTGAGTTTTCCATGAAGACCTGTGGGTAGTTAACTCAGCATTTATATGAGGGAAAATATAGCTGTTTTGTTCACTCTTCCATTATGCTGGGCATAAAATTCTAGACTGATGAGTTATTTACCAATGAATTTGACATTATGACTTGCATTCTTTAGTGACATCTCCCAGGGGTGATGACAAGTTCTTCTTTCAGTCCAATTGCTATCTCTTTGTAATATATCTTTTGCTCCCCAGTTTTTCTAAACTTTAATAAATTTGTCATTTTTACTATTATCTGTCCAGGGGTGGATTCTTTTTTGTATATCCCATATATAAAACTTGGAGAGTGATAAGATAGTTTTGTGGAAAAGGGAAGGATGAGTCCAGAAAACATTCTTTGGAGCACATTGAAAATATCAACCTACATAATTATAATTAATCCTATAAGTTAGGTAGTAATGTTATGACATTACAGATGAGAAAATGGAGACAAGACTCTCCCCCCAAAAAGTTTATTTAAACTTTCAATTTTTTAAACTTGAACTTGAGAGTTTTCAATTAAAAAAAATTTAGCCACTGTACTTTGAATATTGCTTGCTCTCAATCTCTTTAGTCTTATCTTTGAGAAACCTTGTTATAAGTAACTGTGTTCCAAGGCCAGCCCCTGCAATAAACACTTGGTATTAAAGGGATAGAAATGAGGTAGGCATGGACTCACTTGCCATCTGGACTGGAGTCTGCTTTTCTCTATTGTATTGTTTCCCTCAAACCCTAGTTAGTACAACAAGGTTTATATGAAATGTGACCCTCATCCTTTATTTCATATGTTTCCAATTGCTATATCCAAGTGTGTACTTGAAAGAATACACACGCTGGGTTTGATTCTGATTCTTTTATCTGATGCATTGGAATACTGTGATCTGCAACAAGATCCTGCAACAAGGGCTCTGATGAGTATAGTACAATGAATGAACCTGCCTCCATTTCATGGCTTGTCTCCATTTCCTCATCTATAATGTGGATTTAACATTAGTACCTAACAAATAGGAGTCTTGGTGATATTAAATAGGTTGGTATTTTCAATGTGTTTAAAGGAACGTTTACTGGAACTACCCTCCCCCTCCCCACTCATCTCCATCCTATCACTTTCTAAGTCTTATTAACATTATTTTCCAAATATCTCAGATCACCCCCTTGCTATCTACCCTGCTGCTGCTTTAGCTCATCTGGACTATTGTAATAATTTCCTAAATAACCTGTGTGCCTCCAGCTTCATTTGACTCTAATCCATCTTCCACAGTGCCACCAAAGTGCCTTTCTAAGGTGCTAATCTATTCACATCACTGTTACTCAAATTCTAGTGGTTTTTAATTATTTTCATGCACCTTAACATGACCTACTTCAGCCTCTGGCCCCAACTTGTTTCTTCAGGCTTCTCTCAGTCCATGATTTTCCACTCACCTCTCCTTTTGGTTCTCCTGATCTGTATTTGTTCCCTAATTGTCATGCTCTTTCTCTCCCCCGTTATTGTGCCCACGTTGCTGCCATTTACAACCCTGCCCAACTCTGACCACTTGGCTGGTCTTCACTCATCTCCCCAAACCAGCATATCCTCCTCCTAGAATGTTTCTTAATCCTAGTCCACAGGTTGAGGTCTAGGCTTTTTGTCTGTTGGTAAATACAGATACTTCAGCACTTACGCCTCCATATGGCTTATTTTGTTATCTCTTTCACTTATTCTAAAGTGAGCTCCTTGAGGGTAGGAACCATGTGCTGTTCATCTCTGTATCAGAAAAATACCCACCTGGTTATTTTTGAGTGAGAAGTCCCAACAAATATTTCCTAAACTCAAGAATAAATGATTTGCTTATTGAATTTCAATAAATGATTTACACTGAAGTTTGTGAAATAAAGATGATTACTATTAATGAATTAGAGTCTTAAAGACTTATTTTTTTCTTTTTTTATTAATTTTTAAATTTAAATTCAATTAATTAATTTAAATTCAATTAATTAACACATAGTATATTATTAGTTTCAGAGGTAGAATTCAGTGATTCATCAGTCTTATATAATACCCAGTGCTCATTATATCACGTGCCCTCCTTAATGTCCATCACCCAGTTACCCCTCTCCTCCCTCCCTTCCAGCAACCCTCAGTTTGTTTCCTATGATTAATTCCTATGATTAAGAGTCTTTTATGGTTTGTCTCCCTCTCATGATCCCAGGGTCCTGGGATCGAGCCCTATGTCATCGGGCTCCCTGCTCAGCGGAGAGTCTGCTTCCCCCTCTACCTCTGCCCCTCGCTTGTGCTCTCTCTCTCAAATAAATGAATAAAAATCTTTAAAAAAAAATTCTCTCTCTCCCTCTCCCTCTATCCCTCCCCCACCCATCCCCCGCTCACATGTGTGAGCTTTCTTGCTCTCTCAAAAAAAAAAGAAAGAAAGAAGGAAAGAAAGAAAGAAAGAAAAAAGAGAACTATTAAAAAGTAAGGAGTAAGTACCTACCTGATGGACAGCAATTTGTTATCAACTATGGGCCATATAAAGAAGGTAATTTTGGTCCACGTGATGCTCACAGAGATATTAAAAGAAACAGTTTATTTTCATATAGTATAACACAGAGTATTATTTTGAGCCTTAAAATCAACAACGGTTTTGTGAAATTGTGATTCTAGAACTTTAAAGACATTTTAATCTATCTACTCCCTTGAAGTAAATGCCTAATAAAATATCATGGCCACTACCCTGCCTGCCCACCCATCTCTGTCATTTGTACCTTCATGCCCTCTATGCAGGAGGGCCACCCTTGGCCCTTTGGCTCATGTGTGCGATTCCTATTAATTTCAGAAAACGGCCACCACCAAAGCAATAAGAGT
Organism: Phoca vitulina; assembly: GCF_004348235.1. Classification (NCBI taxonomy): domain Eukaryota; kingdom Metazoa; phylum Chordata; class Mammalia; order Carnivora; family Phocidae; genus Phoca; species Phoca vitulina. The sequence goes on from NW_022589727.1 coordinate 4,581,563, forward strand.
GAATTTAATTTAAAAAGTGCAATCATGTTCTGCCTTGTGCAGAACTGGACTTGGAATTATTTGTGACTGTGATTTAGCATTATTTCTGGGGGGAGAGTCACCCTGTTTAATACTAATAGTCTTCCCAGGAAGTTTCATTAGAGTGAACTGCAATTTTTATTGCTCAGGATTTAACAAACTCCAATCTAAAGTCTCACTAGAGACCTCGCGCCTCTTCCCCCCTCATGAGCGCCTTTCTCATGAAATTTCTCTGCTCAACACTCCTGACAACAACCTGTCTGCAGATGCACCAACAGCTGCTCCTGCTGAAAAATGGGCTTGTCTCTCTCACGGGGGCTATGATTTCTGGCATATGCATGCCTCCTACTGTCTCTTTGGTTTTAAAGCAATTTTCAGCACACCTGCTTGCTTGAACTTTACTGACAAGCCCTCTTAAGAGTTCACTGAAGAAAAAAATACTCGTTTCCTAGGTACTTCCCTGTAATTCTAAATTTCACTTTAAATCTCCCAGTAAAGTGTTTACCCCTGTGGATGGAGAGACAATCTGTGTTGAGATAGTCCCGCTGCCTCGGGCAGGATCTCATCAGCTCTCATATCACAGCAGATAGAGAAAGGGATGATCCATTAAGGCAATAAGGCCAACTTGTTCCTACCGCCAAAATTGTTCCTTAGAGTGCATTTGCTCCTGCCATGTCCAGTCTGGGCTTAACCATCACCTAAGAGATTATATCTCACTCAAAAAATTCTCCAATTGGATGGTTCTACTCTTTTGGTTTCGATTCTACCAGCTTTTCAACTTGAGCCAATCTCACAGAAATACTGCTCAGTTCATTTTTACTCTACTTTCTAGCCTTACCTTAAAGAAGTTCTCCATAAAGTTGTATTTTTGATTATGTCTCAGGAGCATTTATGTGCCCACTGTCCTCGCCATTTAGTCTATCCATGGGTCATGAAAAAGTGGATACCTAATCTGATGATACACAACTACCCAACAATTTAAAAACCCTCTTTTTCTTCCTTTAGTTCCCCGGCCTGGTCCTATGGTAATTGTCCCAATGCTCCAATATCGTCATCCTATGGCATGCTTGGTGTCAGAAACCACTTCTGATTATTGCTCCTGTGGAACTGGCAGATGCTCTCAACTGTGACCGAGGTCACTCGATCGACCCATCTCAAGCACTGTGAGACCAGTGAATTGGGAGTAAATGAAAGTCTCTAAAGCAGGCTCAAGTCAGCTAAACATTCACCAAAATAATGAGAAACAGTGGTCTCAATTCGATGGGAGGTAATTAACATTAATATCATGAAAGTAGTATGAGTATAGACTATGAAGACATCTCAAAGCTAAGACCAGTAAGCATCCTAAAAGTAGGTGATAGATGGATACGGATGGACCTCTTGGACTTAGAATGCAGTCACAATGTCCTGAACAAAGTAACATAAAGACACAAGAGAAGAAGCAAGAAAGTCCACATGGGAACCAAAGCCAGTGCTGTTAATCCTTTGCATATGGAATTTGGTCAATGATATACATAGGCAGTAATCATTCATTGCCTAAATAAATACGAAGAACTCCTTTTTGTTTGCTTCATATCAATTCTTTCTTCTAGTGAAATTCTCTGCTTCAAAACATTAAGAAATTGCTTTTCCTAGGGTGAGCAGAGTGGGAAGTTGAAATATTAGCCATACGACTACTATGTATTTTATTTACTTAAAATAAACCCTGGACTTCACTACACATTGATGCAATGAATGTTATTATCCCCATTTCGTGTCTGATTAGGCTTGGAATCAATGACAACAGAGCTAGTCAGTGTAGGGTCAGGATATGAACCCATTTGATTCTGATTCTAAAGCCAATGTTTTTTTCATTATGTTCTACTGCTTCCAAGGCTTCCATCTCCAGCTAAAACACAAAATATCTAGTTACCAAAATCACATTGATTCTGGTGCCATTTCTCACTTTCTCTTCATCTCATTTTACTGTTTCTAAGCCTGTACAAGAAGGCAGCTCCCATGGGGATGGGAAGACCATGGCTCTGGGAGGAGCCTAGCTACATTGACACTCCAGATCCACTTCACACTAGCTCTATGAACCTGCACAGGCAGATTAGCTTCTCTGAAACTCAGGTTTCTCACCTGTAACGTGGGAATACAAGTTCTTAACATTGACCTGCTGGGAGGATCAAATACCTGGAAAACAATACATGTGCAGCAAATATTAATTCCCTCTCTTTCACTGTCAATTTGTCAGCTCCAGATTGGATACAATTTTTCCGCTTTGACCTTCCCTCTCTCTTTTTACAAAATTCAATTCCATTCACTTAGCATCTAAACATAATTGACACTATGAATACATGTTGAGTGAATGAAAGATCTCTTCCAGACTCAGATCAAATGTCCTCAGGACTCAGAAGCCCCAACCTCATCCTTGTTAAGATCGGTGACTGCCTTAAATCCCCATAGCATTGGTTTATGCACCTTCATTCGTGTTAGCATGTTGTCTTGTAATTATTGGTTCTTGGGCTTTCTCGCTAAATGGTAAGTTTTTAAAGACCAGGGATGATGTTTTACTTCTCCTTGTAAACTTAGTATTTAACATGTGTCTTGGAATATTTATTTGACAAATTATTGTTTGAAAGATTTAACCTGAATCATTAATATAAGTAGTTAACACTGATTAATCTTGTCTGTAATATCTATCAAAGTATTTGAATACAATAGGGAAGTTAAAGAAATTCCATTTATAACATAGCCAGAATATAAGTATATTTAGATTTACATCAAAGTTCTACTCCATATTTATGCCACATTTAAATATGGGGATAGAGGGACACCTGAGTGGCTCAGTTGGTTAAGCATCTGCCTTCGGCTTAGGTCATGATCCCAGGCTCTTAGGATCAAGCCCTGATCGGGCTCCCTGCTCAGTGGGGAGCCTGCTTCTCCCTATCCCTCTGCCGCTGCCCCTGCTTGTGCTCTCTTGCATTCTGTCAAATAAATAAATAAAATATATAAAAAAAAGATGGGGGTGGAAAAATGTTCAGTGAGGATTATCTACAGAATTCTATGGTAGGTTGCTATATGAAAACAAAGAAATTCAGGGTGCCTGGGTGGCTCATTCAGTTAAGCATCTGACTCTTGATCTCCACTCAGGTCTTGATCTCAGGGTCGTGAGTTCAAGCCCCATGTTGGGCTCCATGCTAGGTGTGAAGCCAACTTAAAAAAAAATCTTGAACAAAGAAGCAAACACAATTTTACACCCTTCCTCCCCGCCATGGTTAACAGTCTGCATTCACGCTCTCACACTGGATTTAGTTCCATGGCGGTGGCTGTGAGGTCACTGATTTGTTAGGTGAGCCCCAAAAGCATATGCCTCTGTGTGTGTCTTCTCAGGAATCTCCAGAAAAGGGCAAATTCTAGTTACCACCATTGCATCCTGGAAGACACAAGCTAACTTTTGAATAGGGATAGGGCTCAATTACCTGCTTTAAAATAGGGACCGCCAGTCTCATTTAATTGTTTCACAGAATTCTTTGAGTGATAAAAGCATTCTATAAATAGGAAAGGTTCATTGCAATCTTATGGGTTTTGACCTCAACTCAAGCCTCTCCCCCCTTTCCAAATCACCAGAACACAGTTTCGCTTCATTCATAAAAAGTATGAAAGGGACATTTTAAGGCTGTTGCCCTTCTCACTTTCCCAACTTGATCCCATCATTCTGCCCTTTGTGGTTCAGAGCAGCTTCCTCATTCACCCACCCTTGGCTCTAAGCTGGCTGTCCACTAACCATACCCTCAGATGCTACTTGATAATTAATAATATCTTCACTGGTTTTCACAGGCTTGTTTTCAGCTTTCAGTTAATTATGAAAACTCCTCGAGTAGAATTTTGCATTGTAAACATAGCTCTGCCACTCTCAAATCCCCCCTTAGGAATGTAGGTGATGACTATGCTTATTCAGAAACCCAGCCCTGCTGAAAGAATATCCTGACTCTGAGAGGACAGAGTTTCTCTTCGGGCCGAGCCAGAGGGCGGGATCCAGCAGAAGTCAAGGCTGACTTTGATTTCCCTTGGAAACGTTAGTCAGAAGGGGGAGGCTGCCCCATTAAGAGAGCTAGCAAGCCATTTGGTTTTTCGAGGGTGACTCACCCCTAGGAAAACCCAAGACTTTCCCGGAGCTCTGCTATATTCTCGATTTCTCCCTTTTTATGGCAAACATAAAGTGGTTAGAACTCCCACACACTCTTCCTTCAGCCCCTCTGAAAATTGTTCAGCCCTGTTTAGGGCTTCACCAGTGATAAAAAGCTTTTTCTGCATATTCCCAGACAGTGAATGGCATAGAACGCTCCCAATGTGACTGCCCGGTGCATTGACATTCATATTTAGTAGGCAAAGGCAAGTCGTTTCTGAGAGAGGGAGTCTGGTTTGTTCTGTAATGCCCTGAGACAGTCCTGTATCTCTCGCTGCGGCTCCTGACAGATCTTATAAAAGATCGTAAATTACTATCTGTTGAAATATATGAATTTAATGGATTCCATTAATGCACACCTGCACAGAAGAGATTTCAGGAGCCCAAAGATATGATCAGTCAAACAGCTTTAATAGTTATTAATTACAGAAGCAGACTATTTATCCCCTGCTTACACAGAAATCTGCAAGTAGTGTAATACTCACACTTCAAGGCTTTCTGGATGGAAGAAGGAAATGGGCTTTGGTTGAAAGGATCAAACACTTATTTTAGCTAATGCATTTCCATGCTGGGATTTTCTTATTTATTTATGGGAGAAAGGTCACTACTTTTGTATGTGGATTTTAAGTAATTTAATGTCATGGAGAGTGTGTTTTTTTTTTTTTTTTTAAGAATCATAAAAAATGCTTTGACCAGCATTTAATATAGGCCACTTCCTTTTACATCCAAGTGCATGAAAATCAAAATGTTTAGATAAAAACCTAACCTAACCATTTAGGAAAGTTCAAGTCAAATTCTCATATGCAGTCTTGGTGATACTTGGCTTGAAGTGGTTGGGCAGAGGGGTATGCATGAGGTTTTCATAAAAAGCTTTGACCCAGTTATCCATGCACTTGGGATAAGGATCTCACAATCTTTACCTGATACGAATCATAGTGATGACACAAGTTAATTTTTGCCACATACTAGATGTCTCACAGCAACTCTATGAGGCAGTTTCTATTGTTCTCTCTACTTTATAGATAAAGAAATTAGGGCACAGGAAGGTAAAGGGTCTTTCCTTTGATCCCACACTTAGGGTTTGAATATGAGCTTCCTGTTGTCTCACTCTCTGTGCCCTTAAGCGCTAGGCAATGTTGCCTCCCACCCGTTAGAAAAGACTGTTGTGTGTGACCTTACTTCTGTTCTGATAATGATGACTATGCAAATTTTGTAACACCAGCTAGATAGACACACATGCGCTATTGGAGGGTAGGCCCTTATTCAATACAGAACGAGTCTCTACGTCTGCAAAATCTGATGATGGAATCAAGTGGGACAAGAACCGTATCTAATGACTGAATTAACTAAGATACTCTTCTCCAATTACACAACAGGTAACGTGTCTGTAGTCTGGGAGACTGAGGTTTGTCCTCAACACTCAACAACAGGGTCAGAGGTGGATCACTGTAGTGTGTACTGCCGATTGCTGTGTCCCATATCTGGATATTTAACTATGGCTGTGCTTCCACCTAGGCCTTTTGAATTTATTTTAAAATCGTTTTTTTAAAGATTTACTTATTTATTTATTATTTACATGGGGGGAGTGGCAGAGGCAGAGGCAGAGAGAGAATCCTCAAGCGGACTCCCTGAGATCATGATCGGAGCCGAAACCAAGAGTCGGCCTCCTAACTGACTGAGCCACCCAGGCACCCCTATTTTAAAATTATTTTTAATATGATTTATCCTCCTGGATGAGCTATGTTCTGTGAACAGCAAACTCTGTATCCTAGGTATTGTTCCATTTCCCAGAGGGCCTAGCACAGTGATATAAATATGGGTAATATTCTATACATACTTATACAAGCAACATTAGAGACTGATTTGGTACATAGGCCTTTGTTTTCCATCTCTCTGAATAGCTTCCTTATTATTAAAAGTCTTATTGTAGTGCTACTTCTTCTATGAAACTTTTAAAGATAACAGTAGCTCATCCTAGACCCCTTTTTTGGAAACACACACATTTATACTGTTGATTGCCCTTCTTGGGGATGGGTCCGCAAACTGGCAAACATTTATTAAGCACTTACTAGATGCCCAGCACTGTTCTAAATACTTTCAATGTATCTGCACATCTGATAATCACAACAATCCTCTAAAGAGGTATTATTATTATTATTATACCCATTTTACAGATGGGTTAATTGAGGCACAGAGAAATAAAATAAGTTATCTCAAGGTGTAAAGTTAGACATGGCAGAGCCAGGAACCATACCTGAGATTTTTAATACAGACCCTGAGCCCTTAACTATTGTTATATTACCTCCCAGAAGCCACATGACTTCTGAAGGCTCACAATGGAATGGGGAGGTTAGCTGGAGGTGAGAACACTGGGAAAAGATGCCACCTTGAAGAAGTCCAGCAGCGAAGAAGATAGAATGGTGGGGGTAGCTGAAAGTTTGTTTTGTTTTTAAGATGAGCAGTCCTGAAGCATCTTTCAATGCTGATAGGTTAGGAGCAGGGCTGAGGCTGGGGAAAGAGAGTGGGAATAACTCAGCAGAGTGCGGTCCCTCACCTGGCTCACCCTGTCTCAGCCCAGGAGGCCATCCTCACTTACGTGGACCATGGCAAGAGTCTCCTCACTGGTGTCCTACTGCCTACTCCCACTCCTTATTTCACCAACCAGCACAGTTCCTTTCTAAAATGAGAAGCTGCTTGTGTCACTCCCTGGCTTAACATCTCCACCAGTGTTCTCATTTCTCACACGATAAAGTCTAACCTCCTCCATCTGACTCCATACATCCTCCATGATCCACCCTTGCACACTCTGTCTTCACAGTTCACGCAGGAAGCTGAACGTCCCCTCCTCTGACCTGTTCTGCACTGAGCTACTTTTAGTTCCCCATTGTCTTTGGCTAAGGGAGCTATTCTCCCTGTTGTCTGCCTATAAAATCACTCATATTTTAAGAACCACATCAAACACCACCTCCTTCATAAAGTCTTTTCTTTCTCCCCAGGCAGAATTAAACATTCCCTTTTGTGTCTCCCTGTGTATGCTGCATATACTTCTATCATAACAACTGTAATGTTTTATTGCTCTGATTCGTTTGGGTGACTGACTTTCCCTACTAAACGGAAAGGTGCTTGAGAACAAGGACAACTCGTTTAGCCTCAATATTCTCAGTGTAACCAGCACATAGTAGGTGCCCAGGAATTAGTTGTGAGTGAATTAACAAATGAATGAGTATTCAAAAAAGAAAAATATCGTGTTGAATGATGTGGGGAGAGGAAAATATGAAGACATTTTTTCCCTCCTCTAAAGAGCTGAAATAATGTACCTGGTTTATAAACAAATCATTCTTCTTTCAAGAACATCCCGGTAACTGTCTCAATAAGTGAAGGACATATATTAGAAAGGTATTACACTTGCTGTTGACATTTCATTTCCTGTCTTTTTTTATGTGCCCATGCAGCTGCAATAACCTTGCTCTTACAATCCCGGTGATTGGGAAAACCATTTCTATGCATAAAGTTCCTGCGTGAACAAGTGTGAGATAGAGTAGGTGGCTGTAGGTGATGTAGTTGATGGCCATCAGGGTGAGTCCCCCAGCCTCACCACTCTTGGCTATGGATGCCCATAGAAATCACCGAAGGAGTTTCATACTGTACCATGCAGTATTCCATTTCTGGGAATAGCATATTCTTTGCATAATTATGGTGGTGCATTTTGACATCCTTTAATTTGACCAGCAATTTAATCCTCCAGTGGAGGAGGCCAAAATTGTATGACTAGCCATTTCATGGCTGTGAAAGCCAAAAAGGTGGTTAATGATGGAGTCAAAACAAGCATCTCACCATTCTGGCTTCCCATTCTGTTTTCTTCACTATGCAATACGACTTTCCAAATGGGAGCTGTGTTGGGAGGGAACACCACTGGCTAAATTATTTAGACAGTAAATATCTCTTGGCTTAACATGATAAAGAAAGATGTGCTTTTTTTCCCTCAAGTGCTCATACCTGAATTATATGAGGATAGAATATTTCTGTATGACTGGCTACCATAAAAATTGTCATTATTTTCACCATTGACATCACTGTCATCATCAACTTTGCTGGCAATTTTATGCTATTTCATAATTCCAGCAAAACTTTCACTTATAACATGTTCACAAAGCCCTGTGTGATAACTACTGCAGTTACGGTACCCATTTTATACATGAAGAACTCCAGTCTCAGATTTGTTAATATCTTCAGCTGGTGAGTGGCATGGCTTGGAATGGATCTCAGATATTCAATCTAAACTGCATGCTCACTGAATATACGTCTTTTCTGGCATCCTCTCCATGGCATAAAGAGACCTCCTTAATGCTTAAATCATGGAACTCCAGCAATATCGTTTTGTTGAGCACCTATTACAGGCAAACGTATATGCTAGACACTGTAAGAAATTTCAAGACAAAGAGGACACAATTCTTGTACCAAAGACACTTATGTGTTAGGGGAAAACTAAAAATGGAGCAAAAAGAAAGATCTTCAAAATTAAAAATAAGGGCAATTATAGCAGGAAAAAGATAAATCCTACTGAGATGTGTATAGCATGGACTGTGGAAGTTAAAAGGAAGTAGCAGTCCATTGTTTCTTGGAGTCATGGATCTTTGGGAATGGATGAAATTGTACAACATTGATTAAGTTCCTCAAGGGTTTCAGATCTTCCTATGGCTCCCCACTGTCTATATTATAAAATCCCCGAAACTGGAGGCTTCTACCTCCTGGCTTCTCTACTGTCCCCAATTCCTCTCACACTGTGAGAAGCTCTAGCTGTCCAGCATTTCTTACTTCCCTAATCAGGACACATAGAGCACATATTTTTCATATTCAGTGCCATTGCATACTCTATTTCCTTTGCCTATAATGGTCCGTTCTTGACCTTGTCTTTCTTAGAAGTCCCAGCCTGAGTGTGACCTTCTCAAAGACAACTTCCAGCGAGCCTCAGGAGAATTAACGTTTCTCTCTTTACGTGCCACTCTACATCGTCTCTCCCTCCAACACAGAATTTTTGGTCATCTATTTGTTTCCTCTCCTAGAATATGAGTTATTCGAGCTATTTGAAGTCAAGGACTAAAACCTCCTTGATCTTTATAAACACATCACCGAACCCAGTGCTGGTCATATGTATGTTGAATGAATAATGAATAGATCCTGTCAATAGTAGAGGGCAACTCTTTCATTAAACCAAACACATAGTTTCAAATATAGAAATTTCTTTTACATTAGCCCTGAGAGGCAGTGATTTCTCCTTTACTTTAATCCCTGCCGATATACGAGCTGCTAGTGCTCCAAAGCAAACAATAAGCCCACAGTGTTTTGTAGTTTCTCCACTACAATCGTATCCACGACACCCTCTAAAATAACTAAAAACAGTAATCATGCTCTTCCTAAGCTCTTCCTCGTCTAGAATAAACGGCCATTTTTGACTCAATTATTTCAGATATGACATGGCTATACACGTTTTGGCTCCTCACTCTCTGGTCTGGGTGCACTTTGTCAGTGTTCCGTTTCAAATGGATTTCCTGGGGTCTGCTTGTAACTCTCCTGAACACTTCGTAGAAACAAGGAGAAAAAAGTCAGAATTGGCCTGGAGCTCAGAGCTGCCTTAACATTGGGAAAGGCTCAGAGGAGTGTTCTAAAAGTGAGAAGGGTAGATTATTATATTGCATTATTAATATGCAATGGATATGCATTTATTCATGTATGGTTGGCTCTACCTTTTCAACATTAAATTACTTTCTACCTTATGAAAACTTAGTTCCAAACGCTTTTCTGAAGTGCAAATTGTCCAGGGAGAAAAGATGGTTCTGTTAGGTTGGTATTCGAGACCAGCCCTAGGAAAAATAGCAAAGCAGATGAAGATTTTTCTTGGTATCTTTCCATCCTAAATTAAAAAGAAAAGAACAAAAAAGAAAGAAAACTCATTTTACTTTGCTGAGGGATCGGGGGCCTCATTTTACTTCTGTTGTGCATTGTTCCTATGGCACTCTACACGCAACCCAACTATTACACATGCACCCCATGCTTCATTCTGGGGGAAGGATGGGATAGGCATATGCCGCAGTAACAAATGACTCCAGATCTCTGTGACTTAACACATGACAATTTATTTCTTGCTCATGCAAATCTGACATAAGCCCAACAGCACCACAAGGCAGCTCTCTTCCAAGTGGTAACTTAGCAACCCAGGCCGCTTCCATCTTTTTTTCTCTGCCATCCCAACACACAGGCTCTGCAGCCACACCAAAGGGGAAGAGAGGCTGCAGGGTTGCCTACCCACAATTAAATTCTTTTGCCTGGAAGAGAGATTTATCACTTTTCACTCACAGTCCCTTAACTAGAACCAGTACCCTGGCTGCATCTAGTCCTAAGGAGGCAAGGAAGTGTCAGAGAATTCACAAATATTTGGTAAGAAGTAACTACCCATGCCTCACTCTTGAGCTCTAGCCCTGCCAACACAGAGCTGCACAGGAAGAAACACTAAAACAAATCCTATAAATCAAATGAAAACATGAATCAAATTGAAACTTTACTTACTCAAAACCAGACTTACAGAGCCTCCATTGTCTGAAACACTGAGAGGTGTTCCTGTGGAGGGAAGAGAAGTACCAAAGTGGTTTCTGGCATGCCACTCTCTCCTGCATTATCCTGGCCAAAGCAAGGCACCTGACTTGGTCCAGATTCACAGGGGGCAGGGAGGGCAGTCCTTCCCTTTTTGGGAAGGAGGAGTAGAGCATTTGAGAACAGCTCTAGGACTACACTGCCATACCCTGTGATGGAGAGGGTAAGGATAAAATGTCTGCACTTTTGGAGGGTTACTAGGGAAGGTAATTGAGTGGCCCATGGACATTAGTCTTCTATTTGTTGGCAGCGTGGTGTCCTAGAAAGCACTGTGGGTCAGGTATATTCTATTTCTGCTAACTTTACCTGAGTCACTTATCTTTTTTCTAGACAAATCATTTAGAATCTGGGTCTCGTTTTCCTGTCCTATTAAAAGATGGAACAAACCTAGATAATCACTAAAGATCTTGTCATCTTTAAAATTCTGAAATTCCATGGTTTTGTATTTTCTTACCATTTAGTTATCAATTTAGCTTTTCTTTTCCTTCCTTCCTCCCTTCCTTCCTTCCTTCCTTCCCCACTTCTTTTTATTCTAAAAACACATCCTGAATCCTACCATATGTTGGCCTCTGAGTGAGATACACTGAAAGAGTGAAAGATGCTCAAGCTTCATGATGCTTACTGCTCAAAAAAAAAAAGAAACTGGATATGCACATGAATAATCCCAGTGCTTACCCCAAAACAGAGCACAAAGTACAAGCATACCATTCACTGGGGCTTCTGAGAGTAACAAATCTGCACTTAGACAATCAGGAAAGAATCCATGGTGAATGCCAATATTTGAAAACAAGGTGAAGGTTCTCTTGATGGGGAGACCCCCAAAAGCAGAACAAGAAAGAGTCTCCATCAGAGGGCACCAAGATATGGACCAAAACTTGCTTTAGAGGGATGCCAGGCAGTCAAACTGAGAGGCTGGGTGGACTCAGAGTGTGGGGAACCTGAGAATGTTATCAGGAAGTGGACTGGGGACCCCCACCAGTTTTATAAAGGAAATACCATGATAAGAGATGTGGAACCACTGATGTAAATATTTAACAAAAGAAAATAATAAAAATGTTAAGAATGGAATGAAGAAGGGAAAATTGGGGTCATTTAGAGCAGAAATATATTTTAAGAGACTTACAGGGCATCACACACTGCCTCACGTGTGTGTGTGTGTGTGTGTGTGTGTGTATAGGTAATCCCTTAAGGTGCTATGGCGGTTACTTTTGCATGTCAACATGGCTAGGCTATGATGCCCTGCCAGTTCATCAAACAGGGGTCTAGCTATTGCTGTGAAGGTATTTTGTAGATGTGATGAGCATTTACATCAGTTGACTTTAAGTAAAGGTAATGACCCTCGATAAAGTGTGTGGGCCTCATCCAGTCAGTTGGATGCCTTCATAGTAAAGCACTGAGGTCTCCCAGAGAGGGAGGAATTCTGCCTCAAGATTATAAAATAGAAATGCTGCTGAGTTCCCAGCCTGTTGGCCTGCCCTACAAACTTCAACTTTGCCGGTCCCCACAATAGCATGAGTTCATTACTTGATATCTCTCCCTCTCTTTCTCTCTCTCTCTTCCTTCACCCTCATTGGTTCTGTTTCTGTTTTTGTTTTTTTCTGGAGAACCTTGACTGAAAGAGGCGGGAAGAGAGACACAAAGTGGGAATCTTGCATCCACTGCCCTGAGGGCAAACCCAATTATGTCCTCACATCCTTTGAGAAAAGTGACAGATAGGATTTAAATTGTTCTTGGTAAGTGACGAGGATCAATTCCAGAAACATCATTTCTCACCAGAATCCCCCCTCTTCTGCACAGCACTCTGCTGCGGCAAATACTTACTTTGCTTTTCTTTCATTGTCTTAAAGTGCTCTGGGAGCCTTTCACTATTTCAGTGTTTGCGTGCTTACATCCTATCCCTCTCACCGAATCGCGGTGTCAGGTACAAAGCTTCCCCCTCCCCAACCCAGTTCTGGAAGACGTGTGTCTGCGGATGGGATTGGAGAAGAACAGTTGAGGTCCTGGACAGACGGCGCCTGGAGCTCTCCCCAAGCGAGGCGTGGGGGGGCGCTGGCAGCGCTGGAGGGGGCTCTGCCTGCCCTTCCTCCTGTCTGTCTGCAGTGGCTCACAGAGAGGAACAGCCATCTGTCTAGGTGTAGCGCAGAACCACTCCGACTGTTTCCCATGAGTACCCTCATTTCACTGCGCGCCGCATAAGTGATATGACTGACAACCGAGAAGCTCGCCCAATCCATTTCCACAGACACTTCAATTTGGACCACAGTATAATCATACCCCAGATCAGATTGAACAGTTTCCTCCTGTCTCTCAAGTAGTGAATATTCAGACACAAAAATGATCAATTTAGCATATGTTCTTTGTCTGTCTTTGCCTTTGTTTGCAAACTTCTCGGAGGCAAATGTGTTAAAATTTGTAGGAAAGGGTGCCTAGATTAGGAGATTAGAACGGTCTCTCTTTTTAAAAACAGATTCTTCATTCTACATGTCATACCAAGGCACTGTGAAAAGCAACATAACGAATTAAAAGATTTTTGGTGTTCAAAACCTTATGCAAGTTATCTCTAGGCGTTTTCTTAGGATCTATGTTGTTTGGAGCTGGTCAGGTTCTGCTTCTATCCTGTTGTAAGAATGTAGCGTCTGTGTTACAAAGTATCACAGTACCAGGAGCAGAGAGTGGTCTTACTCAGCTCTGCTGAATTAGTGACAATTTATGATGCAGTGGAGAATGTTCTGTTTTGAATGGAATGCTGAGAGAAAAGGTTTGAGTGAGGTGGGTCTGGAAACACTCTCCTTTATTGTCTGCCACAGAAGACTTACTTCCAGATTCCTTATCAGGAGCAAGTTTAATCTCCCTGTTTGTCAAAGAGCAACAATAACAATAATATTTTCTTGGTTAAAAAAATGGGAGAAAAGAAGTCATATTTCTTTATGATTAGTTTATGTCTTATTTAGATCCCCATCCAAGGGTATAAAAGCCCCAAAGTCTGAAGCAGGCTTTTAATAAGATAGTCTTATTTTTAAGGCATTCCACAGTACCTAGAGGACAGAGTTAGCATACATCAATACAAGGGAATAGAGAAGTTTTGGAAAAAGTTACCAGAACGAGTTTGCCCATATGGTAATATGGCTCTTGGCATGGAGGATGTTGACAGTAAATGCTGTGCCGTGCTGAATCACTAAGTTTGGCTCTGATCCTGCTAGCATTCCCTCACACTTCCTCTCCATCTCCTCAAGCCTGTCCTTCAGTGGCCTGCTCATGTCTCCTCTGAGCATTTCAGTGACTAAATCCTTTGGACAGGGTCATTTATTCATGTAGCAAATATTGTTGAGGGCTTAGTCTTAAATTCTGTCTTTTAGAAATCCAGACTGCCTTCCATTCTAGTGTATAGGTGTTCTCTCATTGTTTCTTGTGTGTCTCCATGGTATACATTCTCCCTGGAGAGAGGGTGTGTTTATCTGCAACTCTGAACCTTTATGGTGAGGATCATTATCTCGGCCTATCGTTTTAATCCTGCCCCAGATCCCAGGGCCACTTGGGCTCTGGGAGAAATTAAAAAGGGACAAATTTCCACTGGCTTACAAGGAATCAACACTGTTTGGCTCTCAGTATCTTTTCCATTCAATGACTCATTGAGTATCTACCCTGTTCTAGGCAGAAGGATAGAGCTGGACATACAGAAAATGAAAATACATAGACATATTTCTTATCCGGAAAAGTCTAAATAGGCAGACAGAGAAGTAAAGGCATGATTTAAGATAATGTGGGAGGTGCTGGGGTAGCAAGGGGGTAGTCTGCAATCTCCATGGCAGTATGAGATTCAGAAATTGAGTCTGCTTGGAAAATATTATTTTTTTTGCTTTTGAGCCTAACATAGTTGGGTCTTCATGCTGTCAGATACCGTTGAAACTCCCTGTCTGACAGTCAAGATCCATACCAACTCTCTGTCTCTTGTTCCTCTTTTTTGCTTCTTCTTGTTTTATCAGTTTGGATCATAAACTTGGTTTTCTATTAGCTAATGTTTCTTGTACTCAATTTAAATCTTCCCGAGCAGAATGATCTTGTGGCTCACACTCATGTTCCAATGCAGCTGTCAATTTCATGGCACATGCCTGCTGGGTCTTTTAATTTTTTAAAATTCATCAGGATTCCAGGGATCGTCCTATTGCCGCATGAGCCTGTAGTACGCCTTTGGCACTGGCGTGTATTAAATACAATATTCTTTGATATCTATTATTTTACAAAGCAGAAAGATGACCAGAATTTGAATCCTATGCTGCCTATCTCCTTTTGCGATCCATCTTTATATATTAGAAAAGAGGTATAAAAAAGAACACTTAAGGCAATCATATATTATTACTAGCTGGGATATTAGCCTCCAAACCCAAGTTAAACTTTTATCCTCTTGCACCAGATAGGCCCTTGAGGACATCATTTGCTTCTTAACTAAACTAAATGTACGCCTAGGGGGTTACTGAATGCCCCAGTCCAAAGAAACCCCGTTCCTTTGTTCCATTTGATACCAAAAGGTTGAGGGTAGCCTAACATAAGAGATACCACAGGATTCACTGTAGCTCACTGATATCATGAGATAAAAGAAAAGGGGAAGAAAAAAACCCACAATGCACAAAGAATCAAATGAAAGGAGAATGTGCTCCTGTCTGATTCTGTTCATATCTTCCCATTAAAATGTTTACTTGAATATGGTTATTTGGGGGCCCTTAAGGATTAATTTGTTAATGCATATCAGATTCTTTCTCCTGCACAAGGAGGCTGCGTGTGTTAAGTAGGTTAGGAGGGAGGGATTGGTAGATGGAGGGGAAAGGAAGAGAGAGTAAAGACACACTGCGCCCCATCCAAACACATAGAACAGTCCCCTCAAGCTACTCACTTCGTACTGGCATAGCTACTGATGTTTCTCATGCTTAATGTGACACCTCAGTTTCTAGAATAAAACCAAGAATCAGGACAACAGTCAGGACAACCTCTAATAACCAACACATTGTAAATACCTAAAATCTCCTACCCTCACAAGGTCCCTTCATTCAAGACCTATTTAAATCATTTACTCATAAGTCAGAAAATACTGCCTTGTGTCCATCATTCCATTTTTTTTTTTTTTTTTTACTTTGGGAAGGTTGTAAATTATTTTAGAAAACTTCAAACCAAAATAGTTAAAAATATTTTAATACTTAAAAGAGTAAATCTTAGTTGCCTGAACAACATACATGACTGAAGTGTTTTTTTAATAGTGGTTTAAACATCTAAAATATTGTTTGTATTGTATACATGTTGTTGCTTTGTTTAATTCTATTATAATAGTAATAAATATCTTTCATAGCATATGTGGAATGCTAAAATCTCAGCCACCAGCTCATGGGGAAGAGTGAGACTGAAGCTAAAACCACACAGGTCAGGAGATGCACTAATTGGCATGGCCCAGACATTGAGAGCTTGTATTTAGGCCCAAAACCTGGTTCACTACTTTTTTGGGTAAATTATCTAAGCATGCTTGGTCAGATTTGCTTATGTATAAAAAATGGTAATGATTATAGTATCTAACTCATGGGTTATTATAAAATTAAGTGGAATAATGTACACAAAGTATTTAGAGCAGCGCTTGGCACAGAGTGTACTTAATAAATATTAGCATTTTCATTGGATTAGCTCCTGAGGAGCTAGCAGCATCCATTGCGATGCTCCAAGATGTGTCATTATCTCAGGCTTGATTTAGGCCAATATCCATATCTGAGGGTGTCCAGCCCTGCCTGCTGGGGTACATAGCAGGAGATTCCAAGCAGAGGCCATAATCACAATCAGGAGGATGGCAGCACTGTGGTTCCAGATGGTCCTTTGGCAGAGGGTCACATCCATGGCTAGAAATAGAGGTGATGGGGTCCAAACCCCAGGGGATGGTAATGAAATTTTGAATAGGAATCCAAAGTGAATACAATGGTATTTCGGTGAAGGCTGTGGCTTGGTAAACAAACAGATGTCTCAGGTTCACTCCCCATACACCAAGTACTGGGCCATTGGCAATCGAGGACAATCACACTCCCCACTGTGTGTTCATGGTGATAATATAATGATCTTGATTGGCAGGGGGTCAAGATTGGCTCAAAAATGGATTGGGCTAGAACTGCAGTTTAAAGTATCTGCAAGTGAGTGACTTGGGGAAAAAGCCATTTTAGGACATACAATGGTATTTCAAACGTTTCATATCTTTCTCAGTTCAAAAATGTCAAGGTTGAGATTCAGAATACTATACCCAAAGCATGAAATTTATAAGTGATGGAGCCTTGCATAGAACCTTCCTCTTCTCTTTCAAGACAGTCAACTGCTTCTCCTTTTAGTAGTGGTGTTGCCACAACTACGGTTTTATGTATATTGAATATTCCAGTTGGAATGTAAAGTGGATGATGTATTGAACTACTTGTACCTAGCCAAGATTGCTGCACAATAATGCTCCATCAATGATTATTGATTAATGTATAGATTACTTTAGTATAGTCTAATTACCTCATATAACTGTGTCCACTTGTGCATGTAATAATTATTGCTTGAAGAGAATGGTGATATTTAAAATTTTTAAATGCGAAGATTGGGTTGTAGTTGTAGGTAATAGAAGCAAAGTATATTTATAATGAAAATACTCTCCAATACTTTTCTTTACATTCTTTAATTTAGTCCATATTTTATGGGTCTAAATGTGTAAATTATTCTGTATGTCTCATTAAATTCTGATGGCATTATGGAGAAAAAACAGTCATATATTTACCTTTCTAGTGGGGAACATAATAAATTAAATCCCAAAGTAGGTAAAACAGGCACATATTTAAGATTGTTTCAGATAATGTGTGATAGAGCCATTGTAGACGCTTGTAATGGGTGGGGTTTTTGCTGTTGTCTTCTTCTAGTTTAGATAGAAAGAAATAGACTCTATATTGACCTCCCAGAATCACACTGGCGGCATTTTACCTCTGTCAAGGGCAGGTAGTTACTGAATCAGGAAGCCAGAGTCAATACCACTTCTTCCCCATCAACTCTGCTTTGATGCACCCTAGCAAAATGGGTTCTCTGTACACTTACTTTCTTTACATAATTTAATTACAAATCAGTTTTGTAAAGAAGCATCTGATTGGTGCAGAACCTAAAAATATTTTCATTCCAGCTTCATGGAAGCCAGAAAATACAGCCTTAGGTTTTTTTTTTTTTTTTTTTTTTAACTATAATTCTATACTGGAAATTCAGAATTTACACTACTTGGAAACAATCAAACTGTTGAGTGGTATTTTGAACAGTCTCGAATGTTGAACAGCTACTTCAGATGTCAAGGGAATATATAGACATTAGGCATGTTTTATCATTATGTTTTATTTTATGCTCAACAGAACATCCTTTAAAAGTCCATTTCTGTCTTTATCATGCATTGGACTAGATAGACTGTGCGTATCTAAAATCTGCATGGAAATTTTCGATGAAAGAAAACCAGTTATCACAGTGTTCTTTTGTTCCTGAATGTCTCCAACAGTGCCCTGAAAGAACCAGGAATCTGGATGAGACTCATCCACTTCTGAAACCATGTGGGTTCTGATTATGTCACCATTACATAATTCACAAACTCAACTCCAGAATCTTGGTTTTGATTATAGACAAGGAAGTATGGTAAGTTGAAAAGAACATATATATGCCAAGTCCTTTCTTATTTATATTATTTTAGTACTTGAAAATATTTCCATATGTATACACAAAGCCACAGCGAAGCTCTTTAGTAATTTTGTTAACCTATCATTTGCAAATTATTCACACAACTAACACAACACAAATACAATGCAATAAAAAAAACAGAGCTTTAAAACTTGATGTTAAGGGGCGCCTGGGTGGCTCAGTCGTTGAGCGTCTGCCTTCGGCTCAGGTCATGATCCCAGGTCATGATCCCAGGTCCTGGGATCGAGTCCCACATCGGGCTCCCTGCTCAGCAGGAAGCCTGCTTCTCCCTCTCCCACTTCCCCTGCTTATGTTCCCTCTCTCGCTGTGTCTCTCTCTGTCAAATAAATAAATAAAATCTTTAAAAAAAAAAACAAAAAAACAAAAAAACTTGATGTTAATAAAAAATTAACATCTGTAGCTTGATTAGTCAATTCTTATTTATTGTACCCACATGTCAAATACTATGTTTAGATGGATGCCCGTATTTTATACAAAATTATTTACATCAGTGGCTCTCAGATAGGAGGTCCAGGATGTGGAGGCAGTTTGGGGGATTGTGACATGACATAATAATAATAATGGGATAAAAGTAAAACAAGGGTGAGGTCAAGGAAATGTAGGCAGTGAAACTAAAACATGAATGATATGCTGATAACAATATTGGTAGTAAACAGGAACAAATCTGGTTCTCTATGTTTTATCAATCAGTATGAAGTGAAAAACCAAACCATGTTACTTAGACGATTCATAATGTCAGATACAATAGAGCTGATGGAATCCAGCATCAAAGAGGCTCATCAGCACCACGGTGGTTGATCAGGAAAGATCTAGTATGAAATGATGAGGTCTTCCACACCATCAGGCAAATATGGGATTTCTAAGGTTCCAGATAACGGCAGCCATCTGGGTGACTTTTCCAGTGGCAGCAAGTAGAAAAGTCCTCAGGCCTTTGGGAGGGTGGATATGAATTAGGATAAAAACTGGAAATGGGGCCCTTCCTAAAGGCTGGATCTGCCTGGAATGGAAAAAGGAAGGCAAACAGCAACAAGAGACACAGATGATTACTCCTCCTCCACATGCTACCTGCCCTCTCTTCTTTCTCTTTGTATTCTTTCTAATACAAATCCAAAAATTCTAATGCACTGTCTACAGGAACACCTTGAGAAAATGCGAAATCTATCTGGGCAATATCCCTTACTTATCTGCCTTCATAGAGGCAGGGTAAGGAGGAAGAGGAATCCTGATTCAAGATCCCTAAATGAATATCCTACCGCTTCCCTTTATATATCCTACCCCACTTCATCTGGCAAACATACGGAGCTGTTATTTTCCCTTTGCTCACAGGTTCCTGTCTTTTCCACTTATCCAAATCCCACCCAGCCTTCTTGACTCAGCTCCCATCTCAGCCATTCTACTCTTTTCTTATCTAGTTCACATGCTTGAGCTCTACCTCTCTGCCAAATTCTTACAGCATTTAAAGTCTGTAGCTTACAATTCAGTACTTAATATATCATCTATTCTTTGTTGTTGTTTCTTGTATCTTAATCCTCTTACTCTGCTTAACAAAATTGCAAATGATTCAAAGCTGTTCGAGATAGCTAATCACAGAAAATACAAATTACAATAGGCAGGAGTAATGGGTGCAGGACACCATGCTAAAATTTGATAGGAACGAATGAAAAGTCTGACCTTGGCCAAGGACAATAGTATGCCACGAACTGCCAAGCATGATTAACTCAATTCTGTGCACTTTAGGTCCATTAAAAAAAATAATAAAATGATAAAATTCTGTACGTAGGAGTGAAAATGGAGTTGCATGTATAGAATAGTAGTAACATACTAAAAACTGTCTCTGTATAACAAGGAACTAGATCTTTCATTTATTCATTTATTTTTATGCATTCATTAAGCATTTATGATGACCTCAGAGGTGCCTCACATTAAGCTGAAAAAAAAAATGAGCTGCCTCTCTCCTCAAGGATCTCACACATTGCTATGCAAACTGAGGACTGGTGTATAGTATGGGGAGCAGAAGAAACAGGCATGTTCAGAATGCCAGTGAAAGCAAAAGCTCAATCTTAGTGATCAACAGGCAAATTATAGTGGATAAGGGGTCCATGCAAACTGAGACTGATTCCAGGATGCACAGATGCAAAATCCTTTATGAAAAGGATTAGGGAATTATGGTGTACTCTGAAAGGGGCCACATAAAATTTAAAGATAAGGGGAATGAGTCCTGTGATGACAAATGACAAAAGAACAAAAGAAAGAAAGAAGAAATAAAGATGATTATACTTAGACACTTGAAGGAAGTATCTAGGGATACTTCCTGGATATCCCTAAGGAATATCTAGGGAAGTAAGGAAAAGGGTTGGACCTGTTCCATGTAGGAAAAAGGTTGGACTTACTCTGAAAACATATATAGGGCAAAATGGGATGTGGTGGCAGAATGGTAAGGAGGCAGATTTTGGCTAAATAGTAAGGAGAATGTTCTAACAGTAAAAGCTGTCCAAAATGAGAACATGTTGCCTTGGGAAGGAAAGTCCTCAAGCAAATGACCCATGACCCACTGTCCAGCTGAAATTTGATTGCATCATGTTTAAGCTTCTTTCCATATCTAATAATGATGAAGATTTTGATTATGTTTATTATAATTAAATATTTATTTCCATAGTACTCACTGAGAATCTACTATCTTCTGGGCACCATATTA
The DNA here is from genome assembly GCF_004348235.1 of Phoca vitulina. Classification (NCBI taxonomy): domain Eukaryota; kingdom Metazoa; phylum Chordata; class Mammalia; order Carnivora; family Phocidae; genus Phoca; species Phoca vitulina. Next base: position 4,602,820 of record NW_022589727.1, read on the forward strand.
GGTAACTTATATTTAGCTAGGGTACTATGTGATTGTTGAAATGGGCACTGGCATAACTGATGGAAAGATTGCAATAGGCCCAATTAAAGGATATGGGGAAGGCAACTCAAAGGAGGCACATCCTCCCGGAGGAGGGACAGACTTTCTAGGAGCCCTAACGTTTCCCATCAGGACACTGAGCTGCTGATGCTACCACTAGAACAGTTTTTAAGCGCTAACCCCTACTCCCTGGTTGCTGTAGAAACTCTGTGAGGGTAAATCTGCCCCACAAGGGCAACGGAGTGCTGCAAAACAACCCTAGAGTTTGCTACTTGAGAGTGTGTATCAAAAGGTGATTGCCCTAGAGTCTGCTGCCTTAAGGCAACCTTGGCTTCAGGCTTGGCGATTTCACAGGGAGAGTGGCCTGGAAGGTCCTTACAGAAAGGACAGTCTGAGCCTAGATTCCAGCTCCTGCAAAATCTCAAATTCTCAAAAGGCCTTTTTAAAACCTTTCAAATGCAGATATTTATGATTCAGACCAAGTACCAAATATGGCTAGTTTTCCCAATCTTTTAGGAATCAGATTCTGTATTTACATACATAGAAAAGGTATCATAATTACATATATCTACATTAACTTGAATGAAAACACATTGATTTGTGACAATTTCTTACATTCCTCCTTATACACGCTACATGGTATGAAAGGCCGTGCCCCTTTCTTATTCATTCTTGCAATGGACTGCTTTGGTACCGAGAGCATTGCAGACCGGGGCCCCGTTCCTAGTGTGCACAAGGGTCAGGGGAATAGTAACAGAAAAGAAGCACAGGGAATCCCAGAAATAGTAAGAGAATGTTAGTCCCCTCTATGAATACTAAGAAACAGATAAGAAACAAGATGAGCAACCTTCATTACTACCACGACACCCCCAGGGTGCAGGAACTTGAAGCTACCAATGTAAGACCTGATTTCGAACTGATTCTGGATTATCTACAATGGAATTAAAATTATAGTCATAGCCAAAGTCTCTGTAGCTATAACAGTGACAGAAGATAATGGAATTGCATCATTAAAGTGCTAAAGTTCACCCCAAAGATGCCATAGACAAATCCTAAAGTAAGCTAACAGACTGGAAAAAGGTATCTGAAAAACAAATAAACAATAGAGTACTATCTATTGGATAGAAGTTTACTAAATACACACTGTGGCTGAAAAACAAATATTTGGCCCAGTTTGAATGCAAATATCCTAGAATCAATTTCTTAGGTAGATGATTAAATCTGAGCTCTTGGCAAAAATAAATGAGTGTGGCAATTTACTCACTAAGAATTTGAATGGTCAGCTTTAAAAGTTTGACATCATGGTGCGGAAACAATCATTTCTCTGTACTATTGGCTACTAACAGCTTCTCCAAGCTCAGTGATGCACTGAAAGGGAAGTGTACTTGCCTTGGACATGTGAGAGCATCACTGATGTATTTACACACACCAGAACGTAAATCAGGGGCCGAAAATCAGTAACATTTCTAGGAGGACTTTTTCTTTCAAGCTTGGGCACATCTCAAAACTCTCTCAATTTCAGATTTTGAAAATTGTCTCTAAAAATTTTTTCAGTGATGCTTAAAATTTTGGCCTCCGTAGACTCAAAGGTGGATAAGGAATTGTCTCGTTAATGTGTACTTTTAAAGAATGCTATTTTGAAGTTGGATGAGTGAGAAGAAAATTTGTTTGAGCTTTTTTATTCCCCTCCCACTCTTTCCTCTACTCTTTATATTCTTCACTATGTCGAGATCAAAAATGATTTATCATGGATATTGTTGCACATGATTTTGCAGTTTTTCCTCCTCATGACATTTAGAGGTGGCAGAGTTGAAAATCTGCTTTTAATTCATCTTTACAAGATATAAAGTCTTCTCAAATAGGACTTTTTTCTTGAAAGACTCTTGGCCTAAGCTGAATTAAATAACTAAAAATTAAATATAGCTCTTAATGCTTCTAAAGATTAGCATTGTGATATAATCTAATTTCTATTATCCTGCCTTTTTATTAGCATTTAAATTTTTATAAACATTTGCTGGCTCAAAACGGATATTATGTTCTTGTTAATGTTATCTATCTAATGCACTCTCTCTTATTCCTAATAACTGCTAATATTGTTTAACTATTTGAAAGTTCTTAATAATTTTTGTACATCAAATTAACAGCTTTCAAAATCAACATTAATTATTTCAAGAATTTTATTATTGTAATAAATAAATATGCTTATATTTCAACTGCCTAAAGAAGCCTAGCCCATGGAGGTTTTTATTCTAAGTTGTATCCAGAATGCTTGCCTAAAATTGAAAATGGATATTAATGAACATTCAGATGTCAACAATCAATTCAAGGGCCACACCTTGTTCATGTCCTTGATATCACTGTGCTAATTAGAGATGATGGAAATGTGTGTGACCACATTGCCATGGACCAAGGTGCCAAAAGGAGGTATTTGGCTACTTTGTCTTTCAAAGGCTGAGGCTGAAACTAAGTATCATATTTTTTTCTGAATACTGAAGCCAAAGTTAAACTTCAGGGCATCCCTACTTAAAAAAGAATTCCTCCGTAAAATTAAGAAGAAGAAAACCAGCAGAAAAATGGCCCAAGTCTATAAATAATCCTTAAAGTGGAAACTTGAATCATTGATAAACCTAAGAAAAGTTGCTTACCCCTGCCAGTGATTGGGTCCTCAAGATTTAGACAGCAGTGAGCTACCATATCACACCCAACAGGTTGGAAAAAAAAAATTAACAGTGAATATCAAACATTGGTGAGAATACATGTAAATGAAAAGCCACAAGCAATTTTCTAATACAAGGTAAATGTAGAGTTTCATATACTTGACGATGAGAAAACTCATTTTTAATCTATCACAGAGAAACATTTGCACATGTACACTAAGGATAATGTGAGAGTTGTCTTGTATCCAATAAAGAAATACTATACAGTAATTAAAAAGAGTAAATGGGATCTACTTTTATCAAATATAAAAAGAAAATAAAATCAAGCTAGAGAATGGCAACTGAAACAATATAATATTTGTGTCATATTTTAAAAGATGCCAAACATGTCTTTTGTGGCTACAGACACAGAGTAAATATATAAAGCAAATGCTTAGGAAGGTTACATAACAGTTTTAAGATGGTGATTACCCCAGAGAAGGGAGCCAAATAGAGCTATTCTATTTTATTACTTATGAAATAGGTTTGAAAAAATCTCTGGAAAGCAAATAATAATATTGCCCTCTTTTTACAGATGAGGAAACTAAGGTACAGAGAAGTGATGTAACTGCCCCAAGACTGCACAAGTAATTTGGGGTAAAGCAGACAGCTGAACTAAAGCTATCTAGCTCCAGTGCCTATGCCCTTAATTATTACACTACATTGTGCTGAATTGTTAAATGTTTCAGTAGATACTGAAAAACCCAACTATTTCCGTTACTCAGCTGGGAGGTGATATGAACCCATTTCTAGCTGACTCAAAACACCTCGACTAATAGTATCCCCATGGTCCTGGAAATTTAAGAGAGGAGGGATATCCAAATATTTAGCTCAAACGAAGGAAGATACTCTTACAAAGGAAATAACAATTTACTGTGTGCCGTAAAGTCTAAGGATTTCCCATACAACCAAGTCAACCCCGGGATTTGGCTGCTCTGGTAATCAGTGTTTCTGTGTAGGAACTCCAGCCTGGCCCTTCTCAGAACATTTATCCGACTTGTATTCGGAGAAAAATCAGTTAAGGAGTTGGGAAAATAAGGGCTCCTGGGTGGCTCAGTTGGTTGAGCATCTGCCTTCGGCTCAGGTACTGATCTCAGGGTCCTGGGATAGAGCCCTGCATGGGGCTCCCCCTCAATGGAGAGTCTGCTTCTCTCTCTCCCTCTACCCCTCCCCTTGCTCCTGCTCTCTCTCACTTACTCCCTCAAATAAATAAATAAAATCTTAAAAAAAAAGAAGTTGGGAAAATAGGAAAAAGTATTCTAATTCTGTGAGATTTAAAATCTAACAATCAGCATTGAGACCTCACTAATTCAAAGGAATCTGCTAATGTCAATTCAAAACGAGAGCAAGAAACAGAAACTCGCAGTAGGAGGATAATGCGATCTCTGGGAATCAGGACAGGAGCACATAGGAGAGAAGTGGTCACAGTATAACCCATCTTCTTTCTTGTAGCTGACACTATCTTATAAAAGTATGTGTTTGTGGCCCTGTCTGCTATAAAAGAGTCATTCTTGCAAATAAAACATATATTAATAAGTTTACATGCATTCTATGTATTATACAAATCCTATAACTGATGTTTCAAGAAATAAATTTGGGAAGCAAAATAAATCCTTAAACTGGCAATGTTGACAGGTGAGTTTGTATAGTGTTCTTAATGATGCTAGGAGATCCATACGTTGTTATTAAATACAGTCCAATGATGTTAGCTAGAATTTGAATATTTGCAATAAGCTACAGTTCTTTGTAAAGCAAACCCAATGCTTTTATCATTTAAAAAGGAAATGAGCTTTGTGGTAAGCAGCATAATGGCCCCCCAAAATGCTTGCTTCCTAACTGCACAACCTGGGAATATGTTACCTTAATATGGCAAACTGGATTTAGCAACTGTGATTAAGTTAAAGATCTTCAGAAGGGGAGATTAACCTGAATTATACAAGTGGGCCTAATTTAATAACAGGAGTCTTCAAACAGTGGAAAAGGGAGGCAGAAGGTCAGAGAGAAAAAGATTTGAAAATGCTGCGCTGCTGGCTTTGAAGATGTGAAAGGGACCACTAGCCAAAGAATGCAGGTGGCCTCTAGACGCTGGGAAAGGCTGAGGAAAGATGTTCCCCTGGAGCTTCCAGAAAGAATGCAGCCCTACTGACACCTTAATTTTAGCCCAATGACAATTTTGACCCACAAATTGTAAGATAACAAACTTGTGTTGTCTTAAGCCAATAATTTTGTGGTAATTTGTTACAGTAGCAATAGGAAATTAATATAGAGTTTATATGAAACAATATGAAGATGCCTCTGAACTCACTCTTAATAGTTCAACCATAGTGTCAACGATAAAAGAAGGGAAATTTTCCACATCTGCAACATTTATCACATGCAAAGGCCAAGAATATGGAGCAAGGAATTTTCCACATTTTCACAATTTAAGAATAGCTTTTAAATATTTGCAGTATGTCTTTCAATGTTTTGACCTTTACTTGGTGTAAATAGTTGCTTCATTTATTTATTCCTATTATCAAATGACAATACCAGGTAGATAACATTTTATGTGTTACTAAAATATATACCTTTTCACTATATATTGGTTCATAACAATATAAAAGTAGGCATTGGTTATTTTATCTTTTCCCTTTTTTAGCAGAAAATTCTCTAAAGCTTTATATAACTGTTGTAGAAAAATGATTCCTTGTTTATTATTTTTGCAGCTCACCATAATTTAATAATTAGAATATCTTATGATTTCAAGAATTCCTGAAGAGTTTTGGGAATTTTGATTTACTTTTCCTGTTTCCTTTTTTTTTTTTTTTTAGAGAGAGAGCGAGCACTTGTGCCCGCACCTGCATGGGGTGGGGTGGAGGGGCAGAGGGAGAAGGAGAGAGAATCTTAGGCAGGCTTCACACCTCCCAGAGCAGAGCCTGCCCCAGGGGTTTCCATCTCACCACCCTGAGATCGAGACCTGAGCAGAAATCAAGAGTCAGACGCTTAACTGACTGAACCACCCAGGTGCCCCTACTCTTCCTGATTCCTAAACATAAATATGTATTTAGAATTTGGCAAGACTAGGTAGGAGCGTGCAGGGGTGTAGCACCTCTTAGAGATTACAAAACTAGGAACTCCTTTCTTAAGTTTATACATTCAAGGCTCTGGCCTCTAAAAAAAATGCAGTCTGTCAGACTTGTATCATCCAGTCGGCCCTGTCAAAAAATAAATTTGAGCACTCTAAACAACAAAGATGAATTGCTGGAAAACTAAGGTACAGTAATGATTATAATCACATGAACTCCATCACCTCCATAGTATAAGAACTATGGTTGAGGGGCGCCTTGGTGATTCAGTCAGTTAAGTGTCTCCGTTCAGCTCAGGTCATGATCCCAGGGTCCTGGGACTGAGTGCGGCATCGGGCTCCCTGCTCAGCGGGGAGCCTGCTTCTCCCTCTCCCTCGGCCTGCCGCTCCCCCTGCTTGTGCTCGCTCCCTCTCTCTGTCAAATAAATAAATAAAATCTTTAAAAATAAAAAAATTTAAAAAAAAGAACAATGGTTGAAACATTCCACATTTATGGTATTATTTGGTAGAACAGGGAATAATTGGAATAGATCTAATAGAGCAAACCTAATTGAATAGCTCTATCCCGGAGACAGAATTCACCGTATTATCGTTTGAGTCTCCCTATATTATGAATGGGAAAGCAGACTTGGAGTGGCTAAGTTACTTTGACACAAATTCCCCCATTTCTTACCTTATTCGATACTCTGAGCCACTCACAAAAAGTCATCACCTAATGAGATGTGTACATAGTCTTTGAATTAAACATTTCTAGGATTGGAATCGTTCATCGTATTTCATTTTATTTCTAAGAAGTGAATGCAATGTAAACCAATTGTTGGCAAATTAAAACCTTGAAGGAACAATTCTTCATATCATGTTTCTCATTTTTGTGGATACGAAATCAGCGATCATCCACATGGGCAGAGATTTCAGAGACTTTCAGGAAAACGACCAACCACTGAGATGAAACCTCATGGCTTGACGACTCCTTTGCCAGGGGATGAGGTGATGCCTTTCACGTTGCAATGAAGTGTATGTCGGGCATGAGTGTTCCTTAGCAGCTGAGGCGAGTGTGAGGACCCCTGGGAATGGTTTCATGATAATTCCATCTCAAACACAGAAAATAAACTTCTACTCCAATGTCCTAATTAAGACTTCTGAAACTGAGATAGCAAGGGAAAAAGCAGAATCCATTCTCTTTATTTAGACATTCTGACAGAGCAGTGTAACGGAACATCTGTTGTGTAGTATGCTTAAAACAAAATCACGACCACAACAAACAAGTTTTTTCTGTACTACCTGAGGTAGAGCCTGCTTTTTTGGACCCTGACCAGACTGACAGCCCTAATCGCTCTGCATTCTCCTGGCCGTAGTTGATAGGCTCCAACCTTTGTCTTTAAATTTGAAGACCTTCCATGTTCGAACTGATCCCTCCCTCCACTCTCCCTTGGTCTTGTTCTCAAAAATAAATAAATAAATAAATAAATAAATAACAAACAAACAAACAAATAAATAAATAAATAAAATAATGAGACAAATAGTGTGTCCTTTAATTACAATCATTAAATTTAGGCATGCAATATTTAAGCTGAAAGAATCTTTAGTGATTATCTGTTTTAACCACACGCATTTTTAGACTCACGGAATAAGATCAAAATGCTTTTGGCATTATTGCATATTTTAATCCAGAGACCTTTCTACGTAACAGTATATATCATGTTTGTCCCCTACTTTCTGTTCTTTTGCTTTATTTTGCTATATTTCAGGATGTCAAAAATCCAACATGGGCTTACATCTGCATTGCTATCACATTTTATTTGAAGCCACAATCAATCTGTAGCGGGAAGACAAAACCAAAAACAATCCTTTGGGTAGGTATTTAATTGCACAAGAAATCAACAAAATGAGGCTTTTGTGAAGTTGTAATGGTTCAGTTTGTTACAAATCATCAAAAATATGTCAGGAGATACATTTCATGATGTGTATTTAATTGCAATAATGAACTTTTCTGAGGTATTCTATAGAGATTATTTTCAAATTCTTGTACATTTAAATATTTAAGTTACTGTATTCTCTCATGCCAAAGTTCATTCTTTTTTCCCCTAAAGTTTATTCTTCAATTAGATAAAAGTTTGTGCCCTAGCACCTCTTTCATTGTAACCAGTGCAACGCATTTCTTCTTTATAGTATTTGTCAGTCTTGTGATAATACAATTATATGTTTACCTATCTCTTTAGTGTGTCTTTATAATGTTTCATGTGGGCAGAGTCTAGTCTGAAATTGTTTGTTTATTTTTGAATAATTAACACACTGTGATGGGACTGAATCATAGGCATATTAGCTAAATTTTTTCTTCAATGGAAAACCTTTTGATCTCCCTTCACACTCACAGATTCAGGAGATATGTTAGGACTAATTTCAGATTCTATTGCATGAATCTGTTGTGTTAATGGAAGCAATGATATTCATCATGAATTTACTGAGCACTGATTACATGTGAGATTTGGGGTTTCAAAGAGTTCTGACTTTTTTTCAGTTTAACCATAAATTTGAAGAATGCAACATAAAGCATATTTGAAGAATGTTATGGGTTGAATTTTGTCCCCGCCCCCAAAGATGGATATTGTAATCCTAACCCCCAGTACCTGTGAACGTGACTATGTGTGGAAATAGGGTCTTTACAGATGTAATCAAGTTAAGATGAGGTCAGACTGCATTAGGATAGGCCCTACTCCAAGATGACTGGTTTCTTTGTAAGAGGAGAACAGACACAGACGAATATAAAAGAGAATGCTGTATGAAGACAGAAGCAGAGATTTGATTTAGACATCCAGAAAACAAGAGACACCAAGGATTACCTGTGACCACCAGAAGCAAGGAGAGAAGCAGGAAAAAGATTCTCCCTTCCCTCCAGTGGGAACCAATCCTGCTGACATCTTGTTTTCAGACTTCTAGCTTCCAGAAATGTGAGAAAATAAATTTCTGGTTTTTAAGCTGCCAAGCTGTGGTACCTTGCTACAGCAACTCTAGGAAACTAATACAAAGAGTTATTGTGGTGGGGTGGAATTTATACTTGAGCAATAGACAGATGGGAATTTGTATTCCAGTTCTTTAATTCAGTGACCTGGGCACTCAATTGTGTGACTGGGCAAGTTACCTAACCACTGCTACTAATTAGTTTCTTCATTTATAAGGTGAGGATTATTATACATACTCTAAAACTCCCTATGAGGATTAAGGATAAATTTAAAATATCTAATGCCGTTTCTGGCAATAATAAATTCAATAAATTGTCATCATTGTTACTCATTGCCAAAAGTGTGTAACTATTCTTGCCTTTTACATTGCTTAAGATGAGAGGCTCAATGGGTATTACTTCACTTTTAGTTTATACTCCCTCGTGTGCACATTTCAGATAATAAATACTTTTTTGACTGATGTAATGGTTTTGAAAGCAATTGCAAAGGTGAATAGCAGATGTCCAAGCTGTCTTTTTTGTTCATTTTTTTTTTAAATGGGGGAAAGGGATTGATCTGTCAGTATCAGTTTGCTTGAAATTCACAAAAAATATGCAGCCCTTTAAGAAGAGAATGGAAGGGTTTCAACTGGGCCATGGCCAGAAAGCATATGACGCAGAAGGCACCTTTTGAAAAGTGATGAGCCCCATCCTCATTGGCTGGTCAAGAAAGCAAGCAATGAGTGGTCTTTGAAGCATCAGAATCTGTCCATGGTTATTCAGCTATGTTCACTCTGAAAGTTAGAAAGTTGAATGAAATTGGGGTGCCTAGGTGGCTTAGTTGGTTGGGCAACTGACTTCGTTTCAGCTCAGGTCATGATCTTGGGGTGGTGAGATGGAGCCCTGTGTCAGGCTCCGTGCTGGGGGTGGAGCCTGCTTAAGACTCTCTCTCCGGGCGCCTGGGTGGCTCAGTTGGTTAAGCGACTGCCTTCGGCTCAGGTCATGATCCTGGAGTCCCTGGATCGAGTCCCGCATCGGGCTCCCTGCTCAGCAGGGAGTCTGCTTCTCCCTCTGACCCTCCCCCCTCTCATGTGCTTGCTCTCTCTCATTCTCTCTCTCTCAAATAAATAAATAAAAAATCTTTAAAAAAAAAAAAAAAAAAAGACTCTCTCTCCCTCTCCCTCTGCCCCTTCCCCCCACTGTCACACTCTCTCTCCCCCTAAAAAAAAAGTTGAATGAAATTGAACATTTGTTAGTAGTGTTTGCTCATTAGTTCATTTCCCTCTTTGTAAATATGATTTCAATATTCATCAGGAGGATTCCTGTCCCATCTTGATTGATCACCTGAAACTACTGGGGACAATTCCTGTTGGTGAATGAGGAACATAAACTCGTTTATCTTTATATCATATCTGTTGCAAATTAAAGTAAAAACGTAGAGTTTGCACACTAAAATGGTTCTACTGTGGAGCAATGTGGCTATAAAACAGCATGCTAACAAGCATGACATGATGAATGGAATACAATAAACTGCCATGATTTCCATTTCTCCCCCACAGCTGATCAGAGAACTCACGCCTATTGAGGACACAATAACAATAGTCCAGGGAGCCCAGTAAACCACCTTGAGGGCAGTGATCCTCAGCTTGCCCAGGGAAACTGTTCAGCCAAGCCAAGATGAGCGGCACTGAGCATCATTTCCACATGTCTCCTCCCACTGTATTTGCACGCACATGCTGACAACCACAAAATGTGCAATATTGATAGAGAATGGGAGCAATGTTAGAACGGGAGCACCTTGAGGTAATATTTCTCAAGAGGCAGAGGGAACAAGGACTAGCAACTTCTTTAGACTTCCCAAGAACAAAGGGCCAAGGGTGAGTGACTTATCCCATTCTTACCTTTCGAGGCACTGTTATAATAAAGAACAGGGGAGTCATTATTGGGAGAGATTTTAAGTTTGAAAAGAGTTCCCAACACAGATCCAAACCAATTTAATAAACCTTTTTTTGGATTCCATCTACGCACTATAGGAACTTGTGACTCAGGAAATGTGAAATACATGGGGGTAAATTCTTTTATAAAGCACTTCACTGTACTATGGATTTTTTAATAATGTAAGTCAAGTTCCAAGTTCTGTGTACCTAGCAATATTGAAGTCTGTCATTCACTTATGACTTAGGTGTCCATCTTTCCCACTTCCTTAGGCCTCTTACAGTCTAAACTCCCCATATCATATTCTTCCTTCACCTCTAAAGTGTTCACTTGTCTGACCAATTTTTTTATTTTCCTAGAACGTTAAAGGTATTCTTTAAGTTGGATAATGCATTAGCCATTCATTATTATTATTTTTTTTTACCATTGACCTTATGTTACAGTTTTGTTTAATAAAGGAAGGAAGGAAGGAAGGAAGGAAAGGAGGGAGGGAGGGAGGGAGAAAAAAAAAGAAAGCTCTTTATCAACAGACACCAGTCTCATTGTCTAGCAGACTCAAAAAAAAAAAAAAATACTTTAACAAATTGATGGCAAACACAGCAATTTACTAGCAAACCAAATAAATATTCTGTTGATTTTATTTGTGAGCCAAGTGGTGTGAGGGTTATCAAGAAGTCATGTCAAAAAATGGTGTGATCTGCGTGCTTTCCCCTTTAGGTAGGATGGAGTGATAGCAAGTAGGTTTACCTTTCCACCTGAAGCAACTTAAAATATAGAGAGAATATATGAAGCAGTGGTTCTCAAGATACTGCGCATTAACTTATGAAGGAGAGTATGCTGAGTGTATGTAAGAATCAAGTGGCCTGAGCCCTCTGACAGTCCCTGCCTCCTGCCAGGAGGGAATTTCCAGCCTGCAGTACACGCAGTGGGACCCTGGGAGCTCAGTGGACTTCTTGAGTGCAGGAAATGAGCTGAAGTCCAGGGAATTCGGTGGCTGAAGTTTGCAGGGCAAAATATTTGAGTGGAGAGAACTATATGGAGAGACAACTCTGGGGCTCTGCAGAGGAAGCCACTGGAGTATTCAGCTGGGTGCTGATCAGCTCACGAATGTGAGGAAACTTCCTAAAGCTGGAAAAAACTACTCCAAAGGATTAGAAGGAACAACACATAGAGTTCATATGGGGTTGGACATAGTCTGTGAACACCCACCAGTGAAATTCCTCATAATAATTCACCAGGCAGCAGGTAGAGAAGGGCTACGCCTCAGTAGTAAATAAAAATGAACTCTAGACCAAATGTTGTTTTTGTCCTCCCTGACAAAGCTTTATAGCAGGACTTGAAAGGATCAAAATGTTTCCAAGTGAGTTAACCATATCCCAGAACAAAACTCAATAATCTTTATAGGAATATAGGAGTACAAAAATATTCAGCACCCAACAAGTTAAAGTCTATCCTGTCTGGTATATGATCAAAACTACTAAGCATGCAAAGAGGCAAGAAAATAAAATTCTTAACAGAGATCAAAATCAAGCAAGGGAAAGTGACCCAGAAATTACACAAATGATGTAAGCAGCAGAACAGGACACTAAAACAGTCACATGTTTGAGGGGCACGAGGAATCAAGCAGCATGTTAAACAGACATGAAAGATACAAACACGACCTAGGTGGAACTTGTGGAGATGAAAATTACAAAATCCACAAGGAAAAATATACTAAATGATATTAGTGGCAGATTAAACATTGCAGAAGAAATTGAGTTGAAAGTCATTGCAATAGAAACTTTCCAAAATGAAACAATGAAACAGAAAGAGAGAAAGAGAGAACAAGAACCATGAGAAAAAACAAACTGAGGAATAAGTGAGCTATAATTAGAACTCCTTAAGGAGTCAGAAAGAAACAAGTATTTGGAGAAGTCCTGGTCATAATATTTTTCAAATTTGATAAAAACCAAAAACTCACAATCCAAGAGTTTCAGTGAACCCCAGACCCCAGAACCCCCAAATTGAAGAAAGCTAGCAAGTCAAGTCATACCAAATTGCTCAAAACCATTAATTAAGAGAAAATCTGAAGCAGCTGACAAGGGGGATGGGGTGGAGGGGATGTTTTGAATAGGAGAACAATAAACTTATTAGAACAAATGCAAGAGAGAAGACAGAAGAACACCATCTTTAAAATACTAAAAGAAAAAAAGAACTCAACCTAGAAATTTTTATCCAGTGAAAACATCCTTCATAAATGAAAGAGAAAGAGACTTCTGCAGTTATACAGAGCTGAAAGAACTCATCAAACAGCATACCTGTACTGTAATAAACATTAAAGGAAGCCCTAAATGCAGAAGAAAAAAATAAAGAAGATTGGAAATTATAATTAGTCGGATAAATAGAAATGCTTCTTATTACTTGAATCTCCTTAAATATGCTGGACTGTGTTAAGGCAAAAATAACAACAATATGTTATAGAATAAAAACATATGTAAAAGTCACATATATGACAAAACTAACTTAAATTCCACAAGGCAAGAAATGGAATTATACAGCTGAAATATTTTTATGCTATGCAGGTATAATATCACTAGAAGGAAGACTATTTTAAGGTAAGCAATTCTAAAGATAAACTAAACCACCACCAAAGTAACAGGACAAAGAGTCATAGCTAATAAGACACAAAAGGGATGAAATAGAATCATAAACAAATATTCAATTATTGCAAACAAAGGCAGAAAAAGAGGAAAGGGGAACAAAAAGCATATAGGCCAAATGAAAATAAATAGCACAATAGTAGAGTTATACCCAACCATATCAATAATCACATAAATAGAAATAGTTTGAACATCCCAATTAAAAGTCAGAGACTGTTAGTTGGATAAAAAGCTACACAAAGCTATATGCCACCTACAAAAAACCCATTTTAACTCTAATGACACAAACAGGTTAGAAGTAAAAGGATGGATAAAGTATACACCATGTTAAAGGTGGTCATTATCAAATATAAAGAGACTTATTTCATAATAATAAAGGGGTCAACTAATTAGGAGGAAATAGCAAGTATAAACATTTATACAGTCAATTAAAAAGTCTCAAAATACAGAAAGCAAGGACTGATACAATTGCAAAAAATATATATATACATCCATGTAAAGACCTATACACAAATGTTCATAGCAGTTTTATTTTTCATAGCCAAGAACTAGGAAGAGCCCAAATGTTCATCAGCTGATGAATAAACAAATTGTGATATATCCGTACAGTGGGAACTATCATGACCTGCGGGAACATGGGTGAATCTCAAAATAATTATTCTGAGTGAAAGAAACCAGACAAGGAAGAGGACCTGCTGTGGGGTTCCATTTATGTAAGATTCTGGAAAAACCAACCAATCTATAGCGACAGAAAACAGAGAAGTGGCCATCTAGGTGCTGAGAAGATGGGGAGGGGAAATGAAGACTGGCAGATGGGAGAGAATACAAAGAGACACCAGAAAACTTGAAAGTAATGCATATGTTTCTTATCTTGACGGTGGTGATGATTTCACAGATGCACACATATGTTAAAAAAAAATCAACAGTTTAAATATATATATATATACTGTCTGTCACATGCCAATTAAATACTGTGATTGAAATTCACTGTTGATGGGGCTAAAATTAGTTGCCATAAATGGCTATTTTTATGGTCTCTGTTGACATGACCTAAAAATAATATGAACATGTGTAGTAGTCTTTGCATGGTTCCTGTTTCCTTTCAGTCTTACATAGTCCTGTGAATGAATCTGATTTTTTTCATTTACTCTAAAATAGAAGTAACTCTTATTTTAAATTTATTTTAAATAAGGTGAATGTTTTAGAGCAGTGGTATCCAATATAATAGCCACTAGCCACATCTGGCTATTTACATTTAAATTAAAGTTTTAAGAAAATTTAAAAATTGGTCCTCAGTCACATCATTTAAATACTTAATGACCAGTTGTGGTTGGTGCAGCTCTGCAACATTTCTATCATCTCAGAAAGTTACATTGTACAGTAGGTGCATGCAATGAAAAGTACAAGAAATATGGCTGCTAGTTTGAACTCTGCCTTGAGAATGAATAGGTCTTGTGTACATCAATTTATCCAAGCTACCCTATTTTTTTCATTAGTCAACTAATAGAATTGATCTTTTGTAAGGTGCCTTTCTATTCCCAGCATCCAGGATTGATTCTATGAGACCAGTGGGTGTTATTGGGAAAATATCTGTGGGTAGTTTGGGACACCAACACGTGTCTCTCACTCTATATTTTTGTGAACACGTACCACTTCTTTCCTACAGTTTCTTTTTAACATCTGCAGGGTTGGTGGGTAAATAGCTTCACTGTACCTTCCTTGCTCATCTAAACCAGGACCCATCTTTGAGATAGAGTATTTTGAAGAGTAGAGACAATGTGAGTGGGTAAATGACAACTGAGACAAACCCATGCTAAGAGTTAGTGAGGAATTGAATCATCTTTCCCCTCAAGTTTACTCTCTCCTTTTCTCCACTAGGCTCTCATACTACCACTCCCTTACTTTCTTCCTTAGCAACCTGACTTTGACCAAGGCAATTCCTATTCAGCTTCAGTACCTAGCTCAATTATCATCTCCTCCAGTTCATAGGACTTTACTGATGCTCTAGACTAAGTCAGGTTTGCTCTGTTACTTCTTTTTAAAACAGTCATCACAGTTCTGGTTAAATAAAGTGTGCTTAACTGTCTTACATAGGTTGTTAGGTTGAAGAGGGCAGTGATGTTATTTACCTTGAAACTCTATCCCTGAAGTCTGGCCCAGTGCCTGGTACACAGTGAGTGTGTAATGTAGGTAATATATTTGTGTTGACTATCTGAAAATCAGAACTTTTATTCCACTGGATACAGTGAAACACTCCTAGAGAGAACCACTGGGGTTGAAAGTCATCATAATATGCTTCTACAAATTTTTTGATATTTAAAATAGCTCTCCAAGCTCTCTCTTCTGGGTTCTCATGACCCACTGTCAAATATCTCTATCATAGCACTTACTGCCCCATACTGTAAATTGTTTGGCTAAAGTCCAGTGATGTGAGTTTCTCAAAGGTTACCGATCATATCATTTTTTGCAATCCTTTAGTTATGAAGTGTAAGGTACATTATAATCTCAATAAATGTTAGTTCATAACATTCATGAAATATGATGTGATTTGCCATTTCCAGCTTGAAAAGAAAAGCTCAGGAGAATTCACAAAATCTCTGTGGTGCACTTGACTTCAGAGACTAACCAAAGAACTTGACTTCAGGAGCAAACCGAACGAGAAATATTCAGTTTTTCACACAATTTTAGAGGTTGGCCAAAGGTGCCAGAGATAGGTCAATTTCAGAAATTTACACTATTAAATTAAGTATCCAAAAAGGAATTTATGTGCCCCAGGGAACATATAAAGCCATGGGTTAAACATGGATTCTTCATGAACCATCATTCATTTTCAAAGAGTTTTCAGGGGAAAGTTAAACTTTTGCCCTTAGCCCAATGACTTATTTTTTGATGTGTGGTAATCTCTTCAGTTTTATTTTTAAACACCCTAAGTCATGTTATTAAATTTTGAAACTTAATCATATGATATTTTTTATTCATTCATCTAGAGGTGAACTATTGAAGATGAACACCACAGTGCAAAGATCTTTCATTAAATAAAATTAGTTCTAAAATCTTGATGAACTAGATGGGCCTCTGGGTCTTGAATTATGGGTAAAATTTGGATTGATAATCTTGACACGTTTTAGAAATATCCCTTAATTACAAAACATATTTGGCACTCTTGTACTTTCTTACATTAGAATTGATATGATAGTTTTAATTGTGTAAACCTGATCTTCCAAATTATTTGTAAACTCTTTATTTATTTATTTATTTTTAAAAGATTTTTTATTTATTTATTTGACACAGAGAGAGATAGTGAGAGAGAGAGAGCACAAGCAGGGTGAGCAGCAGGCAGAGGGAGAGGGAGAAGCAGGCTCTCCGCTGAGCAGGGAGCCCGATGTGGGGCTCGATCCCAGGACCCTGGGACCATGACCCGAGCCGAAGGCAGACGCTTAACGACTGAGCCACCCAGGCGCCCCTATTTGTAAACTCTTTAAATGCCAGTCTCATGACATCTCTTCTCTGACACTTCTTATGGTACTTAACACAGGCAGAGCAAAGAGGAGGCATTTAGTCAATTACTTTTAAACAGTATAAAGCACCTACCTTCCATCCATATCAGGGTCCATTAGAACCTTCCCTGGAGCTTCAATTATATCTTTAAATGTCTAAACCATGAGAGGTTAATATTCTAGAAAGACAGAATGTATGGGGTGGCCCTATATTTGGAGACAGTTGGCTAATTTTGAACCAGGAAGAGATTCTGACATTTTTGTCCACCAAACCAAACATTTGACCATCCCCTCTAATAATTCACTAAATATGTTAATAACACCAAGTTCAAAGATTAGCAATCCACTGATCTATTAAATATTTTTGGAGTGCCTATCATGTGCCAGGCATTATAGGGACACTGGGTGTTCAAGGAAGAAATTTATATCAGCCGCCAAAAGAAAGTGATAATTAGCAGGAAACTGGGAAGTGGTAGTAAGACAAATAAAATGATAATTCTAATTTCCTAGGGTTTTTGTGAGGACTACATGAGATAATTATGTAAAAATTACCACAGTGACTAGCACATTATATGTATTTCACATCTGGTACCAACCATTACCATGAACTAATTGGGCCAGGCTGGAAAATCATTTTTCGTTCTACATTTTTGTGACTCAGTATCACAGATTGGTATGTAGCTGGAGAGAGTTTTCCCCAGAGTTCAGCTTGCATTTTTATCTTTATTTTTACCTCTCTTGGGATAAAAATACCTTCTCTGCTCAGTTAAGCCCATTTGTTAGATTCTGAATCATTATGCAATCTCACATCCAACACTTATCCTTAAGGAAACAAATAGGATTCACATAAGCAACGTCTCCATTTAAAGCCTTGTCTCCACTTAGCCATTTTGAAAAGTTGTGTGTGGAGGGAATGGACAGTGCCGGGGGATCAGTGAAGATTGATTAGAGAAGTGACTCTAAGTAGGTGAGGTCAGTCCTGGGGAACTGCACAGCAAAAACCCTTAGGCTCTGTTACCATCCAAAGTCACAAGGTTCTTGATGCATGCCAGGAAAGACTTGCATGTATCTGCTAGTCTGGGAACAGCATGGGTTGCATTCTGCTCTTCCCTTTGAGAATGAGTCTTTTAAAAAAGTTTGTACCTTCCAGGACGCCTGGGTGGCTCAGTCAGTTAAGCGTCTGCCTTCAGCTCATGTCATGATCCCAGATTCCTGGGATCGAGCCCCACTTTGGGCTCTCTGCTCAGCAGGGGTGGGGGGGTGGGGCAGCTTCTCCCTCTCTCTCTGCCTGCCGCTCCCCTTGCTTGTGCTCTCTCTTTGTCAAATAAATAAATAAAATCTTAAAAAAAATTAAAATAAAAAGTTTGTACTCCTGACTAAACATACTTTAAACTGATTGCCTACTCTGTTGATGTCCAGTGCTTCCATTCCCATGGCAGAATAAAGAATAAGGAAGGATAGCAGAACACATGAGCTTTGGCTCTGGCATCACATTAGCTGAGTTATCTCGAACGAGTCTTTTGTCTTCTATGAATCTTTGTTCCTTGAGGTATCAGCGGGTCTCACCCTCCCTCTCCTTTCCACAGAGAAACCCTCTTAACCCGCACTCTTAAGCCATGCAGTCATCTAGAAAAGGAACATTGACCAGCATTCTCAGGCATTAAATATACACCTAGATTTATATAATATTAAACCTCACTTAAAAACATAAGTCATTGCCTTAAAATTTTAAGGGCACTGTACTTTTATTAGTAGCCTTTCTGTTTTACACATAAAGATGTATAGTCAGGCTGGCTTCAGTTTGGTAAGTACTGGCTATAAGGTATGATTTAAAAGCAGACCTTGGCCAACATGATATTGAAAAACAAGAACAAAATTGAAGGACTGACACTGTGCAACATCAAAAAGTCAAAACACCCAACTGGGTTAAAATATTTGCAAAAGACATATCTGATAAAGGATAATATATATATTATCCAATAAAAGTGCATATTATCCAATGCAATATATATTATCCAATATATATTTATATTGGGTAATATATACAAAAACTCTAAAAACTTAGTAATAAGAAAACAAACAACCCTATTAAAAAATAGACCAAAGACATTAACAAACACTTTATCAAAGAAGATATACAATTGGCAAATGAGCATATAAAAAGATGGTCCACATCATTTGTCACCAGGCAAATGCAAATGAAAACAACGAGATACCACTACGCATCTACTAGAATCGTCAAAAATCCAGAACACTAACACCACCAAATACTGGCAAGAATGTGATGCAACAGGGACTCTCATTTTTTGCTGTTGGGAATGAAAAATGGGACAGCCACTTTGGCAGTTTCTTCTTTTTTATTAAGATTTTATTTATTTATTTATTTGAGAGAGAGAGAGAGCACAATCGGGTGGGAGGGGCAGAGGGAGGGGAAGAAGCAGACTCCCCACTCAGCAAGGAGCTCGATGTGGGACTCGATCCCAGGACCCTGAGATCATGACTTGAGCTGAAGGCAGCCTCTTCACCAACTGAGCCACCCAGACACCCCCAGTTTGATAGCTTCTTACAGAACTAAGCATACTCTTACCATTTGATCTAGCAATCATGATCCTTAGTATTTACCTCCAAAAGTTGAAAACTGATGTTCACATAAAACCTGCACACAGATGTTTATAGCACCTTTAGTCCTAATAGCCAAAACTTGGAGGCCACCAAGATGTCCTTCAGTAAGGCAAATGGAGAAATAAAAATAAGCTGTGGTACGTTCAGACAATGGAATATTATTTGGTGCTGAAAGGAAATGAGTTATCAGCCGTGAAAAAGCATAGAGAAACCTTAAGTGCATATTGCTAAGTAAAAGAAGCCAACCTGAAAAGCCTACATACTGTGTGAATCCAACTATATGACATTCTGGAAAAGGTAAAACCATTGAGACGGTAAAAAGTTCAGTGTTTGACAGAGGTTGTCAGGGAGGGAGAAATGAATAAATAGCGCACAGAGGAATTTTAGGGCAGTGAAACTACCCTGCGTGAGACTATAATGGTGGATACATGTCATTATACTTTTATCCAAACCTGTACAATGTACAACAGCAAGATAAACCCTAATGTAAATGATGGTCTTTGGGTGATGTATCAATGTATCAATTGTAACATATATCCCACTCTGGTGAGGGATGTTAATAATGGGAGAGGCTATGCATGTGTGGGGGCAGGGAGTATATGGGAAATCTCTGCATCTTTCTGCTCAATATTGTTGTGAACCTACATCTGCTCTAAAAATATAAAGTATATTTAAAACAAACAAACAAATAAACAAAAACAGACCCTGGAGCATGGGTCCCATCAGCCCTGTCATTGCTGTATGACTTTTCTACAGGGCTTAGCCCTCCCTACCAAGGACTTCATAATAAAAATACTATTGAGAATGATAACACATTAAGATTAATATCAGGAGTTAATTTTTATTATAATCTGTCCAAGTGTGGATTACCTTGAGTCAGCAGAAAGAACAAATGAGGATAAAAGGCTCTGTTTTTGAGAGGAGGCCTGGGTTGGGCACTACAGTTTGGATGGCCCTGTATCAGTCAGGGTTTTCTAGAGAAACAGAATCAATGGGATTGGCTCATTTTAAGGAATTGGCTTATGTTAATTGTGGAAGCCCAGTGAGTCTAGAATCTGATGGAGGAGGCTGTCTGGCTGAACACTCAAGAAAAGTTGCAGTTTGAGTACAAAGGCAGTCTTCTGTAGAAACAGGAAGTCAGTGTTGCAGACGAAGTCCAAAGGTAGTCTGCTACAGAATTTCCTCTTGCTCAGGGTTGAGCAGGCCTTCAACTGATTAGATGAGACCCACCCACATTATGGAGGGCAATTTGCTTTACTCAAAGTCCACGGATTTAAATATAAATCTAATATAAAAATGCCCTCAGAGAACCATCCAAAATAATATTTGACCAGATATCTGGGCACTGTCACCCAACTTGACACATATGATTAACCATCACAGGTCCAAATAACAGGTCACAATTGCAGAATTTGGTGAAATCATCAATAATGGAATTGTCAAAGAGATAGCATGGGCAATATATACTTTGAGGTTTTGTTAAATGCCAGGGATATTCATGGAAATAGGGTCTCTACAAGAATAGAGAAAGAATATGAAAAAAATAATTTTACCCAAAAATTATGTGGACCTATTTCTCTTGAGAGAAACGATATCAGTATCATTAGAAATAAAGCATTTTTCAATAGCTGAATATGAAATTTTAGCATGCATGACCAGACATGGCTACTACCTTCCTTCTCTTCCTAGTCAATGTGTTCTTAGAAATGAATACATTGGGAACTAATAGGCAGATGAATGGCAATAAAACAATAAATAAAGTAAGTTAAACAACTTCTCCCTTTATCCCTTTGTATTTTTAAAATGTGGGGTAACTGGGTGATGGACATGGGGGAGGGTATGTGTTATAATGAGCACTGGGTATTATATAAAACTGATGAATCACAGACCTGTACCCCTGAAACAAATAATACATCATATGTTAATTTTTATGTTAAATCCAAAAAAATAAAATGTTTCATATTTATCTGTACTTCTCCCAGACCTTTACATTGCTGACTCTTTTGTATCATTCCTGTCTCAGATTAAATGTCATTCCTCAGAGAAATCTTTTTGCTCCCCAATAAAAAGGTGCACATGATGCTCTTTTGTTTACATCACAGCAAATATTACTGATTCATGCAACGCATCCCACAGTCTCACCCATAGAGATGTTAGCTCTACGAGGACAGTAGATATCTCTTGTGTGTGTCCTTCACTGATATACATTCAGGGTTTGAAATAATATCTGGAACATGGTAAACATACAACATTCAGGGAAAGCATAGAAATTTGAAGTTTGGAGTCTAGTGAGATGTTTACAGGCCACCTTGTGTAAAGATTTATTCTCTAAATCTGTCAATAGATTTAGAAATAACTTTGTGGAAAAACGAAAAGTTGTGCCTTTGAAAAAATTACCTCCAGCCAGTCAACTGCAGATTACATAGCATCGATCTATGAAAATAAAGGCTAATTCTCAACCCTTCTTCTAGAGGGGAAATGATAGAAGTCCAGAAAGGCTAAGTAATTCCTATAGGTTGATTTGATGTAAGATAACTTTAAAACTTCAGAGCAATCAGAAATAAAAAGAATTATCCTGCTATATAGGACATACAGCTAAATTGTTTTTAGAATAGCTTTTTCAAACCAGGTTCTGCATAATGGTATCCCATTCTCAGATTCCTAATGCAGTATCAAAACAAAGTTCTGAGAACAAGGATTTTTAAATATGTCTTAAAAGTCTCTTCTATTTAAACCTGCTATGCCTTTTGCCTTCGTTTTTTTAAGTAGTGTCTACTAAACCTCATGTTTAATAATACACAATTTATTCAACCCCTTTCTCAACTCTTAGGTAGTTTACCCATAAAGAAAAAAAAAAAGGTAATATCACTTGACTTTTTTAGGCAATGGAATCAAATGAAATTGTAACTGAAAGGCTTTTAGAAGTATGAAGCCTTTTGAAAATAATATAGTGTATGGGAAAGGTGGCACTGTGAATCCAAAGAAAATATGAAATAGAGGCCAGAGTCAGGATTTGGTTGGTCTTCAATATTACTGAACACAAAGCCCTGAAATATGAGGCAAAATTCTCAAAAAGATTCCAATTCTTTAGGTCATTTTGGAATGCTCTGCATTGACAGAGGATACGATCCGCATTTAAGGAAACTCCAATCTAATTTCAGAGTCAGTCTGCATATTTCCGGAGACAAATGGAGAAACTGTTTTTTGCCCCAAGGAAGGCCGTAACAATTTTAATGTATCAAATTCCTAAAAGAATTTCAAGTTATAAAAGCCACTCATATGGGAATAAGGCTTCTTTTTTTAAAGATTTTATTTATTTATTTGCTGGAGAGAGAGAGAGAGCATAAGCAGGGGGAGCATCAGGCAGAGCAGGCAGAGGGAGAAGCAGGCTCCCCACTGAGCAAGGAGCCTGATGCGGGACTCGATCCCAGGACCCTGGGATCATGACCTGAGCCGAAGGCAGACGCTTAACCGACTGAGCCACCCAGGCGCCCTGGGAATAAGGTTTTGAAATTACTTAATATGAAGAATGTTTGAGGATAATAGAGAATTCAACTTTAAGAAGACTTACAGAGTTTTTGATAATTTTCTTCAAATATATAGAAGAGTGATTAGATTTATTCTGAATGTACCTGGTGGTCAGAGAGCAGTCAGATGTAGGAACAATGTCGAGCTTAATGGAAGAAAGAAAATTTTAATAAATGGAGCTGCAGGTGGATGTCTCAATATATTGTATTGTTCATCCCTAGAATGTTTAAAATAGACCAAGTATGAATGTGATCAATACTGCAGCAGATCAATCCCCAGGTGAGTAGATGAGCCAAATAAACTCCATGGTTCCTTCTAAAGTTGAAGTTTCATGAGTTTGAATGAGATTTTTCTCTACTCAAGACAACTCTTTGAGGTAGATGCCAGCTCCATGATTTTTATGTAGAGAATAGTTTGGGAGCTCCTCACATTCCATCCCAATCAAAGTCTTAACATTCTCATTAGTTCTAAAAAATAAAAACCTGCCTGATGTATTGCAAGATAAATAATCCATCCTTCTAATTTGATCAATACACTCAGGAGTGATCATTCATCATTTCCAAAGATACCTTATTCCATTATTGGATTATTGCAATTGTCAGACATTGTTTTTCTTCCTTTTATGAATTTGGGCAAGTGAGTCCACTTCCCTCAAGCTTAGGTATTTCGTCTATAAATGAGGTGTTTAGGTTACAGTTTCTGAGTGTCCGGTGAGTATATTCACCATCAAAGGCTGGCCAACTATTTAAAGAAAACTGCCATGGGTCATTCAGACATCTCTGGTTAGGAATCCCTCTGAGTGTCAGTGTATGAACACACAAGTACATATGTCTCATTAGGTTATAATCAGATCTTGTTTTTAGCCAAAAACTGCATTACCCAGCTTGATCACGCATCTTATTCACTAAATTTGGCTCCGAATGACTTTTAGCTATTTCCAAAAACTGAATCCATCTGTAAGAGATGAAGATTTACCACTATTGAGGTCTTTAAAAAAAGTGCTACAGGCTTTAGAGAAAATTCCAAAAGAAGAGTTCAAACAGCTTCTGAGCTATAGCAGCATCATTAAAATAATTGTATAATTGCCCAAGGGACAATAATCATTTGAAGGTGTAAGTTCTGATTTGATAAAAAAAAAATAGTGACATAGCCTATTTCATTCACAAAAACACTAAGTAACAATATGAAGCAGCGTGTAAGAAAGATGGAACATAATAAGCCTTACAGAGGTTCACAGAAGGAGGGTGATCACTTTATACCGAATAGTCAAGAAGGTTAAGTTGAAAAGATAAAACGTGTTCTACTTTGAAGAGTAGACAGATTATTAGCATCTATTATTATCTGAATAAAAATATATATTTTACTTTATCAGAAGGAATTAGTTGGCAACACGAGTTAGCTTTCACTCAGAAAAGAGTTGAATTCTGAGAGAGTAGAGGAAAAGACAGTTAATCTTTGCCTTGGTAGAGGTCTGCAAGGGCCAACATCAGGGGTCACAGTGAGAGTGGAAGTGGGTTGAGTACCAAAGGGATGTCCTCACTCTCTCCACCTCCCTGCAAACATATCCAGTTCTTTTGCCTATGAAGGCCAGCATTTTCCTAAAGTAAAATCTCACCCAGCACTAACCACCACCCCCGAGGATGCCCATAAACATCAATAAGAAACCAAAGCAAGGTCGATCCGCCCTTTCGGGGAGGCAAGAAAGGACTCCAAAGACCCAGAGACATGTTCGTCTACCGTAAATAGCTTTTTGGTTCTTAATCCCTGTTTACCTACCCAAATTTACAGTTTTTGTTTTGTTTTTTCCTAGAAAGATGTTACAGAAAGGAGTCTCAATTCTGACTTTTATAACCACTCCAGAAGAATGGCTATCAAGTGACAAGATTATCAGGATATTTAAAATATAGAAATGGGTTCACAAAAGGAGACTGGAAGTGATGAAAATGATTTCTCCTCACTTAGAAGTGTCACTCGAGTGAAATCTACTTGCTCTTTCTATGTCTCAAAGAGAGCAGGGATGGGGAATGTCAGTAAACCAGTGTGTCACATGCAAGCAAATCTCTAAGTGTTCTAAAGGTCATTTGCAATCCACATGGCTTGGCATTTGCCTTCCAGAACACTAAAAGGAATAATTTAATTAACTCTTCCAAAGAAACATAATCAGACTTAATTGGAATTTATGATGATCAAAATGTTTGAGCCTAGGACCTGGATAACTGGAAAATAAATGATACAAAAAATATTTGATAGTTAGTGTCAGTAAATTAAGGTTGAGAAGTACTTGAAAAGGAAATCAGAATTTAATGTACAAGAGTTTGCACTTGATAAGAATTCAGTTTAGCACTTTGGCAGTTTTCTCTTGGCCCCCTTGCCCAAATTCTTAATCTGTAGAAAATACATCAAAAATGAGTCAGTAACAAAGCTTGCCTCTGAAACAGGAGACTTGATGACAAATAACTGCCCAACTGTCATTGTTTAAGCTGTAGTTTACTTATGAGCAATTGAATCTCATTATTTCAGCCAAATTATGTTTTACTGCAGTGAGAAGCCAAAAAAAAAAAATTTAAACTGTTTTTTTCTGCATTTCAGATTTCATAATCTGAAAAACATTGGACTCTCAAGAAAACAGGAATGTCTTTTTAGCCAAGATGAAAAATCCAGAAATGGTAACCAGAAAGTTTTGTTGACCTAAAAGAAAAAAAAAATAGCATTTTAGCCAGATCTTTATCAACCAAATAGTTAACTTAGAGTAGAAAGTAAACGACGGATATTTCTAAAAGTTATGTGTATGTGGCAGAAGAATGCAAGGAATGTTATATCTTTTAGAAAACATGTCTTGGTAAATGACTAAAGAATATCATTAATAATAATAAAGCCACTATAAATCAAGTGAAGTAATATGCTAAATTATTTGCACCAATTATCTTGTTTAAATTATCATGTTAAAAATACTGTGAGGTGTTTTCACAGATGAGAAAACTGAGTCTCAAAAAGATAAGTAATTTGCTGAGGTTACCCAGCTACTGAGGAGTTATACTGCCTTTATAGTAAGTTACAATACATTTCAAAATGCCTTGGAATAAAACAGTGAATGTGTTATTTCATGAACGTGAGCAGTCCAATGGCAGATGTACCCTCAGTTTGGTAAAGATGTCACTGGGATTCAGTCTGTTCTCTCCAACCCTTGATCACTTTGCTTCTCTGTGGTTTTCATTCTCAGGCAATATTCCTACATGAGAGCAAAGAAAGTCACTAGCATCCTAGGTTATAGCCGTGGAGGGTAGACATGACATACTCTCAGAGATGCAAAGAAATAAAAGTATGCTGCATGTATAACTACTCTAGTTTTGTTCTGGAGTTCTGAAGATGGCACTTCCTCCCACCCTACACACACCTATTAAAAATAATAGTCTCTAGTCAACGATATTATAATAGTGTTGTGTGGTGACAGATGGTCGCTACAGTACTGGTGAGCACAGCATAATGTATAGAGATGTTGAATCACTATGTTGTACACCTGAAACTAATATAACATTGTGTGTCAGCTGTACTCAAATAAAAAATTTAAGATTAAAACAAACAAACACAGTCTCTGCCACTTTACACCAGTCTATTTTAGAGTATTTCAAGATGTTTCAGAAAACATTCAATCAAATTTGAGATTCCAACATTTCTCTCAACTCAGAAACTGGACCATCTATTTTCTCTGACTCTAAATGGTGACTGGATGTAGGGAAAGCTCACGAGTCCTTATGGAGATGGGTAGGGGTGGCTGGTTTGCATGCTATCTTCATTGGCCTTGGCAGGGATGTCCCTTGTCTGCTTGACCAAGGCTGTTGGCTCTGAATTCCTAGCTCCCTTCTGTCGCCCTCACCAAGGTTTACTCTACATTATGCACAGGCTGGGGGTATAAACATGTGCAGTCCCAGGCCAGCTCCCTTGTGCGAGTTGTTCTTCCATTGCACTTGTGCTTGTTCCATGCGGTGCTACTTCAAGCACTGGGTGAATCCGTCTCTTCCACCAGTTGTAAATGGGAGGCAGGATGGAAGCCTTCCCTGTTTTGGATTTTTCCCTCAAATTTCATGATATTTTTAAAAGGGTTTCCTCCCTCCTTCAAATCTCATTTGAGGAGTAGAAGGCAAGGACAATGCACTTCTTATTTCCTGTCTTCTTCCTGGAATCTAAGGCTTTTCTTGTTCCCCTTGCTTCCTGAGATGAATTTCCTCTATGTCATGCCCTCTCCTTTCCAGGGGAATGGAATATGTAAATGAAGCAAAGAAAGAAACCACATTAGGAAAAAAGGAAAATACATCATCAACACTGTAGTGAAGAAGATTCCTCTCTCTTGATGGCTTTAGTAAAGTCAGGAGCATGACTCATGGTGATCCCATGTAGGTTCTATGCCCATTCTGAACCCATCATTGTGGAAAGGAAATGGAACACCCTAATTGGCCAAGCCTGAGTCAAATGTTAATGTGCTAGAAGTAGTAAGGATGAGATAGAGTGGGTTAGCTTCATCCAAACTGAACAGAATTTCAGAGAAGAGAGTTCAGAAAGAACGAAGAGATTTATTATAAGCGACGTATAATTATGCTTAGTGTGCATTGTGGATACAGTGGAATGACTAATTTTGCAATTAGTTTAATTTCCTTCTACATATTTGGAAAACCCAAGGTATAGAAACATATAAACCAAGATACCTTTATCCCTCCCTCTCTCAGTCTCTCTCTCTCATCTATCTATCCCTTTATTTATCCCAGCAACTTAGCCTCTACTATCCTAAGGAAATACAGTCCTCAGACTAAAAACAAAGCAAAAATAAAAGGTCATCCAATACTTCTGAGTATCCAAGATCTCAGATTCTAGTGATTGGTTATTTAAGCAATTCCAATAGATTTCCCTATACGAGATTTTGTTTTTCAATTTATACCTTAACTTTTCAGTCTAATTCCAGGTAAGCTATCCTCCCCACATGACAGATCTCTAACATGTATGTGTACATGACAGGCTACTCTTCTGTGTTCAAAGCCTCATAATCAAGGAACAAGTTAGAACATCTGCCCTAGTGACATTCTACCCTGAATTCTGGCAATAGCTTCAAATTATGGTTTTTGTTTTATTTTTGCACTTAAACTCTCTCCTGCAGTACCTCATGAACACTCAATTATATGCAGTCTTTCTACTGTCCTCAAGATGGAAGCCAAAATCCTGAGTCTAGCATGTAAGTTCACCATTGGAACTTGACATACATTTCATATGGATTTTTTTTTTTTAAACTAACCGCTCCATACACCAATAGTTCTAAAAATTTAGGAAGGTTAACATTTGAGGATTTTGCTAAAAAATTGAGAATTCTAGGCTTTACCAGCTCCAGATTCTGATTCAAGAGGTTTGGTATAGGGTCCCCAAATCTGTATCTTAATTTATTCACCCCCCAAAATCTATATTTTAAATGAGCATTTTTTTAGTCAAGATATGCTAGTTTCCACTGCAATAACAAGGAAACCTGGAATCAAATTGATTCAACATAGGTCAGTTGGAGACTCTTCTCCAGGACCAAGGCAGAAATGTTACCATTCACCTCAACTGAGGAAAAGAGAATGTGTTGAACTATGCTTACTAGCCCTTAAAACTTCCACCTGAAAGTGTTTTTACTTTTCCCACAAGTTTTGTGGGAACATTTAACCTCAAGATGATAGGGAACTGTTTGGTGAATGTTATTTATGCAGCTATTCTGAGGACTTCGTTTTGAGACACAGGTACCATATTATTTATTCTGAGCTACCTTGTCCATTAAATTTCAAAATCTCTTTTTAGTTTTCTTCAGTACATTTGAATACCCATTGCTCATGCTGAATTTCTCTTCCCTGTTTCTAGGTGCGTGAGGAATTCTAACTATAAGTTTATCTTTGGCAACTAAGAAGTCAAAGACATTTCTTGCTCAATAATTTATTTGTTTTTTATTATATTTTTTTAATACTCAACTTGTCCAAATTCATTAATATATCTATACCATAAAATATAATCTTATTTTTAAGAAAAAAAAATCTTCTAGCAATCAAATCAGGGCAAAAGGGATATCAAGAAAATTAGCTCTATCTGCTCAGCAGAATGCAACTACTAATAGATTATTTTCTGAAATTTTCTTTATAAATCAGTTGTTTGAAAATCTTTTATATTTCTCCATCAGGACAATATTATAGTGATTGAGATTTCTGGGAGAGTATTCCAATGCCTAGTTAACCCATTAGGCTGTATGTTCAAAATGAAACAATGTAAAATGAAATTATATAATATAAAAGACAATACCTTTGCAATGCTAAAATTCAAACGATTTATAATAATAAATGTTTGTTATCTATATTTTAAGCTAATACTGAGGCAAGCCTTTTTAGTAGAGTAGAATGAAAAAATAGGTAATGATTTTACAGATATTTTGAAGGGGACTTAGGAGTCTTTTCAAGGGTTTATATGTTATTGGCAGTGGTTCTTGATTATTCCTAATTGCCACTTCAAATCATATGATGTCCTTGCCTTAAAACAGGTATGTCACTAACCACACTTTAAAATCTCAAACAATGATTATCCTATTGTTTGAATCATGATTGCAAGAATGAAGATGAGAATAAAAAAGTTAATGAGGATGAAAATAAGGAGAGTGAGAAAATATACCATGCTAAGTGGGAAAGGGTTTTAACAGATGAAGGAGAAAACAATAAAATGGAAGTGGAAGTGTTCTATCATGAAACTTTGTCTGAGGGGGAATACCTGAGCTGTTATTGGTAAACTGAAGAGGAGAAAGGGAGCATGATCCATCTGAGAGAAGAATAAAGTTGGTTGTGGTATAGAAACATTGGAGGCAGACAACTTAGAGCAGGAGAAAAGGGGAGAGTAGAATTGCTTGATGTTTAACGTTAATGAGTCTGAGTGGGACTTGAGCTCATATGATGATGTATTGGGTGGGAAGGAGACAGAGGAATGAGCTGAGAAGGTACATAGAAGATCTTTTCTTTAGTGTCTGAGAATGACACACGGTAAGCGTCATCTCTGCGCTGAAGCTTCTGGAAGTTGAGGCAGGAGTTCCCACAGCCCACATCCTGTTTATGAGCCTAGTATGGCATCTGTATCTGCATTTCATTTGTCCATCAGTGAGGTCTGGTAGCCTTCTGGGTGGTTAAATTAGCTGGTCTTCATCGCATTATGCCTCTACCTTCTAATTCCCTCCTGCTTTACCCCAGTCCTGTCTTCAGGCTCAATCCTGGGAATTTCCCCAGAGTAGATCACAAATTAAATTGGAACTAGGACTATTAACAAACACAAAGCCAGGGAAAAACTGGATTTGCAACAATCCCAGGAAGACAGTGACTTGATTCAAATGAATCAAGTGAGTATTGAGTGCCTCCTTATGGATCAGACACTATGCTATGAAATTTCACATATATAATTTCTATTTAGCACTTAATCAGTGATTTGGCAATCATATACTCAGCAACCATATACAGGTGCTGGAGGGCTAACTGGCATAGTTTCAGGTTCAAGTCAGAGGAGGCAGAAACTGGAGCAAGATCATGACAGCTGGGGACCACAGGAGATGTAGGCCTGTGGGCGAATTCTGAGATCTGAAAGTGTGCCTTTTGAGTCCCTGTCTTTTCCCACTCCTCCTACCTTGGATACCCCTCAAGGAACCATTGCATATCAAAATTGGCTCCTAGAGCCTTCATCACATTGACATGTGAGTGAAACCTCCTTTAGGTGCCAGCAGTCTAAGAAGGCCAAGCAATTTCCTTTGAATGGAAGCCTTGGGATAAATAAACCCATTCATTTATGCATTATTCAGTCATGTATTGAATACCTTCTACATGCCAAACACTCGGCTGGGCTTTCTTGTTACCTGTCGATAGAAGTTCTAAATGGCACACTGGAATTCCAGATATTAGTTTAAAAACATAAATTTGAAGGATGGAGAAACCAAAGCCTTCAGTCTCCTCTAAAAATCAGATCACAATGCCCTATGTCCTTAATTTCCCCTTATCTTGATTACGTGTCCAAGAACACTAGTAATTTAACAACATAATGGACAAGTCCAATGGACCAATGTAGGTTAACTATACCTGAAATGATGGGAAAAACAGCACAAACATAAACTCGGAAGGGAGAAGGTAAGAGCAGAGACACACAAATGACTTGACGAGTCAGTGCTGCAATTTGCTCACGCCAATGCAAGAAGAACATGTCCATGCAGATTAGAAGGAGTAAATCTAAGCTTCAAGACTACAAGTGAGGCCCAGTAGAATAAATAGACCACGAAATCCAGTTTTATGCAAGGGTAAAAAATTCAAAGCATCAGTTTATATTTTTAAAAAGTGTTACCTATTTATCTAAATGAGAGACAATCATGTAACATTTTAAACAATACAATATCAAGATAGACCCCAATCCTTTCCTGAAGCAGAGAGGTATGTGTCTATTCTCCTCTGTGATGGGACCGTAAGGTGGAAGAGTCCAGGCATTGCTCTGTGACAACTCAGGCTCAGGACAGGAAGGTCACTTGTCAGTTCTTCTCTGCCCAGAAATATCTTTTATCTTCTTCTGTCACTAAATTGTACCCCAAGACATTCATTCTTTTCCTATATCAGGACCTACCACTGTCATTTCCTTTGGAAACACACATATTTCTAGGAGGAGCAGCAAGCTATTAGAAGTCACTTCAAGGTTGTGGAATGAGGTTATCAGAGAGCTATCCTCCCACATGGCAAGCTTACAACTTTATTAAAAGCTAGGGAGCCAGGAAAGACCAGGCTTGACTGAGGCCCTGCTGTGAGGTCACTGTGCTCCCACTGGCTTCATGTGTGGATTAGGCTAATCACTAGTCCAGCAGTTCTCAAACTGTGGCCCCAACACCAGCGGTGTCAGCATGACTACAGAATTTGGTAGAAATGCAAATCCTCAATCCCCATCTCATGAATGCTGAATGAGAAACCCTGGGGTGTGAGCCCAACAGTATGGTTTCAACAAGCCCTCTAGGTGACTCAAATTCATGTTCAAGTTTAAGAAACTCTGACCTCCCTGGCAGTTCCACTGGGGGTCCACCCTACATTGTGGATTCAGGTAATCACCTAAGAGTGAATGAGTTTCTGATGCTTTCCTGAAATCTGATTTTGAGGTCACGGAGAAAGAGCTAGAATAAAAGACCCCAATGCTGGAGCTGGCGGTGGCAGAGGGTGGGGTGTAATGAGACAGAGGGCAAACGTGGATGGTGTGAGAGAAAGTCCAGAAACAAAAGCACAGAAAAGGATGAGAGACCACAGGAAGACACATGCATTACCATTTTTTTCT
Organism: Phoca vitulina; assembly: GCF_004348235.1. Classification (NCBI taxonomy): domain Eukaryota; kingdom Metazoa; phylum Chordata; class Mammalia; order Carnivora; family Phocidae; genus Phoca; species Phoca vitulina. Next base: position 4,635,114 of record NW_022589727.1, read on the forward strand.
AGCTTAGTCCTAGCTTAACTTCAGTCTCTTCCATGATGGAACTTGACACTGGTGACGACTGGGTTGCAGACCTGGATTAGGGCTGCGCTGGGGACCATTTTATCCCCGGTTTTTGTTTTTCCGTCTCTAAAGGCACTAGGAGCAGGTTAAGCTGCCTCCCTGTTTGTGAGCTTTCTTACACACCAACTTGTGTTTTTCTTTCTTTTTGTAATGAATTCTGATGTACTTACATCTTTCCAGGGATTAGGCCTGACAGCGACAGCCCCCAATAAAGTGAGCACCAGGTCACACAACAATATATGGGGAAGAATGAACTACAATTAAGCCAGCATAATTGCATACAAGAAACACCCCCCAAAGCAAGGAACAATAAATCTTTGACTCAAAGTAATGAGGGATCGAGAGATGAGAACATTGGAATGGCTCACTCAGGCAGTCTTAAAACTCACAGTGAAAAAAAAAAAAGAAAAAACATAATAAAAAAGTACCATGGATTCCTAAGCCCAGGAAAAATCAGGCTGACCCCCAAGATGGAAGGCTCGGACTTTGCAAGGTCCATCATTATTGCCAAATTCTTAATTTCCTGCTGGCTTGTTGTTGGATGACAGCAACTTTGCACCTTTATTACTAGAGCTGGTGTTCAGTTACCAGGGTAATGGAGAAGAGCCTTATCAAGAATAACCCAAACCTATAGCAAATCAGCACAATGTTCAAATTACATAACAATTCATTCCATTTCTTCGTATTTTCATTCCAGCAACAAACTGAGTGTGTACTTTGCTTCAAATGATTTTTAAAACTCTCCAGTCCCTACAGAGCAGAAGCAGGTTTTTGTTTAAGTATCTTTTCTTGCTGAAAGTCATCTAGAAAACTGACCTACTCCCAGAGTGGAAATACCACTGTGAGGGGCTGGAGGTCCATGCTGAAATGAAGATGGTTATTGCTTTTTATCTCCTGCTGGTGGAGGAGCAAAGAAGCCATTGTACTGTAAACTGTAGAAAAAGAGCAGAGAGATGGGAGCTTCCCATTTCCTTAGAAATTAATTGTCAGGACTCTGTAGCAGAGGATGAAGGGTCTTTGGCTTAGGATATTTGCTCCTACATTACTCATCTTATAAAAAACCTTCATAATTAGGACATTAGTGAACTAACAACTCAATCACTCAGAAAATATTTATGAGTTTTTAGTAGGCTCCTAAATGTGGCCTAGTCATGACCCCAACAGGTCACTCTATCTTTCTTTTTCCCAGAGAATGTGTAGTCTCTTGTAGGGGTGGGCTGGGTCAAGACTAAGATACATGACACATCATAGACTAGTTAAGTGCCTACAATTTTTATTATGAGCTATGGATTACCAAACCAAAGGGAGGCATATGGAGAGATTACCACAGAACAGAGAAGCTGAAAATACTGGAATTGAGCTTGACTTGAAAATTAAACTCTTTGCAAGACAGCAGATCCTTTTGTCCACCTTCTTCCTTGTACTTTCCCTGCACACTTCCAAAAATGGGCTCCACGTTTTTAGGACAGTTTAAGACTATGTGGAGCATAATCTCACCAGGGACTGTATTTTATCATATTAGCTTTTTGTAGGATACACAGGACATCATCTAAAATTCAGTTCTTATGAAGAAACTGGGTAGAAAAAGGCACTAGACTGGTTGGAATCTTAAGAAACTGTGGCTTTTGAAAAAGTTCCTAAGTGAAGAAAAAGAAGAGACTGAGAGAAAAGCACAGAGAAACAGAGATGGAGATATAGAGAGAGAAAGGAGGGAAATCAAAGGTTAGGCAAGGAGAAAAAAAAAGTTGAGGAGCAGAAAAAGTTAGTATATTTAGAATATTTCATTTTTCTGTGGATGAATTTTTATGTTTTAGAAGCACATTCTGCGTGTTTGTGAGTGTGAGTGTGTGTGTGTGTGTTGGAAGTTCTCTAGTTGATCTCTCACCTTATGTACAATTGGTTTTACAACTGTTATCGGCCAGTTGTATTTGAAAACTGGTCTCAGGTGTGAAAACCTTTTCTACTCACTGTAACAGGAAGAGTAGGGTAATATGTCTTTTGGCTTCACTATAGTGACAAAGACAATTCTGGACCCCTTGCCTGTGCTTGGTACCTGCTTATCTATTGACTTGAATATGCAGGGTCCATATAAGTTCTCCTTTGGCCCAAAATGAGTTGACTTTGAGGCCAGGAGCCATTGATTCGAAAGGTAAACCCAAAGACAAATGAGGCTGAAGCTATAAGGACAAAGGAAATTAGGGAACCCTTTCTTACCTCAGATATAGAGCAGGTATATGTTAGAAATGCTTGTGCTTACTAATTAAATACATTTCATTTACTTTCACATCTTTTTTGCTTAACTAAGGAGAAAATGTGCATTATTTATAGGAACCAAACATAATGAAAACACAAAAAAAGAAAAGGAACCATTTTGATTCAAATCTTGGCAAATATCCAACTTGCAATAACTTGAAGATTTAATATTATTACATGCACACACACAAAAATAAAGCCTAATGCTCATCCAAGCATATTTCAATCAAAACTCTCTCTGGGAACCTTCGTACTGACAATACAATTTCGTGCAAAATAAACAATAAGATGCAAAAACTACAGTAAGCAGTTTAGGAAATTACATATCAAATATCTTCTTAAGAGCCTGGGGGTCTTACTGAGCAGAAATTTTGCCTAACAAGTCTCATTGCATATGCAGATTTAAATAATTCACTTGTTTAAGAAATCTCTTATTCTCTATTTACTCAAGCACTTCAGCAATGGGTTGTCGCCAGTAGTCATGCCATGAGTCAAAGGGGAAAAAAGGTTATTTTTGTAGTTTTGAAGGAAGTGATATGAAAATAAGTAGCAGGCCTAGGATTTTGCAGTAAAGTCAGGTAGCAATGGTATATTCAGTCAAAATCTGTTCTCCGTAAGTGTGATTTCAGAAACCAGGATCATTCATACAGATATACATACACTTACAGTGAATACTGGTGTGGGTATGGTTAACTAGCCAACTGGTCTCCTAGCTGTCCTATCATACAGGTGAGGATCCCAGAGATAGATGTCCAACGTCACAAGACTAGTGAGTACAAGCACTGGAATGAGACAATAGAACTTCCAAAGGTTGGTTGCTCTTTTCACCATTCAAAGATACTACACATGGCATCCTGCATGTATGGATAAGTCTACGTAAAATATTAAGTGTGTGTGTGTATGTATTATTTTCCTAGACTTATACGTTATTTAGACTTTGATTAAAATGAATACATCTCCAGTTTTCTCATGCACTCACAGATTTTCTCTGATGATTTAGCCAATAATAGAATAATAAAATAAAAAGACAACAACAATAAACTAACCAAATCTTCTCTAAAGGAGGAAATTAACAAAATCAATGTCTCAAATACACACTGTACTGAGGTAGCTATTCAGAGGTTTTTGGTCTGAAAGTCCAAATAGAAATGGACTGATTACTGAAAGTCTTAAGCTTTCAAAAGATGCATTTTTATTTCAGTCCAATTTTAAAAGAATTTTTCAAGTAAACATGTATTGGATGGGATATAAAAACACTGCTTTTACCACTTCTTTTTCAGATAAAAGTGGCCCACAGAGTCTAAAGCAATCGTTGATAATAAAAGCACACAATAGGTGTGGGCTTGGTTGGATGTGTTATTGTGATTTCCAGACCCTATTTCACACTTTCAGTTTTTCTCTGTAGAACTCTCACAGGCATTCCAAGACATTAACTTTCTTTTTATAAAAAACAAAAACCAAAAAACAAAAAAAAACACACTGTGCCTAGGACAGTGGGAAATCCAAAGTGAAGATATTGTCTTGTCTCTAGTGGAGTTCACATACTCACTGGGATAAGGTGACCCTTTTAAATGAAAAGTTAATAACCAGTTCAAGGCTGTATCCCCCCTGAAGGGATTCAGAATAGGTCTCCTCAAAATGTGCCACTTGGCATGTGGGCTACCTTTAGCTGAAGGCAATCGAGACTCTGCGGGCTCAGGAGAGACTTTTGCCCTCCCTTAACTACCTAGAAGAATCTACACTGGGGGTCTTTCCCAGCAGAAAAGCCATCATCAGAGATAAACTTTATCTCTGAGTGACCCATCTGTCTGACAGGGCAAACATCTAACTATCAAACATCTGCTCTTCTTCTTGTTGCTCTGTGACTTGCCCTGTATTGGATTGCAGTCTTCCTCTTTGAAGCCCCAGGCCACTATTCCATTCCTTAGCTCAGCCTCAACTGAACTAGCTTATCTTCAGGTCTTGTATTTTTTATTGGGCTCCTGTATATTTGTAATCAAATTTGTTTTTCTCCTGTTAATGTGTCTTATGTCAGTTTAATTAATTAAACAGTCAAAAGAATCTAGAAAGGTAGAGAAAACATTTTTCCTTTCCTACACCAATGAGTTGATTTTTTTTTTACACAAGGCAAAGAAACATGACATTTGAGCAGATTTTTCTTAATTACCTGAAAAAGGCTTTTTTTTTTTTTTCATATTATAGATGACCTGTGGACCTTTATCACTTAGCCCTATAATTCTAAAGATCCATATTATAATTACTAACCAGGGGTATAGCTTTCATCTCCCATAGTTAGTGTTGGAGGAGTATTGGAAGTGGTGGCAGGTCTGGTATCCAGCCCTTGAGGACATGCCTAAGAGCTGGATCAAAGGTTCGGTTGGATCCTGCCTCACGTATGCCTCAATTTCACAGAATATCTCTTCGTAGTTTATAGTCTTTTACTATCTCTCATTGCACTTAGTATAGAATTGCAAATTCCTATTGATGGATTAAACCAATTTAGACTGGTTCACTTGCAGATGGCCCAAAGGGAAAAACACAAAAACAAACAAAACAGAAAAAAAGTCCAACTTCTTTCACTTCCCTGAGCCTTTGGGCACTTTGTACTACAGAGAACAAGGCTCTTCTCAGTTACTCTGTTTCTTTTGTTCAAGAGTCCATATAGGTTGTTACTGTTTCTAACCCCACACAACAGGAGAATATAAAACAGGCAGTTGTTCCTAGTAATTTTCAGTTTCAGATTGACAACTTGATGCCTTTTTCCCTGAGTTATTAATTACAGGATAATGGGACAAAATCTCAAACACACACCACCTTCCGATGAATAAAACTAATTTCAGTTTGAAGAAAGGACACAGCCAACTCTAATTCCTTTAGAACCTCATGAACTGTGTATACACCCAATCCAACTTGGACTATTCATCTAAAACTTTGAAAGGGACCCAAAGGGGGATTTGGAAGGACAAGAACTGAAACTTATGTGTGACTTATACATGCCTGTCTTCTGATTGAGTCCATTTAACAGGAAAAGGCAACTTCATTTAAAATTCATGTCACGCAGAAAAGGAAAGTATCAGCTTGGGGTAAAAAACTGTGGCCATGTTTCTGCCCAAGGTAATATTAATTTCTCAATTTCTGAGCAATCAGAAACATAGAAAATGTGTCCAAGTTGGCTACATGGTTCATTGAGTCATGGACTATGACTCTGTCATACCCCTGTTTGAGGAAATAATTGTTATTCTTGGCATCAAATTCAATGTTTGGAGGGCTGTTCTTATGGAGCTGTTCCTTGATGGCCCATTTTAGTGTTCTTATCTGCAAATATCTTATTCAAAGTAATTATATACTCACTATTTACTTTATGTCACCTCTTGGGATTATGAGATTCATCCCTCTATTTCCTAATGATCAAAGGGATTTTCTCCATATATTTTATTAATTTTTAAACATTATTTTAGTCTCCTAATAACTGAGGGGAGGATTTTATTTTCCAAGTGATATATTTCATGGACATGCTCTAATTTCAAACACTCAGTCTTCATGATGTAATAGAATTTTCAGATGTCCACTCTTAAGTCTTTGATTAATGGTTTGTAAAGTGTGCTTCTAGATCCCTTTGCAGGGTCAAGGCTAAAAAGAGGAAGGAAAGGGGAATAAGTCCCTTTCTCCTAATCCAATCAAGGTGCTCTCACTTTTTACACATTGGGCTACATATTTGAAAAATTAAAATTGTATAACCACCAGTCAAGACTTCTTTCATTAAATAATATATTTATTATATATTTATGTCATTTATATGTAAGGAAAGAATGTAAAATAAACGATTAACCCTTTCTCTCAGAGTTTCCCCCTTGGCCCTTTGTAAGGCATACCCTGAAGAGTGTCCCTTTTTCTGTTCCCAACAGTGTGTTTTACATGCCTTTTTTGTAGGACTGCGATAATTTATTTCCTATCCTCCACAGTACAACGTGCGTTTGTTGAGGGCAAAGACTTTCCCACTTTTCTTTGTATACATAATACCCAGCACTAAGGAAGAGCCTAATAGGTGTGGAAATCAAGGTGCCAATTGAATTTGCTCTAATCTGAGAAGACCTGAAGAAATGATGTAAAATTCACTCAAAATAAGTAATCAAGTGGGACAAATACTTCCCTAATCACACGGAGATTGTAAACTCTCTCCACAAAAGACTGTGTGAAAGAAAATAATTGTATCTTTGAAATAGTCACCCTCCGCCACTTAGTTCAAGACTTGATTATCTGAGTGATGAATTGATTCTTTTCTTCATTCTTTCATCAAATGTTTGTTACAGACCCACTATATACATAGAACTATGCTAGGCACCAAAGATGAATAAGCTGTGGTGTACAGTTACTAAGGTTCTCATAATAGAAATAAAAAAGGCGATAAGACCTACATAGAGACAGAATTAAATTGTAGCTCAAGGCAGAATATAGGTGGCCAATTAGTTTAAGGAGAGGATGTACTCCAGGAGGGTTCAGAGGAAGACAGAATAGCTAGGAACAAGGGCTTGGATTATGGAATGGGAGTCCAAGGAGGCCTTTGTAGATGACTGAGAGAGGAAAACATGTTTGTGTGCGTGCGCCTAAATGAAAGGAGGTGATACACAGGGAGACGGGACTGGCAGGACGGGGTGAGAGTGAGTGTGTGTGTGTAGATGTACAGGGCAGCAGCTAACCTCAGAATAAGAAAGAGACCATCAAAACAATCCAAAAAGCTTGCCAGGAGCAAAGGTTCAGGTTCCATTGCTTAGTATTATTATAGTCCACTATTACACTGGCTTTGTGTGAGTTACCACTCCTCCAAACACACTCACTGAAAAAACAAAACAAAACAAAATAATGTGCATGGCGAATTCCCTGCACCTCTCCAAACAATAACAAAGAAAACATGAGTACTATGCTATTGCAATAAAAAGAAAACAAGAAAGAAAATGTAAAAAAGTATATGGAAGTCATTAAACATTGATATGGGTTAGCAGAGGAAGATATAAAATCTATCCTTTTTTTTTGTTTCTTGTTTTGGTTTGAAGCTTACCTGCCCAGCCTAGAAGCAAAGAAATAAGACCTTCAAGGTCCCTCCATATGATTCTAAATCACTGCAACCCAAAAGCTGTGGCTCTTACCCCAGACTTTTTGGTAGTAATACACAAATTTCTCTGACTTCTCACCCTGCAAGAGCCCAAAATACCAGGGTTAAAATGGGATTTGGTATAGCCTCCTTTCAGAAGGGAGGAGCTTTCTTTGGTTTGGAAATTTGATATCCTCTCCTTTTAATCCATGGCCATGGGTGCTGATCCTTTTGTTCCAATCCAAATGGTCAGCTACAGTGTTCTAGCCTCCTTTGTGCTTTCCTCTCAGTCTGGGAACACAGCCCAATCCAGGAGCTGGGTCCTGGAGCATATGACTCCTTGTTTTCCAAAGTGGAGAGAGAACCTTGGCGGTTGGAAACTCTGAAAGTCTTCCGGCTCCAGCTGTAGGAATTTTCAGGCTTCTTTCCTCTGCTAATTCCTCATTGGGGGGGTCTCTACCTGCAGACTGGAACCTCAGTGAGCCCAAGTCGGGAGAGATTTTGGAAAACACACACATCCTTGAGAGGGCTATCACATTCCCCATCCCTAATCCCTGCCTTGATAAAATTCCTCAGCGCATTTGAAGAAAAAACAAAATAGAACAAAACAAAGCAAGAACCTACAATTTCTTTCTTTTTTACTCATGTAATTTGAATACTGAAATCAACAGCTTCCTATGGGTTTACATATATTTCCATTCCTTTTGTTATCCCTTGATATCTATAAATGGCAGGATCTGAATGACTTAGGGGAAAGAAAATAAAATGAGCAAGTTTGGCATTTAGATGTTTCCATCCTCTTTTTTCCCTATCTAAAAAAAAATCAGCTGGTTCAATTCAAAGTTAGATGTAAATGTTTAAAGTGTTAATGAGTCAGATTTTGCATTTTAAATACAGAGATCAAATCCTTAAAGAATAGAAGCTTCCATGGGGCTTTAAGAGCATCACTGAACTTATACTCCAGTGTTTCTGAAAGCAGATAGAGTGGGCAACAGCTTGTCTTTCAGGTGGAAAAAGTAATGCTTCTAAAACTCAGTCAGACCAGGAATGTGTATCCAGAGCAGAGAGGATCTGCCTGATTTTCACCCTTCCAGACTCACTGTACCTGCAGAGGGCTGGATTTGCTTCTCATGAAGGCATGTTTTTATTTTTTCCATGGTCACTTGTCTATTACTGGTTAACAACAACAACAAAAAAAAGTGAAGAATCTAAAACTTTCAGAACAAACAAACAAACAAAAACCCTTTACTAATAGAAAGGAAGGCTTTCATGGGCCAGAATTTAGGACAGCTCAGCTTTTAAAATTCTCCTTCCAAATCTAAATCCACTCCTTTTTCTTTCTCCTTAGATTTCCCCTCTCTCTTTTCTCTTTCTTCAGATACCCTCTTTTTTCCCCCTTCCTTTCTTTTTATCTAATAGTTTGTCTCTTTCAGGGGTGTGCTGGTAATACAGCAACCAGCTCTCTGGAAAACAAACCACCATTCTGATTTGTGTTTGTGACATTGCTGATTTCCACAGTGTAAATACTCCCACTCTGGCTAATTTGGCGTGGGTTTGTCTGAGCAGGCTCCAGATGCCACTAATGCCCTCAATTTCTGTTTCTGTCTGTGTGTCTGTCTCTGTCTGTCTCTCTCTCTCTCACACACACACACAGACACGCACACACCTAAAAAGCTACCTATCAGAGGGATACAGAGGATGAATAGAGAAGAAAACCCTGTAACCAAAAAATATATTCAAGAATTCTTCCACTTATTGAAGTGTCATTTTGGTCTCCTGGTATTTGAAGTTTGGGGCCAGCAATGTTCTACCTCTTTTTCTGTGGAGTTGGGGAGAAAATTCAGATCTCAGCTGGGTTCTCACATTTTTTTCCTTCTAAGAAAAAATGAGCCCTAGGGAAGAGGAGAAATCTGAAGAGTTTATGTGTGTGTTTTCATTAGTTGCTTTGAGATTCAGAACTTTTGTTCTATTGCCACTTTAAAAAATATTTTTTTCTCTTTAAGTCAGCAGGGAACTGGAGATGATGAGCCCAGGACTTGGTTTCAGCCCTGGGGCACAACATCATAAGATTTAAATAATGTCTTATAGGTTTTCATACCTTTTTTTTTCCCAGGGAGTTCTAAGCATGTTGAAATGTGCAAGTTTTGCTCTCAGTATTCATTTCCCACTGGCTTTCTTTCCTTTCAACATTTCCTCTTCTCAAAGCCTTTTCTCTTTCTTTCCTTTTCCTTCTTTTCATTCCCTTTTCTCTTTTTAATTCCTTTTTTCTCTATATTTCCTTTACTAGCACCCTTTCCCTGTGCTTTTCTGCAGTCCTCTTCTAACTTTCCATTCACCTCTGACTTCACTGTTTTAAAAATCTTTACCCAAACTTCTCTTACATAACAGCATCATGCAATAATTCCTCATTGCAATTACACCTAAACATTTTGGAGTAAGGAAAAAGGTCATTAACATAAGTAATGTGAATAGCCCAGCTAGGAGTTGAAGTGCTGGAAGGAGAGAGAGCATTCAGTCAAAACCCTAAGCAAACATCATGGGGGGTCCATATAAGTGTGGTGGTCATTCGGGCTCCTGGCCACAGGGTTCTGCTTCTCCCTGGAACTGGACAGTATGTGCTTCCCTTTCTCCTTGAGTTGGGTGTGAACTTGAAACACGCTTTGGCAGGTAAAATGTGAGCTGTGGCCACAGGACTTTCAAGAGCTGATGCCAGGACAATTTACAATGTTCAGGGTGGTGGAGGCTCAGTCAGCATGGGTCCCAGAATGAGGATAAAACAGGACAAAACCTCCAGAATACTTTGTGGTGGAAATGTAAAATGGGCAAGAAATAAAATTTGTTTTAAGACTCTGAGATTTGGAGGTTGCTTGTTACACATACATACATAAGATAGCCTATTTTGAAGAGTACAGTAACCAAGAGAAGAAAACATAAAATAAGCTATTGGCTTTCAGAGATAAGAGTGTAGAGGCTCAAAAGAAAATGAAAAATGAGGTTAAATTATTGTCACTTCAAGGAAGATTTCCCCAAGAGTATAAAGGATGGCTGAAACTAATCCTATATTTTGGATGAATACAGAAAGTGCTAATTCCTGTTGTCCATGCGCATGACATATTTAAGGCCCAACAAATACTTCAGAGCATTTGCAAATGTTGCTGCAGCTAGCCAAGAGGAAAATGTGCCTTGTCAAAAGTGTTTTCATCCAAGATCTGAAAATCGCTGCTAGATCCAGCCCAAGGCCCATGCCAGCCTAAGATGTAAGTGAACCCATTACTTTCTCATGATATGGGATAGGCAATATTCTTTCACCATTTTTACACTCAAGTGTAAACTTTTCATTAAAAAATTATCAGATATCTGTTTGAGACTAAAGTAGACTTTAGAGTTTCAGTTTTATTACACTTAATGAAATACACTGGGAAGAGTATCAAATGGGAGACAAGAAAAAGTGAGCACCTGCTCAAATTCTGCCACTAAATAAATATTTTAGGTAAACACACCAGAGCCTCAACTGTTCTTATTTGTAGAATGAGGGATGGTCTGTACAATCACATCCAGATTGAATATCCCTTGATTGCATGTATAGAAGCCACAGCTTATAAGAAATACTAATCATCCATCCTCAAAATGACTGAGCTTTGCAGGAAGAAGACGGTCCTGTTCTATCCCATCAGGGGCTGTCAAGCACTGTAAAGGAGATGTGATTTTACCAGATTTGCAAAGCTAACAAGGTAGCCTGCCATACCTTTAAGGATATGGGCAGAAGACATGTCGCTCCTGCATCAGAGACAAAAGATTTTATTGCTCACAGAAATAGCAGCAGTGAAAATATCAACAATTCTTGTGATGGTTCCTTAAGTCTCAATTCCCATAGGGTGATGCAAAGAGGGCCAAGTGTCTCTACACATGCAATGGGTCACATTTTGCGAGGAAAAGTCTTAGCTTAGGGAAGCCAAGTCTTTTATAACGGACATTAAGCAAGCCTGCCCTTAGCCCCAGAGGGAGACATTATCTTTGTTATACTGGGCGGGAAGATGACTGCCCTTTGCTTCAGAGGGAGGCACTATCTCTGTCTTCCAAGGCAGTAAGAAGACTCATTCTTTGCTCTGGAGGGAGATACCAGCTCTGTCTTCCAAAACAGTTCACTATATAGACATCCTCAAAAAGATAATCCAGAACAGAGGTAATCAGTGTGCTTGCTCATTATACATGCAGAAATATGTGAGACCCAGGGAGAGAATAAATTTCCCCTTATTCTTATGCCAATTTGGCTTCCGAAAAATGTTTCCATCAGAAGGCCACTCCATCAACCACTTTGAATGATCTGACAGAGGCTGGGGCCGAACCTGTTCATGTCATAAAGCATTTACTTAAGGAATCCAACAGGATCCCAAGCAGGAGGATGGTGTCAATCTGCAATATTTGACCCTCAACCGTATCTCCAAGTTCTTGTTCCCAACCAGTCAAACAAAGATCAAACCATTAGAGTCTACCTTAGGAAGCAGGGTGGCTTTCTCCTTAGGTTTCTGTATTGACCTTAGTACTTGGCCCAAGGTGTTAATGTAGGTACAACAGACTTTATCAGCGATTGCACAGATTCCACTTAGACCTGTAAGGAGGAATTGTATGCCAATTCTATTATACACAGCAATGGCTGATGAGTTGAGGCTGACCTGAATGCCTCCTAGGGCCAAGGTGGTGTCATTGATCACATCAGGTAGAGTGAGGGACAAATTTTGCACCCCCTTTTCTAATTAGATGATCCCCATCCTATATATATAACACCCAGCAGATGCACATAAATAACAAGATAGAAAATAGTTCTCTCTCTAGCTATTAGGGACAATTTCATAACCAAATATGAAAGATTTCAAAATCGCATCTGATTATGAAATTGCTAGAACAATGCCAACCTAGAATATGGTAAGTGATATTTTTTATTTGCTGTCTAAATGTTATAATTTAAAGCTTCCTGCTGCCAAGGCTACTAAGTAAAAGTCTTACTCCTTTGTAACCCCTAGGCCCCTTTATTTAAAAAAAAAAGTGAGAATAAAAGTTCACAGAACATCAAGTTGGGCAAGCCCTATTTGTATGCAGAATAGATACTTCCCCACATGGTGTGCAGATAAGCATCTCTGATCTCAGTACATTTCTGCCACTTGCATACCATTGTGTCTGAAATTTCCACCATTAGATATGAATTTGTTTATATCTAATTCTAAGATATATACGTATATAAATATATATTGTAATTTGCTTATATGTATTTCTGTATAAGGGAGAGAATCTTGCTTAAAGGAAATATCCTTAAGAAGAGCAATGCTCTCACATTATTATCCACACGTTTTCAATTAATATGAGATCTTTTCTATGACTATGACAACATCTATTTAAAAGAAATTTCTTATGAAATGAGACCCTCAACCAGTCAATTTTGAAGAGAGGAGAACAAAGACAGAAATGTCAAGTGGAGTGGTGATGACAGTGGCGGAAGGCATGGGGTGGGGAGGAGGAGGAGAGTGGAAGTTACAAGTTAAGGACACAAGGCACCAAGACACCTGCAGGGGAAGGGATGGGGAGGTGGGAAGACACTGTAGAGACCAGACTGTGTCTACATCTCAGTTTTGTCTAATAATGCTCTTTTGAGACATAAGGAGTTGCTAGATGACTGAAGTCTGGAAGCCCAGCTTTTTCTGTGATGGACTATACCCAAAAAAGCATGCTGGCTCCTTTTACTTCAGAATAATGTTGACCCTACATCCAATGAGATCCATCAACAGCCCATCTCTGCTGACTCATTTAGCTGCAGAGAGAGGTTCATAGATCAATTCAAAATAGAAAAATGGCAAGGTGCACCAAGTTACAGAGAATGGAGAGATATGTATAAGACTTTTGGCATCCTTTTTAAAAAAAAAATGTAAAGCAAACCAAAAACAAAACAACAAACAAAAAAAGAGTAAAGAAAAAGAAAAAAAAAAACCTGTTTGGAAAGGAGTCTGAGTGTAAGACCTCTGCACCAGGTGCACAGTAAGTTTTCGAAAAACATAACCTTTTGTCTCCGAGAATGATAGATGGATGATCATGAAATCGTAAAATCTGGAAATGGCTTTTCCCACCACTGCCTGAATACCTGGCTCCAGCATCTCACATCCATAGCCCAGATTTCATATCTCAGAAGCTAAAGGGAGGCATGCAGGGCTCAGCTGTCAGCCTGTGTTGATACCATGTAGCAAAGGCTGTTCAAATGGACAGATTTTCACAGGGATTATGCCTATAACTGAATCGCTAGTCACTCACCCTTCGTGGCTCATCTGCTTTAATTTGTTTATCTTGTTTGGTCATTAGTTTTGTCTAGATTTTATATTCATTATTCTGTATCGTATCTCTGACATTTCAGTTTAGGAGGTGATTGTTTACCATATACATTGATTCTCCCAGGCCCTCAAATATTCCACAATCAGTGCTAACAAGATAGTAACTAGGAACAGTCATTATTTGGCTATTTTGGGACACCTTCTCCATCTCATTTTAATGTATTCTTATGTTTCCAGTCTCCTGGGGACTCTCACATATTCCTTTTGAACCTTTACTCTTTAATGCTACCCAGACAGAGCCTTTGTACCTCTTTGGAATGAATAAATACAGACTATCTCAGGTGATTTAAATCTCTCTCTCATGTGCCTTTAAAAATGCACACTTTGCTTCTATCAACCCCATATTTTGCACTTTCAAGAGAAAACACTGCAACTGGCATAGGTTCTCTTACCAACCTATATTATAGATGACGGGACCAAGTAAGGACAGGCTTGTCTTCTAGGTTCCTAACAAGTCACAGACACAGCGAGAATATATTATGGATGTTGTAGATCATTTGTCTGGTCTCTTATTGTAGTTTTTGTTGCTAGTTTACCGCACCTGGAGTTTCAATGTGACCTTTAATTGGGACTGAGTAGGAAACAGTTACTCATGGGGCCTAAGTCAAGATGTACAGCAGTGGGTTTCCTGGGAGTTTGCAAAGCCTGATGCAACGAACACTTTGGTCCTAAGTGAGAGACCAGTAGGAACAACGGCCCCTTTTACTCTCCTTTGTGCCTTACTTGATGATTTTTTTTTTTTACACCACTGGTGTAACTGCCGTTGCTCTGTGGTTAGAGAAGTCCAGGATATTGAGATACATTCCATATATTGGCAAAACTGATATGCATAGCCTCTTGTGTCTTCATGCTGCAACTTTCATATAATATGATATGATATGATATATGATATGATATAACTCGGTATGAAAACAGACAAGCTAGCTTTAGATAGCTATGGTTTCATGAGTAGACCTAAAACAGGTTTTGCATCATGCTGCCTGAAAAAGATCTTATCTATTTACGTCAAACTGCTGAGACATACTAGCAAAACAATAAATGCAAAATGTGGCTGACTTCTGCAGGATTGTGTGAGCAGTTAAGCACCTCTGGCCAACTGCCAGACCAACCAACACAAAGTCTATTACATTGTGCTTCACTGCACTCTGCCCTGAGATTTGCTTTGGAAGAGACATAAGATGGAAGAAGAGGAGGGCAAAGCAAATCCTCCTCAGCATCACATGAGACCCTTACATCGATGGTTGAATTCCAAGCACAAATGACCCCTTATCCATAGCTAAGCTTTTGTTTGCAATATTCTGTTATCATCTCTTCCCCAACAACGAAAATACAAAAACACTTTCAAGGAGATGATAAGCCCCCAAATAGAATACAACACAGTGTATTAGGAGTCCAGATTAACTCAGTTAGATGTCTGGTCCGGGGAACAAAATATTCAACCTTTAAATAAATACACAATAAAAATAGCACACTCTTACTATAGGGTTACTGGACTGTAGCAGTAAATGAACTGAATAAAATTTTATGGCTTCTTAACATGCTGAGGTTTTCTCAGTGTCTTCCATCTTGTAGCTTAACAACATTTTGCAGTCTGCTATCAGTGAAACTAATAGTGCAGATGAAAATTTTATGAAAAATGGGAAATCTACATTGGTTTTATATTATGTCAGTGAAATGAATAAAGATCATATTTTGGCATTAACAGCTAATGGTGAGAAAAGAAGTGGGGGCTGGTTACTCCATTTTTGGCCCTGGAATTGATGTTTTTTAAAGAGTCGGCTGTAATTATGATATTTGAATGTCATTATCATTAAACTGATGAATTATTTAGAAAGAAGGTGAACAAGGCAAAGAGTTCCTCAGTGTGTTCATGCATTTTAGTTGTACTTTGCCAGTTGAGGTGCTCCTTTCAGAGGGCGGTATTAATCACACGGATGGTGCAGATATGTTACGTTATTATTTCTCTTAGCAAGGTCAAAGTTTTCCACTACAGAGCATGTGGGGGATAAGAATAGAGGAAAAGGGGAAGAGGAATTGCTAAATAATCACTCATATTGCAAATGTTGATAGGAAATAGTCCCCACTCTTTGAAATGGATTGTTTTATATCTTCCATGAGTTGTTATAATGACCTCCTTATCAACTTTCTGGCCTCCCACCTTGACTGGCTTCAAGAAAGCTTTTTGATAAGAAGGAAACATAATTTGAAAAAAAAAGACGATTACAGTGTGGATGAGAAAAATATTCAGTTTAAGATACAAGCAACTTTGCCTGCAAACATTTTCCTTGAAGCAAATGGCAAATTAATAATGAACAACCTTTATTTTCTCATTTTTCTCTCTCCCACTCCCTCTCTAGGAAGTAACATTTACTTGTTTTCAGTGGCTCCATTTCTTGGGAGTCTGGGAAATAAACTTTTCTCCAGATCTATTTCTAAAGTTATGTTTCATTTACCTGGCTTAAGTTGGTACATTCCTGCCTTCAAAAAGAAAGTTGCCATGTCAAGTCCTCCGCGCCAGTCTTTGATTCTTTGAGTATCAAGGTGCATAATTTTGTGTGGCATACAGGATGAAACAGATGAAGTTTTTTACTTTTGGATGCTATAATTAATATCATCATATATCTTTTTAAGATTTATTTATTTAGTTTTTAGAGAGAGAGAGTGTGGTGGGGAGGGACGGAGGGAGAGGGAGAGAGAGAATCTCAAGCAGACTCCCCGCTGAGCGCAGAGCCTGACTTGGGGTTCCATCTCAGATCTCAAGACCCTAGGATCATGACCTGAGCTGAAATCAAGAGTTGGACACTCAACCAACTGAGCCACCCAGGCGCTCCAACATCATATAATATTTTAACTCCATCCTACAAAATACAAGTAGATTTTTTTGTGTCCTACAGATTTTTGTGCATTTTCATGGTTTGTAATATGAATACTTTTGTTCTAGAACATTCTGAATGCTCTTTCTTGGTCATATATCTCTTTACTTTCCTGAAGTATTTGTAGAATTCCATGATTCCAGTGATGTGACTTCTTTCTGTCCTTGTTTTTGTGTGATTTGTTTTTTCTCAGCTGGGGATATCAATTGTTTTCACTGGGGATTCTCTGTTGACTCAAGTCCCAGAGGAAAATAAATGAAAAGCTGCATACTTGGAATGGACTTTGGGTACATGACTTTAGGTATCACTCTAAAGGATAATTTTATTCCACGTTTTCTCTGTTCGGCTTAATTCATCCAGAAAAGGTCCAAGAATGCATGACCCAACTCTTGCTTAGTAAAAAGAATATGCATTTGAATGGACTCTCTTTTCTACTCTAGATTAGAAAAAAATGGAAATGGATCCATGGAGATAAGGAAAACTCAATATCCAAGTAAATTTTCAATCAATAAGGTGGGATTAAAACAGGGAAATGCAAGTCAAAACCACATGAGGTATCACCTCATACCTGTTATAATGGTTATTATCAAAAAGACAAAAATACAAGCGTTGGCAAGGATACAGAATAAAAGAAACCTTTGTGTACTGTTGGTGGGAATGTAAATTGGAGCAGCCACTATGGAAAACAGTATGGAGTTTCCTTAAAAAAATTAAAAATAGAACAACCAAACGATCCAGCAATCCTGCTTCTGTGATATTTATTTGAAGACAATGAAAACACTAATTCAAAAAGATATCTGTACCTCCATGTTCATTGCAGCATTATTTACAATAACCAAGATATAGAAACACCTTAAGTTTTCATTGACAAATGAATGGATAAAGAAATTGTGGTACATATACAGAATGGAATATTATTCGGCCACAAAAATATCTTGCCGTTTACAAGAACATGGATGGACCTCAAGGGCATTAGGCTAAGCATGAAGTAAATCAGACAGAAAAAGACAAATACTGTATAATCTCCTATGTGGAATCTAAAAAAAAAAAAAAAAAAAGAAAATGAAACAAAACAAAACAAAAAAACAAGCTTATGGATGTAGAATACAGATTGCTGGTTACCCAGGGTGGGGGTGAGGGAAAGTGGGTGAAGAGGGTCAAAAATTACAAATATCCAGTTATAATATGAATAAGTCATGGGGCTATAATGCCGAATATGGTGACTATAGTTAATAATACTGTACTGTATATTTGAAAGTAGCTATAAGAGTGGATCTTAAAAGTTCTCAACATAAGAAAAAAATTTTGTAACTATGTATGGTGACGGATGTTAAATGGACTTAGTGGTGATCATTTTGCAAATGATCGAATATATATACAAATACCAAATTATTACATTATACACCTGAAACTAATATAATGTTATGTCAATTATACCTTAATAAAAAACAAAACAAAACAAAACAGAAAAACAGAATTATTTTCTCTCACTAATCTTATTGTGGACTTGTTTTTCCTCTTATATTTTTGTCTAAAATAATTATGGCAAAGAAATTTCACTATGTTAACTTAAGGAAATAATCTACAATAGACTTCTTACTGTTAAGAGAATTTCTTGATTTTTTTAAAAAAAATTTTGGGGGTGTCTGGGTGGCTTAGTTCGTTGAGCATCTGCCTTCAGCTCAGGTCATGATCTCAGGGTCCTGGGATCGAGCCCCACATCAGGCTCCCTGCTCAGCAAGGAGTCTGCTTCTCTCTCTCTCCCTCTGCCCCTCCACCTGCTTGTGCTCTCTCTCTCAAATAAATAAATAAAATCTTAAAAAAAAGAGGTGCCTGGGTGGCTCAGTCGTTAGGCATCTGCCTTCGGCTCAGGTCGTGATCCCAGGGTCCTGGGACTGAGCCTCCTGTCGGGCTCCCTGCTCAGTGGGAAGCCTGCTTCTCCCTCTCTCACTCCCCCTGCTTGTGTTCCCTCTCTCGCTGTCTCTCTCTCTCTGTCAAATAAATAAAAATCCTTAAAAAAAAATCTTAAAAAAAAACTTTTGTTGTAGCAAGCTACTCTCTTTTATCTGTTTAACCAAGTTCTTTTTCTCTCCAGTGCTTCAAATACCTTACGTGTTCACATACACACACAAATACACACATACACTCTCATCACATGAATATCAAAGAGAAGCCAGTCAATTTATTAATTTATTCAGTGTTATTTACATTGAACGAATGAGATTTTATTTTCTCCAATAGTATTTACATTTCATACTGTTTAATTTATAATAAAGAATAAGGATCAGCCACATATTTCATTCACATGTGAATTTTTAAGCACTGGAGCTTACACAAATTAACAAATGATTAGCCTTGACTAAAGAGTAAAAGCTGAATATTAAGAAAGTGATAATATTTTGTTCCTTGTTACCAAATGTGAATTCCTGTAAGGTCTTTAACTCTTACCTGTGTGTCTCTTTTCTCTTTTGATTTTTTATTAATAAATGATTTTTAGGAATCTTATAAGCCATTCAGTTTTGATTCTAGATGTGACCTAAGGCTAGTTCTACCTGATCTTTTCAACAAAGGGAGAACCACATACTAAAATCTGAATACTACGTGCATGACATGCTAACCATTTCGTGCTTAAGAACCATATATACATACACTATGCTTACATTCTTCTGGATAGTTAACTTTATGTAGCCAATACCTCAAATTGGGGGACTCCAAAAGCTTCCCAAAAAATAATCAATAAAATTTGGTTCCACTGATACAGTTTGAGTTTATTTGTGTGCTATTCTTGCTTACTTGCTTATTTGTTATTTTTATTTGGTCCTACTTTGGTGGATCAAATCACATCAGTTTTTTTTTTTTTCCAAGTTGTAAGAATTGACTGTTCTAACTTGAGAAGGATAAAAGAAGGTCCCAAATTTTTATTTACTTCTCACACCACTAGATAAGGAGTAGGAAGGACAAAACAGATCAAGTCTTTCCTTCTGGAGCATTCAGAATCAGAGCTAGAAAACGTATTTCTTTGGGATTTCATCAATCAATATTTACAAGAGTTCCATGAAATGGTTGGAACTGAGACACCATGCTGAACAAGTCAAATGTGGCTGAAATTCACCCAGGGACTAATGTTGCAGGTATTAAATTATCCATGGGCTCCAGTCAAGCAGTTCAATACTCAATCTGCTCAAAGCCCAAGGAAATAAAAATCACATAAGGAATTCCAGTTTGAAAGAATTTTCTTTTTAATTTCTGACGTACAATGGTAGGCCATCTGACATCATGTCACATCAGCTTCACTCCCTGGCCTCAACAGACCTGTCATGCTGTATCAGTGGGGTAAACGTACAAAGAGATTCTTGTCCTCAATCAGATTTCCCTGGTATCAGTCTGGACAGCAAGCAGTCAATCCCAATTGAGCGGGCAGATGGAGACAGAGCAGATTAATAAGTGGATCCTCTTTATCTGAAGAGCTGGCAGGCATCATGGTTCGCCAGGCACCTGAGTTATATTTTTAAATAGGTCAGCACATCGAGCGTTTACAAAGGGGAAATGGAGTTAGCTGGAGGATTGGCACCAGTGGGGAACACAATGTGGGAGGTGGAGCTCAAGGTGCACTTTGATAGAGTCTGAGGATTTGGGACAGTGGAGGATGGAAAATAAAGAGTTGCTGTCCTTGTTTTATCGTCTTGTTTAAAAAAAATGTGAATGTACTATGGAAAGCACATGAAACGTATCTGGATAATGTCTCTGAACCTGGTTAGGTATTTTCATTTTTAAAACTTCCAACAACATCATTACTGCCATTCTACAATTATCATCAGGGCAAAAATGAAGGGGTTTTGTTTGTTTTGCATCTTGCACAGTATTAGGATCCTCTGGAAGCTACACAGAAAGGGAAGAAATTGGACCCTCAAACAAAGCAGGGAGACATGATCTATTAGGTTCAACTATAAAGTAGTAACACCTGTGTGTGTACATGTGTGTGTGGTGTGTGTGAAAAATTCATTAAACTGCCTTGAAATTAGGCCCCAAAGGAAACAATCTTGTTTTGAACAGAGGCAACATATAAGTCAACATATAAGTAACACATTTATAATGATCCCTACGATTTTCAAATAATGCTGCCTTGAAAACAGACCTTTCTTTATCATACTCAGCAATGTGATCAATAGCTTACATTTATTAGCCTGTCTCAACCAGGAAGTTTTAGTCTCATTAAAGAATCAGAGAAACCTTGTTACCACATTTTCCAGGGTATGGATTCCCAGCAAGGGAACTATAGGGAAGTTCGAGCTCAATTCTTAACAAAAATAAGGTAGCTCACTTAAAATATCCTATTTCCAAATCTTAACCCGGACTTACCAAAGAAGTCCAAGGAACATAAGCAAGGATTCACTATTTAGGAACTAGTTTATGTGTAACCAAATAATGTATAATTAAAAGAAAGAAACAAATTTTCCAAGTTTTGAAAATTATTCAATCTGTCTTTTACTCCTTTCTCTCTCTTGGTGCTAGGGGAGGTTTTGGGACTGTGCCACATTACCCAGATTGAGCAAGGCAAGATGGAGTGATTCGTGCTCACAGGGTTTGCCTCAACACTTGATTTGACAGCTGGAAGTCAGACTCCATTTGCTTGTGTTGTTTCCAAGGGTAGATAAAAAAGACATTTGAAAAGAATAATTTGGGACCTCTAGGGAGAATAGTGTATTGATTGAGATGAAGTGTGCAAGGCTAAAGGAGCAAATTTCTCCTAAAATGAGACTCAGGAAAATTAAGTAGCAAGAAAGCATTGAAGTAACAATAAATGCTTAATTTGGAAAGGTTTTTAAAGTCTCCCAGAGTTCTTGAATCCTCTGATCTCAGTGTCTTAGATTTAGTCAGTGATTAAATGATTATCTGATATGACAGTACACTGTGGTGGGAGTTTCCTCCATACCTTCTGCATGTGAACAACCATTTTCTTCCCTTGGAGAATAGAGGAGTAAGTATTGGTAATATATATCCGAGGCATATTGGGATGTAAAAATAAATGATAGAACTCTGGATTTCTTTCAAGTCATTTGAAAAACAAAGAAGTAGAAATTGAGGAAGTAAAAACAGTCTTGCATTGACAGCCAAGGCAGACCTCAAAAGGAGGGAAGTGACCACTGGGAGACGACAGTGGCTATGGAGCAGCCATCTGGGATCGGGGAGATAGGACAGAGCTGGATCAGGCAATAGGCCTGGAGATAAGCTTGACAAATTGGTTCTGGGAAAGCCTAGAAGGATCACCAGATCTGTAAGTGTTGCTCGCACGCGTTTACCTCAGATTAGAAATAAAAGCTTTGCCTTTCTTCAATTCTCCTCCTGCCCGTTAGAAAACCTTTCCAGTACTTTTGGTTATCACCCACCTCTCCTTCTCTCACACTCCATCTCAGAAGCACAGCTGTATAAATAATAGCCAAATGGGTCTTCCCAGGCAACAAAAATTGATCAGTCCTTGAGTGACTTCCATATCCAAAAACCAGTAAAGAATCATTTATATCTCTGGAGAAAACTCCCCCCTCTGACTTCTGCTGTGAACACAAGTAAAGATACCAGCAAAGAAATATAACCAGATAGCTTTTAACAGAATATGATAAAAAAATATAATAAAATCTAGAAGTAAAAATAAGATTCCTACTATTGTAACATAAGACTTTTCATTTCCTGAATTCTCAACTCTTCAATTTAGTCCAGTGTATCAGACATAGAGTTGGCCCTATAAGAAGGATAGAGAGATGAGTAAGACGTTATCCTTGCCAACAAGAAATTTCAAATTTTATATGGGAGGAAAATACTCATCTATAACAACCATGATGTATTAAGTGTTACTCTATTCATTTAAGAAATAGTCTAAGGAAGAAAACAAGTGTATATTTTAAAAAATTCTGGTACTAGGTCAATAATATTTTTTATATTGTAACATGGACTTTAAATATGTTAATCTTGAGATTTGCATTATATGCCTATACCATCATTTTCTTAGATATTTTCCTTTTTTGTTGAATATAAAGATGTTTCCAATATTTTCTTATTATAAATATAGTACAATACATAATCTTAATATATTATTTTCTCTTGTATTGTCTTTACACTCAATTTACATGAGTGTGATTAGTATGTTAAAAGATAAACAAGCAGATGTTAATACATTTTTTTTTTTCTTACAGAGAAACAAGTATAGATCCTTTAAAATTCATTTGGCTTTCTTTAGTTCCTCTAAAAATGCTCCACACCCTTGTAAGAACTAGCAGGTTGCTCATAAAGGAAATACAGGAGAATAGTCGGAGGCAGCTTTGACAGAGAGTACAGCATCAGCTAGTCAGATTTATTTTATGTGTTTGGATATCCTCGGTCTTGGTCTTGTACTTGACACAGTTTTGCTGGTTTTCTCTTGTTGTCTTATCCTTTCCAAGTTCTAGCTTCTCTTGGCTTTACTAATTTAGTTAATGTTAATGCTTTCCCACTAGTGCAGTACAAAAGTCTCCCTCTGAACCATACTGAAACCTTCCTCTGCTCTTTCTATACATGGTAAGTAGCAAAACACCTCCCAGCTTAGTCCAGACCTTATTCCCTCCCTCCCATAGCCAACTGCTCATAAAGGCAAGACTATGGATAAGTCCAATAGTTAGAGGACCTAAATCTGGCTTTAGAGTTGGCATTCAAGCTGCTTATTCCCAGGAACTGTGTGACTGGCACATGAGAGTTCAGTACGTAATAAACCTCAGAAAACTTTGCAAGGGAATTTCTATACCTACCATTTTTTTCTAGCTGAAGGTGATACATCGTCATCTGCCACCAAAAAAGTCCTTCAAGTTGCACTCATCTTTCAATATTCCCTTCCCCATCCATTCATCTGGTCCTCCTTGTCATCCTCAGAGTGTGAATACAATGACTGTGCTAGAATGGAAACCTCTATCTGACAGTATATCCTTATGCTGAAAAGATTCGTTACTCTTTATCAATTATGTATGTATAGTATATTTATAAATACATGAATATACTATATATGTGTAATTCATGATGGCTTTAATAAACAATAACATAAATAATAAAATCATACAGAAAAAACAGGACTGGTTTCCTTCTCAGCCTCTTAAGACCACTTTTCAGTATACTTTATCCAACAATGATGGTTCCCTCCTTTCTCTTAATCTATAGCTCTCATTATCATAACACTCAGGTCATTTTGTGTATATATGTATATATTTATGTGTATATTAAATGTATTATACATATATAACATGTTAATATTAAATACATAAATATTAATAAAATAATATATAATTTAATATATATATCAGGCACATGTTTTCTCTTCTTAAAGCTTTATAAAAGCTCCTGAGGATGGAGGTCATGACTTCTATTTTCCTTGTACTTCCCTCAGTTATTAGAATAGTACTAAGTACAATAAATATTAGTCGATTGATGGATTGATGTTAAATGTTAGATATATGACCAAGGTAGCCTTTGGTCTATTATTCCAAATTGGCCCTCAAATTGCATTTTCCATTTATAGATTCCCTAATTATTTTGCTATCATTCATAATCCACTGGATGACCACCAAGAAAAAGATGATGTGTTCACAGGAGCTAGTATTAAAATTAGAGTTGCCAAAGAAGGTTGTCTTTAAGGAACAAGACTCATGATATGATTAAAATTGGCTCCCTGATACCAAAATAGGCAGAAACCACAGTATGAAAGCCAGCCTAAAGCCCTATTATATCTTTAATCAGTATCTGTGGCACACTTCCCTCCTTGATAACTACTGGTCTTCACCTTTTTCCCAGAAGCCATTTCATTATTTTTCTTTCTTTTTCCCTTGATAAATGATTTCATTTTCCCCCAACTTGGTTGGCAGAATGGCCAACATTAAATGTTCATTTGTTTAAACTAACAGAGTGTGGTCAGTTGATTCCCGAGGGAGGAGAGGAAGCCAAACAGGTCTAAAATGGCATCATTTAAGAACACAATCAATTCATTATCTTTTTCATAAAGTTCACATATGCACGCATTAATCATCATGGCATGGCACTGGGCAGGAAGTTCTTACCTAAGCAAGTTCTACTCTACAATATATCTTTAGTGTTTAATGGCCGTTTGCAGCTTTGATTTTATTGTGTGCTCACTCATCTGTTGTTTTATGAGCCAGTCTGTGTCTTTGTGATGAACTGATTAAGCAACTGATTTTGAAGCTAAATTCATAGGCAAGTCAACACTCCATCCATATCTAGCTAAGGATTTTGGCCATTATGATCTCATCTCTTCTCTAGAATAGAGATGTTGGGGCTGGGGGGAAGCTCCTGAAAGAACTTAAGGCTGCTTAATAAATTAAGCAGTTGAAGAACTCTAGGTGATCAGAAAAAAAAAACCGAATATTAAGGAAATATCCTGATGGCCATCTTCACATATGCAAGGGGTATATATGTTAAGGAAAAAAATAAAGTACCTATGTACTGCTCCAGAGAACAAACAATAATGCTATGAAAAATAAAGATCAACATAAGAAAGAACTTTCTCAGCATGCAACATTGAAACAAATTAACTGAAGAAAAGTTGAGATTCTAGCCAATGAAATGATTCCCAAAAAATTGGTGAAATTTTGTCAAGAGTATTGAAGTGAATCATGCATATACTGTAAGATTGGACATGGTTACCTTCCTTAGAGTCCATGATGTTAAGCATTATTTGACATTTACCAGTCTTATCACTTACTAACCAGTCTGGTGTAATAACCCGTTTGCTTGTTTTCTCCCTCTCTTCCTTTCTATTTGTGGTTTCTAAACTGTTTTTAGCTCAATGTAAGCCTTTTCATTACAGTTATCTATTTTATATAAAAGCATAGTCATAGATTCAAGTGTTCCACTGATGCAAACAAAAAAATTCAGACCAAATTTGGGCACCAAAGGGTACCTTTATACCTTTCTATGTTCAGCTATTTCCCCTGGGTAGTATGACGCCACTCTTCGAACTAACTGGCTCATATTATCAAAATTCAGAACAGTTCACCTCATGTTTTTCTGAATAAAGAACTAAAAATTGCTTAATTCTTTATTTTAGAAGGAAGTTTATACTTTTGGTGATGCATATTAATAAATAAGATCCAAGAAAAGACAAAAAAACATCAAGGACATTTCCAATTCATCCTGAAACATGCCAAGTTTAGCTTTAAAGCCCACCTATAGAAGAAGACTGTAGAATCTCTTCAAAGCCTTAAAAAAAAAAAATGTGTTGGCTAAACAAAATCCCCTTTTTCCTTAATTTAATCTAATTTGGACTTCTTTGAATATGTAAAATAGTTTTTTTCTTATAAAGATTTCTCCTATATTTGTAGATTGCAATTAAATCACCCCTTAGCCTTCACTTCTCTATATTAAATTAGAACTCTATTTCCTCCCCAACACTGTTTTGTGCCAGCTCCTTAAAGATTTATGCTGCTTTCTGCTGAATTCTTACTCAAAAGTATTTCTATACAAAATTGGGCTGAATTCTTTACATGCTAAAGCTCATACTGCCCTTCTAAGATTGATGTATATCATCATCTACATTTTGAAAGTTGGGGAAGAAGTTAAAGAGGAATTAGGCCTGTCATCATTAATAGACCCTGAATCATGGCTAGGATTAGAAATCAGAAGCTCATACCACAAATAATGGTGAGATGAACAGCAACTTCATCACTCACCAGTCACCTAACAGGTTGCCCTCCAATATCATCTTTATTTTATAGCACTATATTTCTTACCTCTGGGGATCTTTGTGAAATGGATGGGATGATCAGCTGGGCTGTGATGGATGAAGCCATGCTGATTGCTTGTTTTCCAAGATTGAAGACTCCTGAATGTTAAACCATACCCACTTTGTGGACAGACTTTAAGGGGCCCCATGACCCCCACCTCCTGGTGTGCATGCTCTTGTATAATCTTTTCTCCTTGAGTGTGGATGCAGCATGTTGACTTTCTTCTAACTAGCTGAATATGCAAAGGTGATGGGATATCACTCCCATGACTAAATTATGTTATATATACTCTGCCTTGCTAGTGGACTTGCTCATGCTCTCCTACTAGCCTAAAGAAGCACACTGCTATGCTGTGAACTGTCTATGGAGAAGGCCACATGGCAGGAGCTGGGGAATCGAGAATGGCTTCCAGGTGACAGCTAGCAAGAAGCTGGGGCTCTCAGTCCTATATAACCACAAGGCAATGAATTCTGCCAACAACAGAGTGAGCTTGGAAGTGGATTTTTCCCCAGTTGAGCTGCCAGATGATAATGCAATCTGGCCAAAAGATACCTTGATTGCAACTTTGTGAAATGAAAGCAAAAGACCCAGCTAAGCCATGGCCAGACTTCGGAGACACAAAGACTGAGATAATAACTGTGTGTTATTTTAAGCTCCCAAATGTGTGGTAATTTTTTACACAGCGTCTTTGCAGATGAGAAAAGTGAGGATGTTGATTATGATGAAGAAATTCCCCAATAAGCTTGATAAAGGGACCAAAACTCAGAACTGTGAGGATGATAAGGTTTTTTTGTTTAAGCTTTAACCTAATGGTATCTCAAACGTAAAAAGATATGACACAAAGATCAGACTTAAGGCTAGATTCTGCAGACTTAGAGTTTTATTCTCTTTGTCTTTATAGTCTTCCAGAAGATACTCTGGACAGCTATAAATGTAGGAAGAGATTCTGAGGATGACACAGAAATGCTGATATAATTTTCAGCATTGCAAAGGAGCTGTGGTTTTATTATGAGTCTTAAAGAAACTTTAAATTCCTACCATGCATATTAACCTATTTTTCAGATAGGTGTTTCCTTAAAACAAGGAAATGAAAACATGAGTTATTTATACTTCATACATGAGAAAAATAAGAAAGAAATAAAGAAGAAAGAAAGGAAAGAAGAAAGGAAGGAGGAAAGGAAGAAGGAAAGAAGAAAAAAAGGACGGGAGAGGAAGAAAGAGAGGGAACAAGGATAAAGAAAGGAGAAAAAGATTGACACAAGGTAATAATAACCCTTTTCTGAGAATATATAAAATGCATTTTTAAAATGCATTGTTTATAAACCTCTATAGCAAATTAGTTACCTTAAATTTATGGGAATATAGAATGATTCCTATGAAACAAATGTTAAAAAGATATGGGAATGCCTTATTTTATGTTAAGGATATTATTACACATGTAATTATAAATTTCTTTAAGATACTAAAAATTAATGACACTCACAGTTTTGGACACAGTCTTCACAACTTCTGGATCCTTCTTAAGTTTGAAGTCAGCTTATCTTCAACTGTTTGTAGAGTTTGTATTATCAGCCACCCTCTTCGAATGCTGCCTTTTAGATTCAGTATCTACACACCACCATATCCTTATAACTCTTATATTTTATAAATTTAATAACTCTAGATACCCTCAACACTGGTACCTATAATCTTTTTTAATTGGCTATGATTAATTCTGCTCACTTAATACAGAAAATTACACAAGAGGGATCCATTTAGACTCTGACACACAACACTAGGTCAACAGTCTTCAAGACCTTCAGGGATAGAATCAAAAACTTTTAACGGGGGGGCGCCTGGGTGGCTCAGTTGGTTGGGCAGCTGCGTTCGGCTCAGGTCATGATCCCAGGGTCCTGGGATGGAGCCCCACATCGGACTCCTTGCTCAGCAGAGAGCCTGCTTCTCCCTCTCCCTCTGCCTGCCTGCCGCTCACCCTGTTTGTGCTCTCTCTCTCTAGCTCTCTCTTTGTGTCAAATAAATAAATAAAATCTTTAAAAAAAACAAAAAACTTTTAACAGTTTAGGTAGTGATTTCTCAGAAAGAGTAGCATTCAGTCACTGATTCTGTAACTTCCTCTTCTTGTTCAGATCCCATGGACGGCCTATACCCTGTGACTCCCTCCTCAGACATTCAGGGGCCCTCATGCCTTTCTTGGATAGCCAAGGTTTCTAATTTTGGTTTTCCTTGTACATTATTATACCTTAAAAATGCTCTGACTCCTATACTTTCTCACCCCTGACCATTCATCAGCAGGAAAGCCTTCCACATACTGAGTATTAGTTGATGCTTGCTATCATGTCTAGTTCTCTTAAAATTATACCAATCTAGATTTCCACCTCAATGAATCCACTCAAACCAACCTTCTGCTTAGAATGCCCTACTTCTCTACATTTCACTCATGGTACATAGACACCTGACCAAAGGATGCTGAATTTGAACCTCAAAAGAATGAGCAAATACCCTCATATTCAAGGTCTGGCCCAGACCTTTCTACTTCAGTTTCTCCTTTGACCAAAGTTGATGATTCATTCCTTAAAAATAATATCTAATTTAGAACTTTTAGGATCCACTTGAGAACTCCATAAAACTTGTCAAGCATCACAATAAAAGCTATTGTTCTATTTATATTGTGTATAGGCATAGTTTGTATGTACCTATGTATCTAACAGGCAAAAAATAAGGTCTCAATTACTTTTTATTCCCCATAATAAAAAATATACTATTGTGTACACAGTATTTAATACATTGACTATTAAATAAATAAGTATTTGATGAAATAAATACTTGCTAATCACTAGTTAAAAATCAATGGGAAATCTAACACTTAGAAGTAATCAATTTAAAGGAGTTCATTTGTTTTCCACTATTATTCCACTGAAAAGCATTATTGAAAATGCTCAAAGTTTTCAATGCTAAATGTGGAAAATGACTCCCAAGTAAAAGTGGTGAAGAGAATATTTTAAGGGGATAGGACCAGGTCCCTAGGAGGCCAATAAGGTTATGTTGCCTCAGCCTCATGATTCACTGTTTACTAGGGAGATCATTTGGGTAACAAATGCAAGAGAACAGCTGCAAGTTTGCATGGGGTGGAGGTAAATTTAGGTGTGAAAGGAAGCTAATTGCCTTAGTGTGTGCCAAACTTTTCAGGTGCTAAAAAGATCCTGTTCAAGGACACTGGGGGAGCTGGAAGGGGAGCCTGGAATGCACTTAAACTCAGCTATTCACTCACATCCTAAAATCAGTCACACACCAAAAAAAAAAAAAAAAAAAAAAGAAAAAAGACCTTGACTGAGGTTGAGGACAAGAAAGAAGGTTAATCTGTCAAATGTCAACCTATATAGGGGCACCTGGGTGGCGCAGTCAGTTGAGCATCCAGTTGAGCATCTGACTCTTGGTTTCCACTCAGGTGGTAATCTCAGGGTCATGAGATCGAGCCCTACATTGGGCTCCGAGTGGGAGTCTGCTTGAGACATTCTCCCTCTGCCCCTCCCCGATTTTCTCTCTCTCTCTCTCAAAATAAATAAATACGTCTTTTTAAAAAAGTCAACCTATATAGATAAAATAAACTGCATTTAATTAATGTATCTTCATTCTTTTAGGGAAAATGTAGACTAAGAATGATACAGTTTTTGAATGTTTTGGTGAGGCTGGTGTGTTGGTGGGGTCCGGAGCCAATGGCCAAGAAAGAATTCTTGAGATGTCTTTGGTGCAGAACGGTGGTTTTATTAAAGCACAGGGACAGGACCTGAGGACAGAAAGAGCTGCTGCCCCAGGACTATGAGGAGCAACTGATTCTATACTTTGGGGTTGGGGGAAGTAAAGCTAAAGGAAGTTCCAAAAGGATTTTTATATGCTAAAGAAGACTCACAGGATACCAGAGGCCTTGCTATGGTCAAACCAAGGTTGTTTCTCCCTCTAGCAAGGCATTAACATTAAGACAGTTGGGAGCTTCCTGGAGGAACTTTATATTCTGCCTGCCTCAAGTACTTGTCAATGGGCTGCAGGTTATAAGGACATTTAATTTTATCTATGTTCCCTTCTGCCTTTGTTTCCCATATGAAGACTAAATCAAATGCTTTAACCAAGGTGGATACTTAGAACAAGATTTAGAGTTTCTAAAAATCTATACTCATGTCAAGAGAATGATAAATATATTGTCCACAATTTCTCCATTTTTGGGGAGAAGATGGTTTAAAGATTAGAAATCACGTAAAAGTTAGTTTAGTTCCTCACTGTGACTTGGAATGCAGAACTCATGTGTGTATGTGAGTGTGTATGTGTATATAAACTTTCTGGATAAGAATCAGATAAAAAAAGTACTCAGTGGTCAATTACATATATTTAACAGTTAGTTAAATATCCTCCTATAATGCTCTGAAATGATAAAGAGAAAAAGCAAAGTAGTGAAGAGATCAACTAGTTTTCAAATAAGTTAGTCAGTTCAGTGCCATGGAAAAAAATTGATATGTTTTAAAAGTGATTAAGTTGTCTGACAACATCTGCCACCTGTTCCTTCTGGTTGTTTCATGGTGGGCCTATCCATATGGGACATCTCTGCTTGTGCCATCACAGGATGATAATGGATAAGGCCCCATTTTAGGACAGATAAATTCCCAATTCTGGGATCTCAGAAAATTCATCTATCCACCATCCTTGCCAGCTTTAGGTCTCGACTATTCTCAAGCAGTAACACAGGTGTTATATTCTTCAATTTGTCTCCTGTACAAATGATCCACCACCATTTACATCAGTTCTTTACTCTTAATTTATTCAGAGATTTTCAGTTAGGGCTAGAGAGCAGTTACAAGGCTGAAATTTTAAAAAGCTAACATTTGAGCCTGATTTCCTCCTACACAAACCCTTTACTGGCACTTGTGGAATGGGTAAAACACTCTAGAATTTTCCTAAAATTGTCCACTCCCTACATCTATTTGCCAAATTTCTTTCTCTACCTTTGGTCAAAAGCCACTTCTTACAAGGTGTCTTCCAAGATTCCTTCACTTCTTATTGTTGTATAGTATTTTGTTTACACTTAAATTATAACTCCTCCCCCAATCTTAGAGCTACCTGTATTTTCTTGTATCTCTCTGTCAGCTCCACCCGGGGCTTTCCACTTCTCAGCACAGAGTCATGCATCTCAGACTCTCTCTGACACCCTCCATTCACAAAAGGCATGGCACTTAGGCAACTTTTCTTCTTTCTAGGTTTCTACATTTATCCCCCTGTCTCCCATGGTTTTCTTTCTCCTAGGTCTGATATTGGCTATGGACACATTTTCCTTTGGTTCTGCTTTCTTGTGGCTTCTAAATTCAAGCACACAAATTATTTTCACATTGTAGGTTTTATTGGTTACAGGAAGACAGACTTGGGAAACAAAAATAAGAAATACATAGAAGGATAAGCTTGTCCTAACTTCTTAAGCTCTTATAATCATGCTCACTTTTCTTTTCTTGCCAGTTGTGTTGAGATGGGCTTCTGCCATAGGATGTAATTCCTGAGTTCAAGGATTACCAAAGTCCCTGTCTCCTGACTTGCCTTTGGGAGAGGCACTTTGAGTCCGTTATTTTTAAAGGCCTCACTCTGGTCCTAATGATGTAATCAGTGATTCCCACTTTGTTTCCAAAGGTGGATTATATTTTCATAAAACCCCCATTGTCTACTTAGCCTCTGCCTCAAACTGAGATATGTGTACCTGAGTTTCTTCTTTCCCCTCTGAAGGGTAAGCTCTTGAAGAGAAACCATCAGGGCTTTTTTGTATCTATATTTTATGTATAACAGGTTTGCTGTATATTTACTCAATGATGTGATTTGGATACAGTTAATGGTACACAAAGATGTGTGACCTAATGTCCAAGAAGTCTCTTCTGTCCTGAGGAAATACTTGCCTTGAGGTAGAATATGGTACATGGCTGATAAATGTGGTAATATGTTAAGACTCAGGAAATCAGTAAGAGCCTTCTGTGGGGCATATATGTTATGGGCATGGTGGTGTGATTAATAGAGAAGAGATATTCGTGATAGTTCTTTGCTCTCAATATGGAGGGTTTGAGTAAGTTTAGGTTTGTTTTCATATTCAGAAAGTTTCAGTATCCCAATAGACCATAAGCATTTATTAACCTGTTTCTTAGGGAAATGGTTCATGCCATTGGGTGGCTTACTGAAGAGTTGGGAAGAAATACTATATCCTAGGTTTAGCTTATGGCAGATAACATGCTTTCTGATAGATAAAACTAAAACATCTTGGGAAGATTACAAAGTAAGACTATTAATATATGTAGAATTTTATGCTATATGCTAAAAACCAAGTCTCTGATGAAAGAAGGGTAAAATAATGTTCAGAGAAGGAGTGGGGCTAATTAGGGAAGAACTACTATACCAAAACCCAAACTTCCACTGAGTCAATTCCCTATTTTTTCCTTGCTGGAGATGAAGAACAGCTGGTTCCTGTCCTCCATTTAATAGATCATCATATTTCAAACATAATTCTCAGAGCACCCTTTAGTCTCCTCTTTGCCAAGCTAAACAACATCACTTTCTTAAACTTTTCCTATGGGACCTATTTAGCCTTGAATCATAGTACACACACTTGAAGTATACCATCTTCCATAATCCACAGCTTAAGCCTGCTAATTTTAGGGAAACTACAAGGAAAAAAAAGTATTTTGACAACAACTATTATGCCTTGGTAATTACTCCATCATCAAGAAAAAAATACTTGCACCGTGGATACACATCAAAGGCAGTTTAATTTGAAAGATGTGTATTTAGGTTTCCTGTTCCAAACACATCCTCAAAATATACTCATCAGATAATGTGAGTTATGGTTGACTTGTCCATCACAGTTGCATTTATGGTGCCTAGAAATGGCCATGTGCAAATGTACCATGTATGTGATGATTCCATATGGATCAACAATAGGAATAGGTCAGCCAATCTACAGATTTAAAAAAAAAAATAGACTTTGTTTTTTAGAGCAGTTTTAAATTTGCAGAAATACTGACCAGAAAGTACAGAGAGTTCCTATATACCCCCTTCCCACTGTTACCCATATAAACAGGTTCCCTGATTATTACCATCTTACATTTACTGTGGCACATGTGTTACAATTTATGAGCTTGATTGGCTTTTTTGACTTAGTTAGAAGACATTTCCTGTCACAAGGCTTGACTCGGAGCCTCTCAAGAATGCCCTTTAAAGGAGCCTGGTTCAACACAGGTTTCATCCCTACTCCAGAGTGGACTGCTCAACTCTTTTGATGAGATGGGATGTTTTCTGGGGCTGCTTCCATGCTCAGCAGGAAAGCAGGTCATCACTGATTAACAGTGACTACCATGCACATGGATAAAGAGGGTGGTAACATACATGATACCCATTTGTTATATTGGAATACCAAAAAGATACTGTATTACGAAGCAGAAGCCTGGATTCTAGGTCTCTCTAGAATAGTTTTATAACCTCCAGGAGCTTATCTAACCTTTCTGAACCTGAGGTGCAATAAAACAAATATTATTTTAACTCGTGGAAAGTAGCACACTGAACTAGAAAAAGTCTTGAAATTACTTACAGCTCTAAAACACATGATTCTAAGTGTCTTTGAAGAACATTGCTGAGTCAGCTTTCATCAACTCAACCACAAGACATACAACTGGCATTTTACCACCACATAGGCTTCTTGGCGGAAAATGACTTTTTCCATAATTGAATCCAATAATTTATTTCTGGCCCAACTAAATCCAAAGCTATACACTAAAAATTCAAAAACAGGAAAACAAGGCAGGGAAGAAAAATAACTAACATTTTTCATTTGATCATTACACTCTATTTTGGTGGCTGTCAAAAACAATATCTAATTTACAGTATTTTATATTTAAGCATCTGGCAGTTTAATTAATTTGATTAATTAATTTCTTAGAATTCTATCAACTGTGCTGCACCATAACTTGTATAAAAAACTATGCAATAAAAAATAGCTTTGAAAGGAATTAAAGATGTCATTATTTGAGGTTTGATGTTATTAAGTTCTCATCTGAAAAAGCAAAATAAGGTGATATTAGAAAATTAGAAGAAAAATAAAAAAATAGATTCTCAAGATACACATATATTGCCAAGACATGTAACAGGTGTTTTATTTTAGGTGTTATATTTTATATTTATTCCTAAAGATATTAGATGATTGGTTTCTTTAAAAGAGTATTTGTTGAAAAATACATTCTTATATTTTGGGCTTAATCTTTGATTTCCAGTTAAAAATGAGACTACCTAGCACTTTGGATTCTGCCTTTTGTTTGGCACTCAAATGTGGTAAGATCCTCATGCAGAAAGTCTGTTCAAGCACTGGGTCACCTCCTTGTGTCAAACATTTTCTTTTGGGGGGCAGAAAATCAATCTATTTGCTGCACTAGTTGTTATGCAATCTGCTATCTGGGCATCATACCGCTGATATGTTGAAAACATCTCTCAACTGACAGCTTTCTGAAACTGGTTCTCCCAGCTATCCAGCTGATTAGCTTATAGCCACTCCACATTTTCCTGACCGCTGCAATTTCACAAGCAGGGCCCAGTGAGGTAATCATCTCACCTCAGCAAAATCATTGTATAAAGGGAATTTCGTTAACATTGTTGTCCGCGCAGCTGGACGGACTAACACTGCTCTCCTTTGCAGATTTGTAGTCTGTGAATTCCAGCAGCCTGCAATGGTGTTCCTGGGTTCTTGCTGGCATGTGTCTGCATCTGGCTCATGGTTCTTTCTCAGGTGGTTAAGCAAACTGCCCATTTCTGGAAAAGTTCAGCAGCACAAAAGAAAATTTGCTTGTGGCTTCTCTCTTGGCATGGCATTGCAAGATTGACCTATTACTTCAAAATTGGGGTAGGAGAGTATGTAGGATGGCAAAAGCCACACATTCTTTCAACTCTTCTCGAATGCCCATTTGCAGGTGTAAATGCTTGTTAGGTCTATGTGTGTACATGAATGAGATTGCATACGTTTGCATATTTTATTCTTATCCACATAGACTGTTGCATATTCTGAGGCAAAATTATCACCTAGAATTGTATTATCTTCTTAGAGATTTTATGTTTTGAATGATCTCACATTTATTTTGAAATATCTTTCACGTATGTGAGTGCTTCCTGGACATTGGAATAGAGAAGAGCATACACACAAACTGAGGACAAGGGAAGAAAGGGTTAACGATTTTTGGCAAAAGAGGAGAGAGCCTCAGATTCATTTCTGTTGGAAAGTAGAGGTGAGAAGTTGGGCTCATGGACTGATGGAGTGGTCAACTTTATGCAGATTTTGTGATTAGTATTTGTCTTCTCCCACCTCCTTTTTCTCTTGCCATTCCCTTTTACCCCATCTAAACTCCAAGTCCTCCCTACCCAAAAAAATAAACTCTAAGTTCGCAACTGTTTTCCTTTATTCAGTACCTTTATTCAGTACCATACTCAGTCCAGATATGCTTTCTTAGGGCTGCAGACCAACCCAGTGACTTCATTTTTCTCCAGATTGAATGTTCCAGCCCTTCAGTTCTGATCCTGGGCTACACTGTACTGTATGAGAAGATCTTATTAACTAATAACCTGAAAAAAGGTGACTAGCTAACAGTAACTTAGAATCTTAGATCTCAATGAGATATTTATATCTAAATAAGAAATTTATAGAGACTGAAATACTTTGAGATAAACAATGGATGGCAAAATTAGTCTGGTGCTATGGGGTGAGGGAGACATTGGTAGAAAGGTCATCCTGATGCTCATCAAATTAATGCACAAATGTGTAAAAATTATAAGGCAATGTTTGCTGTTGTTCAACAAGTTCTAGGTACTGTAATCAAGAGGTGCTCATTAAAATGCAAAGAATTGGCTTTATAACTAATAAAAGGGATCTGCCTTCTCTCATTATAACCAGACATAGTATCCAAAATAAAAGCAAAAACAGATTCATGAGAAACAAAGAGGAGAAAAAAGGAGCTTACAGGCAGCTTGATGAGATGTGTGGGTATTAAGGGACAGTTTAGCAATTCAGTGCTGACATAATGAAGTGAACCTTGACCACCCATCAACCATCTTCTGTGGTCCTAAATCATATGGGCCACTGTGCAGAATTAGGAGCAGCTCCAATGTGACAACATTCTAACTTCTCTTGAAAAAATTCTAAATCCAGAAATGTTTCACAGCCAAACAATTGCTCTTAGGGTCCACTTTCAATCATGAGATAGTATCTGACCAACCTGTGAGCTTAGGGACTTTGAAGTATAGGCTTCACCATCCCTTCCTCAAATATTCAAAGAAATTTGTGTAGAGTTGTAAGTCAGCACAGAAAAATAATGCCCCGTTTGGTTTTGGTCTCAAGTTTTAAAGAAGTGTTAGCATAGCTAGGATATCTCTTCCAAGACTGCTGGTGATAGATTTTTTCATCCAAACTATATTTGGTTTCTGTACTCTAAGGCCAGATTCCTTGAGGTCTCTCATCCTGTGACCATACTAATTGAGGTTTCTTGAATATTATTCTTCATATATGGAGAGTTTCAATAAAGTGAAGCGGTTAAATTGCACTGACCCATCAACTCATCTTTGGTTATTTGCTCACCTAGCCATTCCAAGGCAAGTCTCTATGAGACAGCTCTGGGACCCCTTGGAATCCTGGCCTGGGTTGAACTTACCTCTTTAGTACTTGGCCCCTAACTGCAGCTCATTTATGAACTGCAGTGGACAAGGGTGGTTGGACTCTGCATCTTTGCTTTAAGCTCTTCAGGTAAGCAAGGAAGAACATTTCCTGACTGTCCACTGTGAATAGTTCGCTCCACAGGAAATTGAATTTATAAGCAAAGCAATAAAACAAACAAGCAAACAAATAACTAAACAAATAACACTGCTTTCCTGGTTCTAAAGTTGGAATAGAGGAGGAATGTTATAGGTGGAGACAATACACACATCCTGTTCTAAATCATAATCAGAACTTTAATTAACAATCATCTTCTGAGAGGTGCTTGGGTGGCTCAGTCAGTTAAGCATCCGACTCTTGATTTCAGCTCAGGTCATGCATGATCTCAGGGTTGTGAGATTGAACCCCACATCAGGCTCTGCACGGGGCATGGAGCCTGCCTGGGATTCTCTCTCTCCCTCTGTACCCCCCCCTGCCCTTCCCCCGCCCCCACCCTTCTCTCTCTCTCCCTCCCTCCCTCCCTCTCTCTCTCTCTCTCTCAAAAAAATCATCTTCTGAGTGTCAATTCCCTCTTACTGAAATTTGGACTTTCCCTCAAGTCATAGTCCCTCCTCTGCTATTCCAGTGCTGGCCAGTCTCTCCGCTCACCTCTCACATTTGTTTTGATGGGACAGTCGGTAACCTTCCTAGGCCTGGTATTTACTGTTTTGTACGTGCCCCACCTCCCCATTTATATGGTGAAATTTCTGAGATCAGGGATTTAGACTGCACCTTCTGGTATTCCTCACTCTTGGCACAAGACCCCACTCAAAGGACTGAGAATGCTTTCTTCTTCAGGCTGCTACATGACTTAAGATCTCAGTTTAAACATCACCTTATCAGGGAGGCCTTCCTGGGCAGCCCATCTAAAACATTGCTCAATGCTGCCAAGGAGTTAGTTACTCTTCAGGATCCCATTTGTTTGTTTCATAACAACTCTTTTATAATCACTTATTTTATGGGCTTCTTTATTTTCTGGTTTTCCTACTAGACCAAAATATCCATGAAAGAAGAGACTTCGGCTGGTTTCATTCCCCACTGTACAACAAAAATGTAGCTCATTCTGTAACTCATTCATTCATTCAAAGATATTTATTTGAATTTTTTATACTTCAATATTTAAAAATATTTAATACTTTGAATTATTGATATTTTAAAATCATGAATATTTAAAGATATTTAAACATTTTAAAAATATTCATTTATTGAATTATGTGTCACTCATTTATTTGGATTCTCAAGACAGGGACGCCTGGGTGGCTCAGTCGTTAAGCATCTGCCTTCAGCTCAAGTCATGGTCCC
Organism: Phoca vitulina; assembly: GCF_004348235.1. NCBI lineage: Eukaryota > Metazoa > Chordata > Mammalia > Carnivora > Phocidae > Phoca > Phoca vitulina. Next base: position 4,673,561 of record NW_022589727.1, read on the forward strand.
AGAATCCTGGGATCGAGCCCCACATCAGGCTCCCTGCTTGGTGGGAAGCCTGCTTCTCCCTCTCCCACTCCCCCTGCTTGTGTTCCCTCTCTCGCTGTGTCTCTCTGTCAAACAAATAAATAAAAAAATCTTAAAAAAAAAAAATGATGACAAAGAAGATGATAATAGAAATAAACCTTTGCAAAAAGTCCCATATATCTAATACATGAAATCTAAATCGGCTTTAGATTTTAAATTAAAGATTAAGAGCAAACTTGCTACAAGCACTTAGCATATTTTTTTAGAAAAGATTTTCTATTTATTTATTTGTGAGAGAGAGAGAGAGTAAGCAGGGGGAAGGGCAGAGGGAGAGGGAGAAGCAGACTCCCTGCTGAGCAGGGAGCCCAATGTGGGACTCTATCCCTGGACCCTGAGATCATGACCTGAGCCAAAGGCAGACACTTAACCAACTGAGCCACCCAGGTGTACAATCACTTAGCATATTTAAAGTAGATAGAAAAGTACATAGTTTTTGGTGAGTTTGGGCACAAAAGACAATGTTGACTGGAAGTGACTGTCTTATTGAATTCTATGGAATGAACTGATCCAGGCTGTATATGCCCTGGGCAGTTGAAAATGGCCTAGAGTCTGGGATCTAGGAGTGTCCTATCTGACAAATGAGGAAAAGTGATAGATATTAGGAGTGGTTCTGTTCAGATCCTCGTCTTCATTTCAGATTATGTAGCTTATTTCTTCATTGTCAACTATCTTGACATTGGAGATAGCTATCTTTTTTTTCTTCTTCCCAATCCAGTTGACAGACTTAATTGTTTCTATATCATGCATATCTTATTCCTGCTGCCAATAGTTAAATCGCTACACTTGTGGGGTTCTTGCCAAAATGGTCTCATTACTAGATCCCAACTGGGTAGCCAATTGCTATAACTCATGTTTTTGGCAGCAGTCTGGACCTTTTCATTTCTGTCTATGAAAAATTGAGATCAAAAGTAAAAGGCTTGAAATTTCATGAAGACAACACACCAAATCTCTTCCCTTTATTTCCTTGGTTCCATCTACATATCCTCATCATGGCTTTGAAAGTATTTTTGGACCAATATGGAAAGATCAAAATCAAACACTAAAGTCATGTATATATGGCCATTTCCATTACTTTCTATTATCAAAATGACCTCAGGGAAAGCCAATGGTTTGATTCACTGATTACCATAATTGTCATCAAAGTAATCGATTAATTAGGATTAGACATCCAGGGGACCTTCAGGATATAATTAAATATAGTAAGTTATTATATTTCTCAAAAAACTCACAAGGCATCAGCAAGGAGTGTTCTCCTGGTGGAAATGGAATCCAAAATCACAGGGCTGATAGCAGCATTAGAAATCATGTAATCAAACCCCTTACTGTAGAGCTATGCAAGCCAAAGCCCAGAAAATGTAGGTGACCTGTGCAAGGTAATTAAGTGTCCTGATGGCAGAGTCAAAGCCAGGGCCTTTGATTCCCTACCAGGCAACAATTTAGAAGGAATGAATTGACATCAACTGAACATAGAACAGGAACTGGGACAGCACCTCGGGGAGCACAGAAATGCTTGGGAGCTGCCAAAGAGGAACCTAGAGAAAGCAATTACAATAACAGCCACCATTTATTGAGAAGCTATTATGTGTGAGGCACATTGCTTGACATTTTATAAAACAATCTCCAATGCTCACAATAGCTCTGCAAAGTAGCTAGTATTCAACTCATTTTCCAAATGAAAAAGTAGATTCAGCAAAGTTAATAAACTAGCCCAAGGTCACAGAGTTAGAAATAAGATTCACACTGAACCCTGCTAAACCAAAGCTCACATTCTTTCTGCTAAGCCACATTTTCTCAAGGGAATACTAAAGATGTTGGGGCCATGTTTGATCTGACCTGATTGCTTATCTAATGAAAGTACTGGGTTGGGGGAGGGAGGTTCGAATGATCTAATTGAACATGGTTAAGGGAGACTTTTTGTGTTGGACTAGTGAGTGAGGACTTTCACAGGGATTCATTAACTAATGGAGCCACATTTGAAAATTGGTGCTTCAGGAAAGAATCTTTTGTAGTGAAGGCCAGGTGATCAATTAGTTGGAAGACTGATGAAGACATGAATAGCAATAGTAAGGGTTTGATTTTTTCTCTTTCCCCCCTGTTTCCTCACAACACTTAGAATTACTCTGCAGGAGGATTTAGAAAGTGATCCGAAGTCCTCAGTGGCATTTTTCCTTCCTATACAACCAGTATTGATTTTCAGCATGTATTTACTGCAAGCAACTAGTATGATTGGTCACATATCTGTTCTGATGGAGGTACCCTTGCCACAGCAGATGTTCCAGTTTTGAATATAACTCCTTTGTACATCTAAAATAAACCCAAACCGTCCTTCAAAGATATAGTCCTACTGAAGCACGTATGTTTTCTCTGAGCACCTCACAATTCAGCATCTTCATTAGTAAACCTAATGTTAGTTAAGCTAATATTAGTGTTGAAGAAGGCCCTGAAACTTTACATTTTGTTATTCTTGTTTTCCCAGAACAACAAGTGAGGCTATTCAGTATTTTGCTCATGTTTACCTTTCTACCCTCCATCTTCCTACCACTCATTAACAGGCATCCGTCATTCCTAACTACTCAGAGAGCTCTTTGTCTTTCCTGCTTTATCTGCAGGAGCTCTCTTCTCCCCCTGGAATACTCCTGCTCAATTTTCAAATACCCTTGAGGATCACCTCCTGCACTAACTCACCCTATTTATGCTACCACAGAATCCTGTACTTAAATATCTTAGACAATTATATTTTATGACTGTTGTTGATTGGATTGCATGTTTTGCCTCTAAACCGAAAATTTCTCATAGATGGAAATTTTGTTTTTCAACATAAGTTTGATTTTCCAACCTATCAAAGAATTGGCACTGCTGTATAAATATTTTTAGAAGGAAATATTGAAGAAGGGAAGGGTAAAAGAAGGAGATGGAAGAAGAAAAATAGTTATGTGCGAGTGAATTAATTTATAAGTAGTTGTGATTGTTTGTTCTGGGATTTCTAATTTCTCTCTTTGTGGTTGGTTATAGAGTGGGATTTGGTTGTGTTACCTCAACCTGGAGACCAGTTAGTCTCTCTCTCTCTATGTATGCGTGTGTGTGTGTGTGTGTGTATGTGTATGAAGTGTATATATATATATATGTATATATATGAAGTAAGTAAACAAGAATCCAGATTCACATAGAATTTGATCATTGTTTAGGCTGAAAGTATTTCTGCTCTTAGCTATTATCCAGTGCCTAGCAAAGGTCTGGGAACATGTTACTTGTGAGAAGAGATGATGATGGCTTACTCATTGTATTTTTTAACCTCTGTGCCCAGCACAGCGTTTGGCTCATAACAATTTTCTAATCAAAATTTGGGTGAATGTTAAAATGATGTTCCATACTTTATGCTTGTTGCCCAAGACCTGGTTTTGTTACTGAGTAGTTCTGTAACCTCTGTGAGCTCCAGCTTCCTATCTATAAAGAGGAACAAATATGTACCTGCTTACTTTTGCTGTTCTGAAGATTGCCAAAGATAATATATTTTTTTAAAATTGGATAAATGTTAAAGTGTTTAAGAAATGTGAATTATAGCTATTAAGAATGGATGGAAGTGAATAAATTAGTTCTCCCTATAAGCAACAGCAATTTTTAGGGTACAAATGAGAAAGAGTTATCGGTATATATTAAGAAGGTTGAGGCTATAAGGAATTTACCTTTTTGCCAGTTTTGCCTCTCAAACTATTCCTTCCATGCCTTATCATTTTATCAGTTAAAAATTGCCTAAACTGAATAACTTCTTTTTTTTTTTTTTAAAGATTTTATTTATTTATTCATGAGAGACAGAGAGAGAGAGAGAGGCAGAGGGAGAAGCAGGCTCCCAAGGAGCAGGGAGCCCGATGTGGGACTTGATCCCAGGACCCTGGGATCATGACCTGAGCCGAAGGCAGACGCTTAACCATCTGAGCCACCCAGGCGCCCTAAACTGAATAACTTCTTAAGACGGTGACTTAGCCTCACTTTGTAAATACAGCCAAGGTATTAAAACAGCCAAGGTTTAGAGAGATCCAAATGAATGGAGATGCATCACTGCTGAGACAGATTTGTCTCTCTCCGTGAGAATCCATCACCGAAACAAAGGGACTTCCATTTCAATAATCTATGGTAATCAGTTGACCACTAATTAGAAATTTATGAGAAACATCCCTTATCAATTACTATAGAAAATATGTATTTAACAAAAATCAAGTTTTACCAACTTGTGTTTGATTGGATGCATTTCCATGAAATGCATCATCAGAAAACACTGTCCCACTGCTGGTCTACTTATTTAGTTTAGCACCGATTAGTCGTGGGTTTGATTCTTTTTTTTTTAAAACTTTGATCCTCTTTGGGCGCCTGGGTGGCTCAGTTGGTTAAGCGACTGCCTTCGGCTCAGGTCATGATCCTGGAGACCCAGGATCGAGTCCCGCATCGGGCTCCCTGCTCAGCAGGGAGTCTGCTTCTCCCTCTGACCCTCCCCCCTCTCATGTGCTCTCTCTCTCTCATTCTCTCTCTCTCAAATAAATAAATAAAATCTTTAAAAAAAAACAAACAAACAAAAAAAAAAAACTTTGATCCTCTTCACTCATATTTTATACACCTTATCCCCACTTCTGGCAAACATCAATCTGCTCTCTGTAACTATGAGCTTGTTTTTGTTTGTTTGTTTTTTAGATTCTGCATATAAAAGAAGTCATATGGTGTTTGTCTTTCTCTGTCTGACTTATTTTACTTAACATAATGCCACTGAGATCCATCCATGTTGTTGCAAATGGCAAAATTGTATTTTTTTTACAGCTGAATAATATTCCTTTGTGTGTGTATGTGTATATATATATATATACACACACACATATAGACACATATGTGTACACACACATGTATAGACACATATATGTACACACACACATATATCTCACATTTTATTTACTTATTCATTCATTGATGGACACTTAGATTGTTTCCATATCTTAGCCATTGTAAATAATGCCATAGTGAATATGGGAGTGCATATATCTGTTCAAATTAGTTTTTCCATTTTCTTTGGCTAAATACCCAGAAGTGGAATTGTTGGATCATATGGTAGTTCTATTTTTAATTTTTTGAAGAACCTCCATATTGTTTTCCGTAGTAGCTGCATAAATTTACAATCCCACCAACAGTGCACAAGAGTTCCTTTTTCTCTACATCCTTATCAACACTTGTTATTTCTTGCCTTTTAATAAAAGCCATTCTAACAGGTATGAGGTGATATCTCATGGTGATTTTGATTTCCTTGAAGATTAATACTACCGAGCATCTTTTCATCTATTTGTTAGTAATCTGTATGTCTTCTTTGAAAAAAAATGTCTACTCAGATCTTCTGCTCATTTTAAAAAATCAGATTTTTTTTTTTTTTTTTTTTACTATTGAGTTGAATGAGTTCTTTATATATTTTGGACATTAGTCCCCTATCAGATATTTGACTTGCAAATATTTTCTCTTATTCAGTAGGTTGCCTTTTCATTTTGTTGATGGTTTTCTTTGCTGTTCAGAAGCCTTTTGATGTAGTTCCACCTGTTCATTTTGCTTTTGTTGCTTTTGCTCTTGGTGTCAGATTAAAAAAATCGCTGCTAAGACCTATGTCAAGGAACTTACTGCCTATATTTTCTTCCAGGAGTTTTATGTCTTTAATGTGTGTTGAGTTAATTTTTATGTATGGTGTTAGATAATGGTTGAGTTTCATTCTTTTGCATGTGGCTGTCCAGTTTTCCTAATGCCATTTGTTGAAGAGACTGCTTTTCCCCCCATTATATATTCTTGGCTCCTTTGTTGTAAATTAATTGACCATATATTGTGTGGGTTTATTACTACATTCACCATTCTGTTCCACTGATTGGGGTGTCTGTTTTTATGCCATTACTATATTGTTTTAATTACTATAGCTTTATAATATAGTTTGAAATCAGGGAGCATGATGCCTCCAGCTTTGTTCTGTCTCAAGATTGCTTTGGCTATTCAGGGTCTTTTGTGATTCCATACAAATTTTAGGATTATTTGTTCTATTTCTGTGAAAAATACCAGTGGGATTTTGATAGGGATTGCACTGAATCTGTAGATTGCTTTGGGTAGTATGGACATTTTAACAATATTGAGTCTTACAATCCATGAGCACATGATATCTTTCCATTTATTTGTGTCTTCTTCAGTTTCTTTCATTAATGTCTTACTAAGACATCCCTTCTGTGTACACCTGATTTCTGTCAAAGGAGGAACCAGGAAGAATGTAAGAATAGCTATAGAAGGGCACCTGGGTGGCTCAGTCATTAAGCGTCTGCCTTCGGCTCAGGTCATGATCCCAGGGTCCTGGGATTGAGCCCACACTGGGCTCCTTGCTCCGCGGGAAGCCTGCTTCTCCCTCTCCCACTCCCCCTGCTTGTGTTCCCTCTCTCAGCACTGTCTCTCTGTCAGATAAATAAATAACATCTTTAAAAAAAAAAAAAAAGAATAGCTGTAGAAAACCAGTTGGCACCTGGAAAAAGACAGGAGAGTAAGGAACTCATCCTCCCTGAGTTCTTTCTTGGTTCCAGGCACTGGGCTTGGTGATATGCATATATTCTCTCATTTTAGAGTCTCCATAGTACAGAGGAGGAAATTAAGGCTTACTGAGCCCAAGTAACTTGCCTAAGGTAACTCACATGTTAAATGTCAGAGCAGATACTGAAACCAATGGGTCAGACACTTACCATAGGACCACAGTGTTACAGGTTATGCCAAATATCTTCTGTTTGCCTCTGGAGGCTCTCTCTACCTTCTCCATTTCAGTCCTTCAAGGCTTATCTGTAGTGGACCACATTAAAGAGCTCCCATGCCCTCTGGCTTCCACTGGACTTTAACTGATAAAAGCCTCAGGAGAAGCTGGGAGGGAAGGAGGAGGGAGAGGGAGGCATGAGTATTCATTACCTGGCTCCTTCCTTCCTTGTCAAGTCTTCTTGGGATATCTGTGTCCCTCAACAGATGACCACTGCTTTTCTCAAGGTGGCCTGTTTAGTAGAACATTGTCCTCTGAATCCTGGAAACTTCATCTTCTCCTTGTCCCCCAGGCCTGCCAGTGGTAACAGCGCCTCTAGTGCTCATCCTTGGTTCCTGCATTACTTGTGCTTCCTCTGTACCAGCCCACACCTTTTTGTTAGACCTCCTAGAATTACCATAAATTGAGTATGCCATCTGTTTCCTACTGACACTCTGGCTGATACAGGTGAGTCTCGAATGCCTTACTTATGTACAAAACTTGCATAAAAATACACTTGCAAGGTAAATACTTTATCCAAAATTCATAGTGCCATAATTTTGTTGCTAAATCTATGTATTTTGAAGTGAATCAAAGTTTAAAACTGTGACTTAGGAACTCATAACTAAGAATGACTGCTTTCCTGGAACTGTGTTCCCCAGACAAGCATGCTGTGACTTTTAATCATGAAAAATGCATTCACTGCAGAAATTCAACACTAACTCCATGAAGTTTTTGTAGAGAATATTTTCAGTCAACAAAACACGTCAGAGCAGTGAGTAAAGTTTTAGAGGAAAGGCAGTGTTTGGGGGATGCTGGGAGAAATACAAATTGAGGATTATACATTTTGCAATGTCTGCCTCAGACTACCATAAACAAATGTATCCTTCAGGAGTTTACAATGAAGCAGAGAAATCATTTAAGCTACTGTTAAATGCTGGTGATAATTACTTGCTTTGCGATAAAATCAATTTCTTAAAAACTCATTGAAAACTTCTTTTTTTTTAAACAACCTTCTTAGCACAACCTATATGTCTTTCCTGGTAAAAAGTGAATGAATAAAGAGAAATGGTTCTTGGATAAGCTGATTTTTTTTCCTTGTTTATCTCTTCTCTTTATTAAAACAGGCTTTAGATAAAAGAGCAAAAGCATGAAGTGAAAATTACGAGTTTATTAGATATACCATTATTAGTTTCAGGGGAGTTCCAATTAAGCTTAAAAATAGGTGAGTTTAAAATAGAGATGGCTATTCTAATTCACTCATTAAGGAGTAAATATTTGGACTTTACCTTTGAGGACTTAGACAAATTCACATCGAGAGCTCCTTTAAATTTAGTAAGGAAAAGTTTATTTTCTTAGATTCATGTCAAGAAAGGTCATCATGTTCTTCTGCTCCTTAGAAATGGAACTCAAGGCTATATGTCTAAGCCAGTATCATTTTTTTTTTTTGTTAAAAAATTATTTGCTTTTAAACTATTTAAAAAAACCTGAACCCCCAAAAGACAAAAATAATAAATAATACTTAAATTTGAATTACTTCAAAGAATAGGTTTGGCAATTGTATTCCCCAGTGGATTATCCCTCCCAGCCAACCTGGTCACCCCCGGGGCCAGATCCTCCTTGTCTCCAGCCTTCGCAGACATCCCACCCCCACTGCCAATGTCTTTTGAGTCCTCTCTGAAAGTTGAGGTTAATGGTTCTCAAATCTTAGTGTTCATAAGAAACTTCTGGAGGATTTATTATAAACTGAACTACTCATCAGTAATTCTAATTCAGTAGAGGTTGCGGCCTCTGTATTTGAACAAACACCTCAGGTTCCCTGTTGCAAGTAGCTGGAGACCCAGGCCATGAACAACACTGACTTAGTGTTCTCTCAGCTTCTGCATTCGTCTTGATCACAGGAAGTAGTCAGTGGATTAAGTAAGGTACTTTATCCAGCACAAGTCTTGACTCAGCTCAAGTCTCACTGCCTACAAAAGTAGCTTTATTGGGGCGCTGTTATTTTATTTTATTTTATTTACTTTTTAAAGATTTTATTTATTTATTTGACAGAGAGAGATAGCAAGAGCAGGAACACAAGCAGGGGGAATGGGAGAAAGAGAGGCAGGCTTCCCGCCGAGCAGGGAGCCCGATGAGGGGCTCGATCCCAGGACCCTGGGATCATGACCTGAGCCAAAGGCAGACACTTAAAGACTGAGCCACCCAGGCGCCCCGGGGTGCTGTCATTTTAAAAACAAGAATTCTACTTGTTTTCAGGACCAGGCAGGAGTAAGCCTGACTGTCAGTTCTGCTAACTGGGTAGTATGTGCTTTGCTGAGTCCTACCCAAGTTACTTTGGGGGCCAGCACTCTGCTTTACTCTTACTAGTCTCTCTGACAGCTGTGACTCAGTTTCTTTTGGGTAAGTAGGGAATGGCAAATTAGTAACAACCTCACAATATTGCTCTGAGAACTAAATGTGTAACCTGTGTAAAGCACTGAACACATTTTCTGGAACAGAATAAGTATTAAATAAGTGTTAGCTGATAGTATTGTCGAAGGATTGACCTTACTGAATTACACTGTCTTCTCATCTCATGGTAGAATGGACTCTTTCCAGCTGGATCTCTTGCCACTTTCTATCTCAGCAGAAGGGCACAGCTACTCCTACTCAGCTACTCAGTCAATGGGCCATCTGAGGACCTCAGCTACTTGAGGTCATTTACAATGTCTTCTCATTTTTCTGTCCTTTGTGTTTGTCCAGAAAAGAAGGCTCATAATCATTTATTAGGTTAATACATGAGTACATAGATAAGCTTCCTGGTATTTTGGGTGTTTGTTAGTTTGCCAGAGTTATCATGTTATCATGGATTACTTGGCCAATGTTATCAATTCCTTTGACCTAAAATGGAAAGTGAAGGAATGTGAAATGGAGATGATAAAGGAGAACGTTACCAAGAAGAGGAATGGCATAGATTGCACCAGATCTTTAGTGACTCACACAGAAGTATCTTTATGCATATGGGGTGTGCACGGACATTTAAAGGTACCGGGTCTTCAAAACTGCCTTCGTAGGACTTCACATAGGGCTAAATGATGTCTGGCAGCAGGTAAGACTCTTGCTAAATTCTCTTCCTTGGAAAGCAGCCCATCCGTTCACAGATTTCGCCATTGTATGGATGCTTCCACAAACTGGGCTGCAAAGACTCAGAGAAGAGTGGGCGATATCCTTACCCTGCCTCTTGACTTAACATGGGCACTATTTGCCTGCCCCTCTCTGGAGGTCTGACTCCATGATCTAAGCTGCAGCAAAGATGGCATTACAAATCCCAAGGATTGCTGAGACGTGCTAATGCTGTCTCTATCCCATACTCCGGTGACTCTGAAAGGGTCTTATTTGCTCCCCCTTGCTGAGGAGGCAGCTGTGCTGTAGCGATATCGGCCCATCCGACTTCACAGCAGCCTGCAAGGCCTCCTGTGACATGGCATAATGTCCCAGAAATCCAAACTGCCAGCGAGGCGCACAGATCAGCACAGCATTTGTGGTTCTTGGGGCCGGACCTGAGGTCCGCCTGGGACATCTCCATGTACATGAATGCTGGGGACAGGATTTGGACAGCTTAATCCTGCATTATAAGAAAGGCTGGAGCTGATGTAAGTTCCAGACACGCTTTCATTCAGAACTGGAATAAAATTTGACTATCTTCAACTTTTATTTCTCATTATCTCCCAGAGACCTGAAACAGTTTACTAAGAAGAAAGAAAAAAAAGGGGATGAGAGGAAAAAAGACCAGTCTATATCCGCTCTGAAATCCTGTTCAGAGGATTTGCAGCAATGGTATTTCAGCTTCAAATAAGACTGATTAAAATAAAATTACTCAGTCTCCTGACCCATAGCAAATTTCATGAGCTGCAATTTGTCTAGTAGTTGAGCTGTGAGTACAATCTGATTGGCTATAATTTAGGTTTATAGTTCCTTTTTTTCCCCCTCAAACACAGTAGAATCCAGTGATCCTGAAATAAAGAACTAGAAGGGAGAAGGAGGGACAGTATAAGCTAAGAAAAAATGGAAAGAAAAAAAAATTTTAAATCTGATAACACCGTTTGCTTTTCAAAAAGCCTGAATTCTCAGGGACTCCGGAGCTTCACAGGAAGAATGTCTGTGCATCCGCATTCGTGCCTTCCATTCGCAACTTCCTAGTTGTGTTTTTCCTGCCAGAGCGTCCATTTCTCTTTTTCCCGTTGTCTTTGTTTCCTTCTTCCTGTTCTCGTCTCCGAATTCTAGGTCTGTAAGTCATGAGAGAATTCCCAACTCCGGAAATACTAAGGACCCACAGTGCCAAGAATTTCTAACCTATCGCCCAGGGAAAGTGGCTCTCTCTTTCCAGGTCTACCTCCGCCTGTGGTTATCAGCAGTCCTGACAACAAAGTGGCTTCTTTTCCAAAGGACCAGTAAGGCACATTAGGAGCCCTGGCTCCAGGACAATGTGGAGAATGCCTTTGACTTCCTGTTGTCTGGGATGTTGGGACAAATCTTTTCAACAGGCAGAAAGGGAAATGTACACTAAAGGAAAACGAAATCTTGGGTAACAGGTATCTATTTAATTTTCTCTTCCTCAAGCAAACCCACAGAGATGATCTGTAGAGTAAGCCCTCTTGGGTCTGAGACCATCAGTCCTGCTATTCAGGCCCCTCAGGTGAGTTAGAGTGAAGTATGCTGGTGCAGGAGGGAGAACAGAGAGACGATCTGAAACCCACGCTGGTGTTTAACCTTCTCAGTAAGGCCTCACTATGACTGAACAGTAATTATATACACTTTGGTCACAGGATTTCCCTAATTCTCCAACTCTTCGTACCCTAAGCAGAGCTCACTTTTGGCAGTCTGGGACCAAAGAGCTAACTTGGCTGTAGTGGAGGAAGGGCAGATGGATGTGAGCACAAAGTCCTGTGGCTCTGCTGATCTCCCCTGGATGCCATAATGTGTGAATCCTTCGAGGGAGTGGGGGTGGGGATTAGCAAGGCCTTCCTTATTTCCTTAGAGGCACCTGTGCTATTTCTTCTGACGTGTGAAGACTTTTAAAGAAACAACTCTAGTTTCATTTACCGCCCTGGCATACAGTAGATGCTCAATTAAAACCTGAGGAAAGGTGAATGAGTGGAGTTGCTCGTCTGTAGACTATGCCTTGCTGAATAGGGACGACCCCTCGTCAGCCTGCAGGCCTCTCACTGCCAGGGAGACAAAGCAGGACCATTGGATTGCCTGCCTCTGGGACTTCTTACAACCATCCATTGTTAGGAAAAGACATTTTGAAGAGCTCTGCCAGAAAATGAGCTCAGGAATTCTTTCCCTTTCCCACTTCTCTCTCTAAATGAAAAGAGACTACTTCTATGGGTAAAAAACAACAACAACAACATAAAACCCCCCAAACAAAAAATAAACCTGGCTTGGCTTCAGAAAAAAACAAAACAAAACAAAACAACAACAACAAAACCTCGGTCTGAATCTTAGCTCTACAGGTTGCGTGATAACTGGGACAAATTGCTTTGCATCTCTGAGGCTTAGTTTCCTTTTCTACAAAATGAGAATAATAAAATCTACCTTCCAAGAACATTAGGAGGATTAAATAAAATGAGGTATCTAAAACTCTTGGTACCTAGTAGGATCTTAATAAGTGAGCACAGTTATGATAAAAACACATGAAGAACACTTGGCACTTTCCTGCAGAAATCCTTTCTAATTCACTTCTTCTCATACATTGCTTAAGGCCACTCTAAAAAAGGGGGAGATTTTATTGAACCACCAATGCTTATTTTAAAATATATAATCACGAGAGGGTCTAAAATGAGAACCAACCATTCTTCCTATGTTTTCAGGATTGGCACAGAGTCTCATTAACTTGATATTCAGGAGAACACGAAAAATTGATTCCAACTGCAAGTCGTTTAACTCTTTTATTATGAAAAGAGTCAAACTTACGCACGAGTAGATAATGAAATCTAGGCATCCATCAGCCATCTCCAGGTAGTACAGACACCCGAGCCCTGACAGCCTTATAGGATCTTAGATTTCCATATTTCCTCCTCAAGATGAGAAAACTGTCCTGCACTTATATTCTTATTTTATATTTGAGAAAGCTGCGGTTCACAGAGATTGTGACGTCCCAAGTCACATTTCAACCTGAAAAAGGAGTCAAACTTCGGGCCCAGATCTGATGCCCACCCCAAAATATTTCTCCTTTATGGCATTTGCCCATGGATAAGGATGGGAGATGAAGTCCTAAGAGGAAAATCAATGTTATTTTGGTTAGTACCTCCTTATCTGCAACAAATTGTTAATGACTTCTACATAAAGACATTATTATTTTCCAGAAAATTTTACTTCGTATAACCCAAAATAAATTTCAGATTTTAAAGCAGGCAGTTTTCGTCTTACCTATTCCAAAAATGCCCTGCCTAAGTGATCCTGGTTCCCCTTAATTAGATAGTTGGAGGGGACATTTTTCCCATTAGGAATATTCTTTAGCCAACAAGAATGGTGATATCAGGTGATAAAAGAATTTCTCACTCTGGATTGCTGAACATCACAAGGAAGTACATAGTTTTGGGGAGGAATGATCATTGTCAGATTTTTAAAAACCCAGGAGAATTTTGGGTTTTTGGAAGACTGGACACCAGAGGGTGCTAAAGAGCTGCATAATTTACTTCTGGGTCTTTCCCCATCAAGTTTCTATGGTAATGGGGTCCGCTGGCACTGAGAAAAGGGATTGGGCATGCTGGTGCCAGGGGATGTGTTCCTGGCTCAGGCTTGATTAGAGGTATACACCCACCTGGAGCCACAGGCCACATTAATGGACCACGGTGTGGCCATCGCCTGGTTGCTGCTGACTTGACAGCTGGTTTGGTCAATCCCATTGATTGTGAGGAAGTCAACTGTTAAAAATAGAATCAATGGTGCTACCACCAGCTCACTAGCCATTTACAGGCACTCATAAATACTGAAAATGACTGCCCAGAGGCTGAGCTTCCAGGCTTCTTTTAGCTTTACTTTGAATTTGCTGCTTCTCGCTACATCAGCAGAAGAGAGGACTTGAAAGAGCTGAAAACAGCCCAAACCACATGAGTCTCTCAAGAAAGGAATTATTAATAAAACGTCAACTCCTGTGCTTTAAGCTTCTTTTGAAAAACTTTCCTAAATTCATGAAATACCAGGTTCTGTGCTTTGGACCTGCTCTGCATACCTGGTAGCCACACTTCTGCTTCTCGAAAACGAATCACTCCTTTACCCATGAGATCAGGCCCATTTCCTGAAATAAATGTAACTACTGAGGGTTTAGCACAATGCTTGGCACTATGTAGAATAATAACAGATTCTAAACTCAAGAATCATGCAATGACTTAAACATAGGAGAACATGTAACGAACAATATGGACTGCTTTATAAGCCTCAGGTTTGCTTGGTATATTGAGTGAGCATACTGATGGGAACCCAGTCTAGTGTCCATTAAGAAGATGGGAAATGTATGTGTATATACACACGCATATATATGTTTGTATATGTACATACAAAATGCATCTATGTATTCATATAAACAATATATGACTATTAATTTGTGTGGATTGAACACTACATAAAACACAATTTTGAAAAAGTTTGGTCTCACAGTCTGGTATTTTTCTTCTTATCACTTACTATTCCCTTTCATAGTCATTTCATATTCATGACGGCATACACATTTCAATGATTTTGTTCATACAGTAATCTCTTCACTACTCGTTCAGTCATTCATTCATTCAGTTTGGAACGCAACAGATATTTTGGGTACTCACCAAATACTGGACATAGGGTGACAATCTGCGTAGGATACAGTGATGAATAAGATGTAATTCCTAACCTCAGGGAGTTGACGGTGCATGTGGGGCAACAGGTTAACTGTTACACAGACAAATCCTAAAATAGAAATACACATGGGATGTTACAGGAGAGATGGAAGGCTATCAATTTCTGACACGTGAGGTCAGACAAAACATCTTCTGGGGAGAGGTGGCATCTGGGCTGAATCCTAAAGGATGAATTAAAGTTAGCCAGGTAATAAAGGTGGTATGGGGATTGCTGATGGGAGTGGGGTGGGAGGGAGTTGATGTGTGAAGTGCCTCAAGGTGACAAGGCCTTGGTACATGCCAGGAATAACAAATCATTCAGGATGAAGAGATGAAGTGTCAGGGGACCAGCAGAGATGAGCCTGGAGAGACAAGCAGAGGACCGATTACAAAGAAATTTGTGTGTCATCCTAAGGGGTTTAGATTTCATGCTGTTGGAAATGGGGAGTCATTGAAGTATTTTAGGGAGGAGATTGGTTGGGTCAGAGATGCATTTTAGAAAGGTCACACTGAGTCCACTGATTTAGACGGGACAAAATAAGAGGCAGGCACACCAGGTAGGCAATGGTGTCAATAGTTCCAGCAGAAGTTCACAGAGAACCGAACCCAAATAACAGCAGTGGTGATGTTGAGACACATGGAGTTTTTGGTTGTTATCGGTGAACTCTGGGACATAAGAGTCAGCAATGAAACCCTGGATTCCCAATCAGGCCATTCTCTGGGTGAACGTTGGTGCTATTCTCTTGGAAATACGAGGCTACAGGCCTTCTAGAGGATCCAAGTTTTGGATGAAGTCTTTTGTGCTTAATGTCATTAACTCTTTGAATTCATGTCTTAACTAAATCGTACCACTGAACACTCACCACACTATTTTGCATTATTCTCTAATTGTTTTAGGTAAGTGGGTCATGTTTCCATATCTCTAGGATAACAAAGAAAAATCCTCTACCTGTGCTCACTTGCATGGCTGTTTCTATAACAGAAGCACATAATCATATTCATATTCATAATCATGTTCAATGACTCTCTGATTCCAACTTAGGGTTTGGGTTTGGAATGTGGTATTATTGGTTAATAGAAAGGCACCCTTTTAACTATGGGATCAGAATCTGCTAGTAGCTTTCAAAGGCTTTCCTAATGGACCTCCAAGTAGACTCTTTCCCACATGTCACTCTGACTTCTTACATGTTTCTACCACTTCCCATACTTAGGTTCACTGGATTTCAAAGGAAGGAGAAATAAGTTACAACCAATAGTGGCTTGGAAACTTCAATTTCTGTAAACACTGTATACTCACAAACCTAGATAAATTCATTGTTTGGAGAGAAATTTAAAAAAAACAACTGAGTTTTTTTCTCATTTTCTCACAAATGCATTTGGAGAATTCTGCAGGGTAGCATCAGCACCTTTCAGCAAGTAGCAATCTCCACCAAACCCCTGCCCTGCATGCCGCCTCCACACCCAGCAGCTCCCCTTCCTCAGTGCCCACTTGCTAATTCCATGGATGGGTTAACAAGATGCACAAAATCAAATCAGAATCATTTACCCCTGTGCGCAGAATTCAGAGATGACTACTCCAGTTTATTCAGAGTAAGAGGTTACTCAAATATTTCATTTAATGGTTCCTCAAATAAAATAGTTTTCCCATGATAATATGGAGTATTTTAAGCCATTATTTTTTTAAAAGACTAAAAAGTATAAAAAAAGAAAATAAGAAGTATTACCTGAATCTTATCACCTATTATAATGCTGTTAACTTTTCTGAAAATATTTTACAATCATCCTGCTACTGCTCTAAAACATATTAGAAATTTAAAAAAATCAGTATGTGTATGAGTGTCTGTGTGTACATATATCAAATAACATTTAAAAATATGAATATACCCTTTCTCACTCACTAAAATATTTTTTTTATTTAAAGATTTTTATTTATTCGAGATAGAGAGAGAGCACGTGGGCGGGGGTGGGGCAGAGAGGGAGGGAGAAGCAGACTCCCTGCTGAGCAGGGAGCCTGACACGTGCTTGATCCCAGGACCCCAAAATCATGACCTGAGCTGAAGGCAGATGTTTAACCGACTGAGCCACCCAGGCACCCTCACTCACTAATATTGAAAGACATCTTTCCATACCAATAAAATACATATCTGTATCATGATTTAATGGCTACATAGCATACCAACGTTTGTGGATTCCTGTAATTTATAACCAGTGCCCATTAGAAGATATTTAGTCTTTTGCTAAACTTTTGCAAATATACACTATGATGCTGTGAACAAATGTGTACACTCATATCTACCCCTTCTTAACAATTTTTTAAGATTAATTCCTAATAATGAAATTTAAGAATCAAAGATATCCATAGATTTTAATACATTTATTTTGCCAAATTTTCCTCTAGCAATGTTGTACCAATTCACTGTTCCATAAAGAGTAGAAGAAAGTAATACCGTAGGTGATGTTCCTCCTTGTATTTTCACACACAGCACAAAACTTGGTCAATCTTTTTATTATTTATTAATTCAGTGAATATGGAATAATAGTATATAGTTTCCTCAAAGAGTGGAAATACTTATTTAATCTTTTAATTATATTTTGTCCATATAACTCTCTCCTTTTGCAACTGATTTATTTTCTTTGTCTCTGTCTATAGGAGGTCCTTCAATATATGTTTCCACTGATGTGTTATCTTCTCCTGGCCAATCTTACAGTTTTTAAATGATAATGGTTTTGTCATATATTTATAAAAAGTAAAAATTTCACAGGAAATGCATGTAAAGTTTTGAAGAAAATCACCAATAAAACAAACTAGCCCCATCTTTTTTAAAAATTACTCTTTATTATATTTCTGTTTCCGCCATGGTTGAATTTTTTCAATTTAAAAATCATTTTTGGAGTCAATTTTGTTATTTTTAATTTTCCTAGAATATTATTCTAGTGATTTATATTTCCAATATTATTTTTACAGTGTTTGACAAATTTCTCTCTTATGACTAATTTATTAAAGCGAAGCCTTCTTCCTTTTTGTTAATTCTTAAATGTATGTATTGCTACTTTTTAACATTTTCTTTGTTATGCACATTGGAAGTATTTTTCCTTAATACAAAGAATCGCTTTCTGGTTTATTTATCTACTTCAATTTTCAAAAATTTATAATTCTTTCATTTCAGCTCTCATACTTCTTTCTTTCGTTTACTTTGATAGCACTAAATTACTGCCTCACTTTCTAACCTGTTGAGCTGATTAATTAAAATATTTTTTGTTTAATAAAAATTGCAGTTTTATAAAATTATTTCGTTTATTTTAACAGCTTTATTGAGGCACAACTGACAGGAAATAGATATTTAAATATAAGTGGATATTCTGTGAACAATTACCACAATGAAAATAATAGACATCTCCATCACTCCCAAAAGTTTCTTTAGGCCTCTATAACCCATTGTATCACATCCTTTCTGCCCCACCCCATGCCTTCCCCTCCATTCCCAGAAAACCACTGATATACTTTCTGCCACTGTAGTGTATTTAGTTTGTAGTTCCTAGAATTTTCTATAAATCTAATCACATACGATGTACTTTCTTTGTGTGTCCAGTATCTCATTCAGTGCAATTATTTTGACCTTCATCCATGTTATTGCATGTGTCAGTTGTTCCTTCCTTATTGTTGCTGAATAATACTCCAATGTACTGATAGATTACAGTTTGTTTATCCATTTATCTGTTGGGGGACATTTACGTTGTTTCTAGTATGGGGCTATCACAAACAAAAGATCTACGAGCACCCGTGTATCCATTTTTGTAGACCTAAGCTTTCATTCTTCCTTGAAAAATACCTAGGAGTGAAATGGCTGGCTCCTCTGACAGGTGTATGTTTAACTTTTTAAGAAACTGCCAAAGTCATTTCCAAAGGAACTGAATTGTTTAAACTCCTCTCAGTAGTGTATAAGAGTTCCAGTTCCTCCACATATTCACCATTATTTTGTACACGCAGTTTTTTTAACTTCTGCCATTTTAATAGGTGCATAGTGGTATCTTAGTGTGGTTTCAGTTTGTATGAAATTCTACATGTTTTGGTGTATCCTAGATATTCTGTGATTTCCTTTTGAAATAATAATTATTAAAGAGAATTAAAAATTCCTATAGTTAGGATGCTTTATTTTTATAAGTACGTAATTATTACATGGTATTTTAAGATGATAATTTATATCATTTCTAATGGGGACAATAATACTATTTACCTCAACTGATCTCACATCATCATGCATTTAAATATGATAATGCTATTAAACACTTAGCACTGTGGCAGCAATCATCAGTTAAGTGGCTTATGCAATTGTTGTACTTGCTTAATATTATCAATGAAACATCTATCTTGTTTATGATGGAACATCAAAAAGGAAGAACTGGGGATTGTGAGAGGAACCCTAGGTCACCGGTTGTGAATCTGGTTATCTGTATCCATGCCTGGGTAGCTAACCTTGGAAATTCTCTCAACAAGAATCTCTACAAACATTCCCATTCTCCTGAAGGACTAGCTTCAGTGCCACATGAAAAGCCATCAGTCTTGAAGCATCCTAAAGTTCTTAAACCCTATATTGAAACATCATTTAGAATGATAAAAAGGTCATAAAATAATAGTTGGGTCAAAGCAATGACAGCAGTAGTTAATACATACTTGTACCATAAAGGGTTGCTTATTGAGTGTTAAAATATCCAAAACTGAAAATCATAAGCCTTTTCATTTAAAAACTATATCTCTGCATTTTGCAACATGTATTTTTTACCAACAGCCAGGGTTTATCAGCATGCATATGTAAGGAAAGATAAGTAAGTGTAATTACTATCTAATAGAATCACAGACAGATTTTGACACCACCAGTTTAAATAACTGTTTAGCCAATTGGTCATTAAGGAATGATACAGATACCATTTAAAATACCATTGCCAAGTCACCGACAGTCAGGAAACTAGAGATCCTGGTGGATTTCAAAAATATCTCTCCTTTTCTTCATAGGAGCGTAGATTTATGCGATGTTATATTCATATGCATGAGTACCTGGGAGGTAATCATTATACCTATTGGGGAGACCTCATCTAAGTTAGATAGCCCTTCTAGGCCTCGGTTTCCTCATTATTAAAGGGAAGAAGCACTTACATGTTCTCTACTTATCATGATAGTTCATGATTTTGTGTGTTTAGGTACCTTCCTTTTTGATGAGAGGTAAAAATTACATGGCTTAGAAGGAACTACTTATTCCTACAATTCAGAACAGTGTGGCCAGGAAATGTAGTACCCTAGAATAAACTCTATTAAGAAATCCTGGAAGAACTGGGTCATTTAGCCTGGAGAAAAGAATACTGAGGGAGGGTTTATTACGATCTCCTGAGGCATTTTCTCGGCATCTAAGCCAGATGGCTTTTCTTAGTTTTTTTTTTTTTGTTTAGGCCATGTGTAAATGAAGTCATTAATATGACCTGGTGGCAGCTTCCTTTCTGTCTATTGGCCTTACAGAGGCTATCAGAACATTTGTGGGATATACTGCCTGTAAACTCTATCCTCCCCTGGATCTGAGTGACAAGTGGGGTAAGTTAGTGAATAACTGAATGTGAGGGTTCTGACTGAACAAAAGGAAATAACCCTCCCCACAGACCTCTGAGGAGCCTGGGCCAATAAACAGACCTCAAGTCAACATAAGAAATATAGGTTTGCTTTTAAATATATACATCAAAGAATCTTTATTCAGTAAAAGAGTGAACTATCTGCCTGAGATCTGGACTGCTTTAGCTAGTGTTAACACTTGAACACTCATGCACACACATGACCACTCTTATAGGAGTAACAGCTCTTCTCATAGTGGACATCTCAATATCGTGAAGAAACTTCCTGAACATGCATCTTTTTGTCCATTTCACAAACATTTTCTTAGAGCCTACGATGTAGTAGGCACTGTCCTGAGAACTGAGCATATTGGTAAGCTTAAGTGCAGGCAAGAGAATGATACAACTTTTGCACAATTAAATGTAAATTAATTATTTAAAAAATGCTCTAAATGGAAATGGAAAGAAACCACCTGAGTTCAACAGAGGGAACTAGCCTGGGGGTGTGAATCATTATGAAGTGATAACTCTGAAGACTAAACAGAAGCTAATGTGAAGTGGAAAGAAGGTAATTCCAAGCAGATGGAACAGGATGTGCAAGCACCCTACAGTCTCAGAAATGTGATTTAATTAACTTTCTACCCAATGTGTGTGACTGACATGAAATGCTACCCAGTGCCCATTCATTCACTCATTCCACACTACTCATTATTATGCTCTGTGCTATGCAGAGGCACTATGCTCTATGCTGGCAACAGGGTGATGGAAAAAAAAAGAAAAGACCGGATCTGGGACCTCATGGAACTTTTAATCTAGCGGGAGAGATGCATATTCAATTAATAATCAGGCAGAAAACTGTATAAATTATGATCATGAGAACTCCCAGAAAGCAGATGACATGATGCCTTGCCTTGAGGGTGGAGCACAGCTGTGAGATGGAAACAGGAATTCCTTGATGAAATGACATTTAAGCTGAAGCTCGCAAGATAAAGATAAATGTGGATTATTCCAGAAGCAACGGGTAAATCTTTCCAGGAAGAAAAAATTATTGATTCAAAGTTGCTGAGACAGGAAGTAACCTAGTGCATAAGTGGAACTGAAAGACAGCCAAGGAGTTGGAGCAAAGCAGACAAAGAGGAGGTCAGGAGAACTGGCCTGACTTTGAGAGCAATGGTAAAGGGCTTGGTATCCATTTTGGCGCGATTCAGAAGCATCTGAAGTAGTTTAATGGGAAGAAGATCTAATGAGATTTGTGTTTTAGGAATATTTTATGACAGCTTTGTGGAGAATGGATTAAAGGTAGGCACTTACGGAAACAGGTGATCAATGCAGATGCTGTTGAAGTTACCTAGATGAAAGATGATGGTAGCTCAGAATAGAGATGTAGAGCAGGAGTGAAGTTTGATATATGTTTAGCAAGCATATTTAGGGAAGATCCAACTCTGTTTTAATGCCATGACCTAGGCCCAGTTACCCTGTTGCCAATATAAGCAGATGACAGCATGTATCATACTCTTGGAGCTCTCCTTGTCATGTATCATGCTCGAAGGGGGATATATTTCTACTGACCATTGCTCAGTGATCTTATGTTTAGTTTTGGTCCAGATGTGAGTGTCCATATGTGATGGACATATTTATATCCATGCACTGAAATTAAGTCATAATGGTGCATTTTCTGGATCAGGGCTCACTGCTTATCTGAAATAGGAAAGAATTTTTATCAGTAGAGGTCAGTAACACAGTAACATATTTTAAAGAAGTTTTGTATCTGATGGTAAGCCCCACCCATAAGACAAGGAAAAATATAGTTTTAGTCATAATAAAAATAATTTAGGCCAGGGATAGAAGAGTATCCTGATGAGAAGTTGAAAAAAAAATTCAATACTTAAAGTAGGGAGGTAAAGAAGGCATTCAGTTATGAAATGGACAACAGACCATGGAAACATCTAAGGCTACTGCATGGGGCTCTGAAGATTGTCCATCATAGTTTTCATGATTGGCACTTCCTTGCAGTTATGCAATGAGCAACTTGACCAAATGTTGGTAGCTAGCCTGGTCCAGCTCTGCCCCTTGTCTGCTCTATGCCTTACATAGGTCATTTCACCTACCGGATCTCCTGATTTCAAAGAATTGGGCTGTATTGCCTATACATGCTAATCTAGATCTACAATTCTATGATTCCAAGCCAACATTTCTGAAGTTGACAACAAGGTAGCTTCTTAAGATGTTGAATCAGGTCCAGGACAGATTTCTGCTCACTCATGGGTTCTTCTAATAGTAGTCCAAACCAGATTGTGGTATTTAGTGAAGCTGAATATCTAACTTTACATTAGTAAACCTCAGCATAGCCTCACTTTCTAATCCTATGGTTCATTCAGGTGTGTTTTTTCTCTCTGAGACCCAGATTAGCAAGTGTTTTACATGGTGAGGTCTCAGGAAATCTGCCAACACAAAAATGTGCAATCCTCCATTCTTGAACTCAGTTTTCCATACAACTTGACGAGGTTTGCTATGAGACCAAAATATATTTTCAGCTGTTACAGACAGCCCTTAAACATTTGCAGCTCGATGCAGTTGAATATTCACACTGTGTTTTTAATTAGGCTAATGTGTGCTTGCTCCAATGTATAATAAAAGACATAATCCATAATTATAACCCCTTTGCACTGCTTCCTGTCAGAGGGATTGGTAAAAAAATTCTTGTTCTATCTTTCAATTTGTTAATGGGATTATGATGAGCAAAAAAGCCTGATTACCATGGCCGAGCAGGCATGCCTTAGCAAGGTGAAAGGATTAATACTACAGGTCATCAGTAATTTAAAGATGTCAATTGCCAGGCTCATCCAGGGGTTTCTCAGAAACCAGTGAATCTAGAAAATGTTTGCTCCTAGGAGGTGAGCACGTTAGCCACCCTTAATAAGTGCATGGAGAAAACGTGTCCTTACACAACTCTGCAATTCAAAACGATGCACCAATAAAAGGAAATACTCCAAACATGTATCTACATTTGGGAACAAAAAATAAGAGTGAAAAGGAAAATTGCTTTTCAGTGAATAGAGTTTAAAACAAATTTTATATTATGAATCCTATCCTGGGTCTTCATTATGACTTTTAGCATCTAGTACCATGCATTGTTATTTGTCTTTTCGTGTGTAAGACTTTTTTTCCCGCTAATTGGATTTGATACCCCACAAGGCAGGGATTTCAGCATTTGGTATTAAGACATTGCCTGTGGTGGGTGCAGGACACTGATACTTATGATGACAGCCATCCCTAAAACCCCATACATGTACAGGCCAGGAAAGGTCATTTCAAGTCAATCTGGGCAGACTTTAATGGCAGGTTTATTTTCTTTTAAAAAATTTATAAAATTAAAGTTTAGTGAACTGTAGTATACAATACTTAATCCCGTGTCTCTTGCCATATATGTTTTTGTTTTGCATTTTTTGCACAAAGAAGCTTTTGTGGATGCTTACCTACTTCATGATGCTCACAATCGTGTATTCCAGTAGATGACATGACAAAGCAAGTTATGGGTTGCACAGAATAAGCATTCGGTGTCTCAAAAACAAAATTAAAAAATTAGTGTGACTCTCAATCTAAATCAAAATCAATTCCCCAACTGGTTAGGAGAGAGAAATCTGTAGCCTCTTCTGTGAGTTATTTTATTGAATTATCTCCCCTCTTCCTAAGTAAGAAAGTATACTTTGTTACTAGCCTGGAGAATAGCTAAGGGTGAGAAAGATAGGACAGCTGGTAGCCTCCTTGAGAGTTACAGAAAGGAACGCCTTACCTACACTGGAGATGGCACAATACGGACAAGCTAAATACTCATTCTTTTGAGTATAAGTTTTAAACAATTTCTATTTAAGTAAATAAAATTCTGAAAATAATTATTTAAAAATAAAAGAGCAGTGATTTAAATATCTTCAGGTCAATAAACCAAGAGGTACTATTTTATTGATTCTGACACTCTATAAGTAATAGTAATTCCCTTCCCCAAGACTATTTTTCAGTTGTCTTTGATGTATCTTTGTTGTCTTGGAAGAAAATAAAAGAGCAAAATTGTGTGGGGTTTTTTGGGAATTAATTTTGTCAATACCGTCTGTTCTCTTTACTACACAATATAAGAACAATTAAGTCATTTTTTTAAAAAAAAAGTAACTTTGGAGATAACAATTTTAGGTTATTGCCTTCCTTAAAAAAAAAAAAAAGATGAGGGACCTAATAAGGAAATACATTTTATTACATTTGTTATTGATGCTATAAAACACAATTTTAACAGCCAGGAAATGCAATGCAATTGATCATATGTTAGAAATGCATTAATTTGAGTTACTGTATTTTTCATATGTAATTTGAAATTATGTATAGACATAAAAATGTCTTATTGCATGGTATAAATCTGTGCATTACTATTTCATTGCATTAAATTAAAACCATGTCTATAAGAGATTTTCCCTAAATTTTCCCTGAATATCTGACACAATATCCTGGAGGATGCTCTCGTGGATTGAACTGACCATGGTCTATTATTTGGGGTAATTTTCTCCACAGTCCTGGCTCTGGTCTATACTTTGCTGCTTTTGACCTATTGTTTCTTGAAACAGTCATTGGACTAAAATAATGTCATCCATAAAAATGACCATTTAGTAGTAAAAAATAAAGGACTTTACTGAGGACAGAATAATCAAACAAGAGACAGCAGTTTAACAGCCCTTTTTAAAGGCTACTTTGTTTTCAGGAAGGAGCTTCTGTCTCCCAGATCCATCTCCATCACTCAGCATGTCAAGCAGTGGTGGCAAAGGCAAGTGCTCCCAGTGTGTCTGGGTTCCTCTTACACAGCTAGCTGAGCTCAGAAGAAGAAAAAAGATTCTTCCAGTCAGCAGGTCAGAAGCATATTTTTCAGATCACTTTCCAAAATAAAGGCGTCCCTCTGATCTAGCTATAATGAGACAACTTGGACATTAACAAAACATTCTAACTATATATGGGACACCAATTACCCAATTGCCAGGGTAGTGGAGTGTGTGTGTGTGTGTGTGTGTGTGCATGCACAACCATAGGTCTCTGTGCTATTCAGAGCCCAAATGTTTTAATTAGTTGCTAATCCTTTCTCAGGCATAATTTCAGGAAACATGTTTAAGCTGATTTTGCCCAGATCTACTTTTTTCACCTCAGCTGCCGAAAACATGATTATCTTGGTATCCTACATTCTATCTCTGCCTATCTGAAACTTTCCTAGAGTTAAATTTGCAAGGGAGTAGAGTTTCTTTGGCTTTCAACTACTAACTGAAGAATGCTTCATATTTTACAGTGCCTTTTTCATGTGATGATGCAGTCTCCTGCTCAGGTTCATAACCTTGGAGGTCATCTTTCATCCTGAACACCCTTTGATTATAAATTTACATCACACAAATCTCCTTCTATCATCTCCAGAACATAGCAAGGCTGTGACCAAAGCTGTCTCAGGAAGATGCCAATTCAATAATTCATACCGTTATTATATCGCGGCTGGTCGCAGTAATTCATCCTACTTGTAACACCAGTACCTCTCTGGGCCCTGTATTTTAGTAGTGCTGAAGAAGTCTCCCATCTATTGCCAGTGCTGTGGCTCTAACGTATCTGATCTATTTGTCTAATACAATTGAATTACGCATCCAACTGTCTCCATGCCATTAATTATTTATACAGCTTTTAGCACCTCCATACCTAACTTTCTTCAATGAAAGAGAAGATAGTCAATGGTTGTGAGGATCGAGGGGTATCATAACCTGAGAAGTAGCTTCAGGGAGGCTGAAAGTTGACCCTGTTTCTGTGAAAGTACCCTCCTGGAAAATGACAAAGCAACCAGAAACATAAAGAGAGTAAGTGTCAAACCAACCTGATTAAAAGGAGAATCTGAAAACGAAACTGCAGGTTTCCCCTGCTATCCGGATGTAGAGCATTCCTATGAAAACTTTCACAAGCCAAAATAGCATCAAATGAAGAAGCAATTAATAGTAATTTATAGGAAAAGTTGTTGAGGTTCCCAGGCCCCCAAAATAACCTCTCTTAGGCTTTTCTGATACCTTAGGTCACATCTTGCTAACAGATGCACAAAATCAATCGAGATAAAGCACAGATGCTCACAGACACAGTTCAAAGCTCTGGCAGCTGATGCTGAGATGCTGAGTGTAATTCCCGGGGAAGGAGCTTGGTGGGGCCACTGTTGCTCCTTGAGGTGTACACCGCCTCTAATAACTGCTCCCTGCAAAACAAAGGCTGAATGCTATTTTTGCTTTTTGCCTTTTTTTGGTAAAAGTGAAAATCCTCTTCAGATTTCTTTCGGTTAGCAAGAAAAGGCTCTAATGTAGGTCTTTCATAAAAGTGAAGTAGCAAAATGTGAGCTTTCAAAAGTGGGAATACCTGTGTAACAGAATGAGTGAGAGTTATCATTTTAGTTTTGAAGGCTCTCCATTAAGCTAAGAGGGAAAATAGAGTGTAGGACGAGAAATCTGTTGTTTATTCCATTATTCAACAGATATTTATCAGGTGCCTAACATATTCTAGGTGCTAGTCTAGAGACTGGAGATCTAGCAGTAAGCAAAAAAACAAAGGTTATGAAGAATTAATTCAAGTAAATGAATGAAGAGACGATTATAATGTGATTTACTGAGGTGCACTGGAAGATGGCAAGACCTTGACTATAGTTTGAGAATCTCATTCTCACTTCCTCAGAAGTCTAACAGAATGTTCTCTTTTGTTCTTGTGGGAGTTTCCCATGCACTGGTGTCAAGGCATGATATGGGCAAATAATTGTCTAATTGTATAAAACAAATGTGAGTTGCCTTATGTTTAGGTCTATTAGAGAATAAAGGGGTCAACCAATGAGATATGGAAAGCATGTGAAAGTTTTAAAATTCAATATTAATCCATTCTAAGTTTAAAATGCTTCCTGGGACAGCTTTGGTCACAGCCTTGCTATGTTCTGGAGATGATAGAAGGAGATTTGTGTGATGTAAATTTATAATCAAAGGGATTATCAATGGGACAGAAAACAATCTACAGAAAGTAGATGAAAATCATTAAAACATTTCCTTATGATGAAGCATTATGGAGAACTCTCGAGAGAAGGCTTAGATTTTTCCAAATACAATGCTTCTGACCACCTCACTGAGAGAAACAACTTTAGATGAAAACCAAAGTAAATTTATGATGATAAAGTGTGGACAGCTCTTTTAAGAAGAATGACTGAATATTAATATAGGTAAAGTGGAGCCAAAAGAAGTAATATGTTTAAAGATGGAATTTTTTAGAACGGGAGAGAACTGATCTGGTGTGTTCTTTGACAGAGAGAAGTCAACTTGGAAGAAAAATGAAACAAGTAACAGGGCATTATTGATGAAACATAGTACTAAAGGGGGGGTCATCAGATAAAGGTGAAGGTGAACAGGAAGGCTTAATGGAAGTACAGAAAGGGTACATTGAATTGGGAGGGGGAAAGAGTTAAAGTGGAGGAGAGGGCAGTAGGATTGAGTTCTCCCTGTCATCAGATGGCTTCAATATCTCATGAAAGAAATTCATACCATCTTTGTTGAGCAGGTATTGTGTGGATTTACATATAGATATGGTGGGCTTATGAAGAAGAGATGGTTTGAGTGAGCAGCATGTATGTAGAACTTCCACATGAAATATCTTAGTATCTTTGCTTATTCCACAATAAGAAAACACATTTTCAGACACATGATAATGATGAACTAATGCTGGTTTAATGATGTCATCCAGTTGAAGTTTAAACAAGCTGTATGTCTTGTGGTGAGGAGACAATGGACATTTACCTTTAGCTACAGACCATATAACTATTTGATACGGTGTTTGTATATAGTGAGAGGACTTTGATTCTGTTATGAGCTTGGAAATTGACAGTTATTTTTTTAATCTTATCTGTCTGCCCCAACTTTTAACCCTGTGCTACACACTCAGGATCTCCTCTTTCATTACCCAGAAAATGTCCTATATCTCTCAACTATTCTTAGGATTGCTTCTACTTTTCAACTGCACTACAATATTAACTTTTCTTTTGAGAACACCATTTTTTCTGAGCTTTAAGTGGCAACTTTTCATTCTCCTACAGGCATTCTTCTAGAGCCAGAAGTGAGCTAGAAATTCTCTTGGGTCCACATGACTGTTCCCTGGATGTTACTCACCCAGTGGCTCCTCTCCCTGACACCTTTTCTTGAAAGCCCATCTCCCATTATACTACTCTCATCACCTGTCACCATCACTGACTGATATCCAAATCATGCCCACAATGTCAATGAAGGTGTTTTTGTTTGTGTTTTTTTTTTTTTTTTTTTTTTTTTTGCCCATTTCTATTATTGTCTTTATCCTGTGAGGATTCACAGTTATGCTCCTTTAAGAATTCTGGGCACTGAGTTTTATTCCAGTTGGATTTCCCATACACTTCTACTTTGGTCATCCAGGATGAGGGCTATATCCAGGCTTGGAGTATATTTCAGCCATATAATACTTCTGCAATTCATTTCATATACTATATCAGTAAATGTATTCTTAACATCCATGATCTTATTTTTACCTACAAACTTCTTATGAATCCTGACTATATATTAGAAAATATCATTTTTACCATTTAGCATGGAGTCTAAGTCCCTTCAAAATTTCACTTGGACCTTACATATCAATTTCCTTCAAAATATTCTTTTCTCTAGAACTGAGATTGTTCACTTTATGTTCTCTGATAAACTATGAGAGTTTCATGTCTTCATGCCTTAGCAAATTCCATGTCTTCCATCAGGACTAAGCTTTCCTTTATGTTTCTCCCTTTCTCTATCCCAATTCTTTTGGTCCATCTCCAGTACATTTAAACTCCCGCAGACCTCTGCTTTCAACCTGACCATGCATGTGTTTCATCATGATCTCCCAGCACTTTGCTTATATCTCTCTCTCTCCTCATTATGGTGAATTTATAAATAAAATAGGCATGCAATAGCAATTCATCGGTTATCTCTTTTGGTCTAAGTTTCCAGATTTATAAAAAGAGAGAACTAGCATAGATATCACATAATACTTCTATTAGCTCCAATATGCTATGATTTATTTGTAGAATAGAAAATTTTCATCATTTTGCATTTGCAATCACCTCCTCTAAATCGTTTGTATGGCACTTGTATTGCAATGCATGACCAGCTTCCTTTACCTAGTTCCTATTTATTGAGAACTTGCTATATACAAAGCACAGGGTGTACAGTGTGTGTGTGTGTGTTCACGTGTGTGCACATAAAATCATGAGCCATAACCTCAAGTGGATTACAAACCAGTTCACTGAAATTCTCTGAACTACTCCATTTACATGGATTCACTGGCTTTATAGACAATGTCCATTCTTTCTGTAAAACACACTGATGGAGTCCTACAAAGACTGAAAACTTCCTCTTATATCAATTGAGTTGTGTACTTCCCAAGACTCAGCTGTGTTTATTCCCAAATCAGCTTATGTCATTTAATGTGGTATTCTAATTATATAATTTAATTATGTATTAGATAAGCTGACTAAAGATGAATACAAAAAGAGTGTTATTATTTCTAAGAGAACTAATTTAATTTTTTTTTTTTTTTTTTTTAAAGATTTTATTTATTTGTCAGAGAGAGAGAGAGCACAAGCAGAGGGAGTGGGAGAGGGAGAAGCAGGCTTCCCGCGGAGCAGGGAGCCCGATGCGGGGCTCGATCCCAGGACCCTGGGATCATGACCTGAGCCGAAGGCAGACGCTTAACTGACTGAGCCACCCAGGTGTCCCAAGAGAACTAATTTAATTTTACTTTTTTTTTTTTTTTTTTTTAAATTTTTTTTATTGTTATGTTAATCCCCATACATTACATCATTAGTTTTAGATATAGTGTTCCATGATTCATTGTTTGTGCATAACACCCAGTGCTCCATGCAGAACGTGCCCTCCTCAATACCCATCACCAGGCTAACCCATCCTCCCAACCCCCTCCCCTCTAGAACCCTCAGTTTGTTTTTCAGAGTCCATCGTCTCTCATGGTTCTTCTCCCCCTCCGATTTCCCCCCCTTCATTCTTCCCCTCCTGCTACATTCTTCTTCTTCTTTTCTTCTTTCTTAACATATATTGCATTATTTGTTTCAGAGGTACAGATCTGAGATTCAACAGTCTTGCACAATTCACAGTGCTTACCAGAACACATACCCTCCCCAGTGTCCATCACCCAGTCACCCCATCCCTCCCACCCCCCCCCCCACTCCAGCAACCCTCAGTTTGTCTCCTGAGATTAAGAATTCCTCATATCAGTGAGGTCATATGATACATGTCTTTCTCTGTTTGACTTATTTCGCTCAGCATAATACCCTCCAGTTCCATCCACGTCGTTGCAAATGGCAAGATCTTATTCCTTTTGATGGCTGCATAATATTCCATTGTATATATATACCACATCTTCTTTATCCATTCATCTGTTGATGGACATCTTGGCTCTTTCCACAGTTTGGCTATTGTGGACATTGCTGCTATAAACATCGGGGTGCACGTAGCCTTTCGGGTCCCTACTTTTGTATCTTTGGGGTAAATACCCAGTAGTGCAATTGCTGGATCATATGGTAGCTCTATTTTCAACTTTTTGAGGAACCTCCACACTGTTTTCCAGAGTGGCTGCACCAGCTTGCATTCCCACCAACAGTGTAGGAGGGTTCCCCTTTCTCCGCATCCCCGCCAACATCTGTCATTTCCTGACTTGTTAATTTTAGCCATTCTGACTGGTGTGAGGTGGTATCTCATTGAGGTTTTGATTTGGATTTCCCTGATGCCGAGCGATATTGAACACTTTTTCATGTGTCTGTTGGCCATTTGGATGTCTTCTTTGGAGAAATGTCTGTTCATGTCTTCTGCCCATTTCTTGATTGGATTCTTTGTTCTTTTGGTGTTGAGTTTGATGAGTTCTTTATAGATTTTGGATACTAGCCCTTTATCTGATATGTCATTTGCAAATATCTTCTCCCATTCTGTCAGTTGTCTTTTGGTTTTGTTGACTGTTTCCTTTGCTTTGCAAAAGCTTTTTATCTTGATGAAGTCCCAATAGTTCATTTTTGCCCTTGCTTCCCTTGCCTTTGGCGATGTTTCTAGGAAGAAGTTGCTGCGGCTGAGGTCGAAGAGGTTGCTGCCTGTGTTCTCCTTTAGGATTTTGATGGACTCCTGTCTCACATTGAGGTCTTTCAACCATTTGGAGTCTATTTTTGTGTGTGGTGTAAGGAAATGGTCCAGTTTCATTCTTCTGCATGTGGCTGTCCAATTTTCCCAACACCATTTGTTGAAGAGACTGTCTTTTTTCCATTGGACATTCTTTCCTGCTTTGTCGAAGATTAGTTGACCATAGAGTTGAGGGTCCATTTCTGGGCTCTCTATTCTGTTCCATTGATCTATGTGCCTGTTTTTGTGCCAGTACCATACTGTCTTGATGATGACAGCTTTGTAGTAGAGCTGGAAGTCTGGAATTGTGATGCCGCCAGCTTTGCTTTTCTTTTTCAACATTCCTCTGGCTATGCGGGGTCTTTTCTGGTTCCATACAAATTTTAGGATTATTTGTTCCATTTCTTTGAAGAAAGTGGATGGTATTTTGATGGGGATTGCATTGAATGTGTAGATTGCTCTAGGTAGGATTGACATCTTCACAATATTTGTTCTTCCAATCCATGAGCATGGAACGTTTTTCCATTTCTTTGTGTCTTCCTCAATTTCTTTCATGAGTATTTTATAGTTTTCTGAGTACAGATCCTTTGCCTCTTTGGTTAGATTTATTCCTAGGTATCTTATGGTTTTGGGTGCAATTGTAAATGGGATCGACTCCTTAATTTCTCTTTCTTCTGACTTGTTGTTGGTGTATAGGAATGCCACTGACTTCTGTGCATTGATTTTATATCCTGCCACTTGACTGAATTCCTGTATGAGTTCTAGCAGTTTTGGGGTGGAGTCTTTGGGATTTTCCACATAAAGTATCATATCATCTGCAAAGAGTGAGAGTTTGACTTCTTCTTTGCCAATTTGGATGCCTTTGATTTCTTTTTGTTGTCTGATTGCTGTGGCTAGGACTTCCAATACTATGTTGAATAGCAGTGGTGATAGTGGACATCCCTGCCGCGTTCCTGACCTTAGGGGGAAAGCTCTCAGTTTTTCCCCATTGAGAATGATATTCGCTGTAGGTTTTTCATAGATGGCTTTTATGATATTGAGGTATGTACCCT
Organism: Phoca vitulina; assembly: GCF_004348235.1. Classification (NCBI taxonomy): domain Eukaryota; kingdom Metazoa; phylum Chordata; class Mammalia; order Carnivora; family Phocidae; genus Phoca; species Phoca vitulina. The sequence continues at coordinate 4,706,121 of NW_022589727.1, forward strand.
CTATCCCTATACTCTGAAGAGTTTTGATCAAGAAAGGATGCTGTACTTTGTCAAATGCTTTTTCTGCATCTATTGAGAGGATCATGTGATTCTTGTTTTTTCTTTTGTTAATGTATTGTATCACGTTGATTGATTTGCGGATGTTGAACCAACCTTGCAGCCCAGGGATAAATCCCACTTGGTCGTGGTGAATAATCCTTTTAATGTACTGTTGGATCCTATTGGCTAGTATTTTGGTGAGAATTTTTGCATCCATGTTCATCAGGGATATTGGTCTGTAATTCTCCTTTTTGATGGGGTCTTTGTCTGGTTTTGGGATCAAGGTAATGCTAGCCTCATAAAATGAGTTTGGAAGTTTTCCTTCCATTTCTATTTTTTGGAACAGTTTCAGAAGGATAGGTATTAATTCTTCTTGAAATGTTTGGTAGAATTCCCCTGGGAAGCCATCTGGCCCTGGGCTTTTGTGTTTTGGGAGATTTTTGATGACTGCTTCTATTTCCTTAGTGGTTATAGGTCTGTTCAGGTGTTCTATTTCTTCCTGGTTCAGTTTTGGTAGTTGATACATCTCTAGGAAATCATCCATTACTTCCAGGTTATCTAATTTGTTGGCATAGAGTTGCTCATAATATGTTCTTATAATTGTTTGTATTTCCTTGGTGTTGGTTGTGATTTCTCCTCTTTCATTCATGATTTTGTTGATTTGGGTCATTTCTCTTTTCTTTTTGATAAGTCTGGCCAGGGGCTTATCAATCTTGTTAATTCTTTCAAAGAACCAGCTCCTAGTTTCGTTGATCTGTTCTACTGTTCTTTTGGTTTCTATTTCATTGATTTCTGCTCTGATCTTTATTATTTCTCTTCTCCTGCTGGGTTTAGGCTTTATTTGCTGTTCTTTCTCCAGCTCCTTTAGGTGTAGGGTTAGGTTGTGTACTTGAGACCTTTCTTGTTTCTTGAGAAAGGCTTGTATTGCTATATACTTTCCTCTTAGGACTGCCTTTGCTGTATCCCAAAGATTTTGAATAGTTGTGTTTTCATTTTCATTGGTTTCCATGAATTTTTTTAATTCTTCTTTAATTTCCTGGTTGACCCATTCATTCTTCAGTAGGATGCTATTTAGCCTCCATGTATTTGAGTTCTTTCTGACTTTCCTCTTGTGATTGAGTTCTAGTTTCAAAGCATTGTGGTCTGAAAATAGGCAGGGGATGATCCCAATCTTCTGGTACCGGTTGAGACCTGATTTATGACCTAGGATGTGATCTATTCTGGAGAATGTTCCATGGGCACTAGAGAAGAATGTGTATTCCGTTGCTTTGGGATGGAATGTTCTGAATATGTCTGTGAAGTCCATTTGGTCCAGTGTGTCATTTAAAGTCTTTATTTCCTTGTTGATCTTTTGCTTAGATGATCTGTCCATTTCAGTGAGGGGGGTGTTAAAGTCCCCCACTATTATTGTATTGTTGTCGATGTGTTTCTTTGCTTTTGTTATTAATTGCCTTATATAATTGGCTGCTCCCATGTTAGGGGCATAGATATTTACAATTGTTAGATTTTCTTGTTGGATAGACCCTTTAAGTATGATATAGTGTCCTTCCTCATCTCTTATTACAGTCTTTGGTTTAAAATCTAATTTGTCTGATATAAGGATTGCCACCCCAGCTTTCTTTTGGTGTCCATTAGCATGGTAAATGGTTTTCCACCCCCTCACTTTCAATCTGGGGGTGTCTTTGGGTCTAAAATGAGTCTCTTGCAGACAGCATATCGATGGGTCTTGTTTTTTAATCCAATCTGATAGCCTGTGTCTTTTGATTGGGGCATTTAGCCCATTTACATTCAGGGTAACTATTGAAAGATAGGAGTTCAGTGCCATTGTATTGCCTGTAAAGTGACTGTTACTGTATATTGTTTGTGTTCCTTTCTGGTCTATGTTGCTTTTAGGCTCTCTCTTTGCTTAGAGGACCCCTTTCAATATTTGTTGTAGGGCTGGTTTCGTGTTTGCAAATTCCTTTAGTTTTTGTTTGTCCTGGAAGCTTTTTATCTCTCCTTCAATTTTCAATGACAGCCTAGCTGGATATAGTATTCTTGGCTGCATATTTTTCTCATTTAGTGCTCTGAATATGTCCTGCCAGTCCTTTCTGGCCTGCCAGGTCTCTGTGGATAAGTCTGTTGCCAATCTAATGTTTCTACCATTGTAGGTTACAGATCTCTTCTCCCGAGCTGCTTTCAGGATTTTCTCTTTGTCTCTGAGACTCGTAAGTTTTACTATTAGATGTCGGGGTGTTGACCTATTTTTATTGATTTTGAGAGGGGTTCTCTGTGCCTCCTGGATTTTGATGCCTGTTTCCTTCCCCAAATTAGGGAAGTTCTCTGCTATAATTTGCTCCATTATACCTTCTGCACCTCTCTCTCTTTCTTCTTCTTCTGGGATCCCAATTATTCTAATGTTGTTTCGTCTTATGGTATCGTTTATTTCTCGAATTCTGCCCTCGTGATCCAGTAGTTGTTTATCTCTCTTTTTCTCAGCTTCTTTATTTTCCATCATTTGGTCTTCTATCTCACTGATTCTTTCTTCTGCCTCATTTATCCTAGCAGTTAGTGCCCCCATATTTGATTGCACCTCATTAATAGCCTTTTTGATTTCTACTTGGTTCGATTTTAGTTCTTTTACTTCTCCAGAAAGGGTTTCTCTAATAACTTCCATGTTTTTTTCAAGCCCAGCTAGTATCTTTAAAGTGATGATTCTGAACTCTAGATCTGACATCGTACTAATGTCCGTATTGAGTAGGTCCCTGGCAGTCGGTACTACCTCTTGTTCTTTTTGTTGAGGTGATTTTTTCCGTCTTGTCATTTTGTGCAGAGGAGAATAGATTAATGAGAGAACAAAATGCTAGCAGGGTAACAACGTCCCCAGAAAATATACTCTAAACAAATCAGAAAAGACCTGAAGCAGTGGGAAAAGAAAGGGAAAGAGAGAAAAAAGAAAAGGAAAGAAAAAAAGAAAAAAGAAAAAGATAAAGATAAAAACAAACAAAAGCAGAACAAAACAAAACAAAACAAAAACAGAATGTGATCAAATATGATCAGGCTGGATTATAGATCAGTGCCACACACTAGATTTTGGGTGTATTTTGGTCTGTTAAAAGAAAGTCCCTCCCAAAATTTTAAAGAAAGAAAAACTTATATATGTACAAAAATAAGGGTTGATATGATGAAGGGATGGAATATGACTGTAAAGATGGAAATTATAAAAAATTTTAAAAAAGGATTTGATAAGTTGTTTGAAAAAAGAAAGAAGAGGATTAAAAAAAAAAGAAAGAAAGAAAAAAGGGAGAGAATGTGATCAGGCAGGGGAGTAGAAAAAAACCATACACTAGAGATTTAGAGTATATTTTGATCTGTTAGAAGAAACTATCTCAAGATTTTAAAGAGAGAACAACTTATATATATATGCCAAAAATACGGGTAACTACTATGAAGGGATAGAATATGACTTCCAAAAAGTGGTCGCTTTTCTGTTCAGAGAGTTGTTGCTCTTCTTTTCTTTGATCTCCTGTTGAGTTTGTAGGTGTTCAGAATGGTTTGATCCCTATCCAGCTGAATTCCTGAGAGGAGAGGAAATCCAGGTCTCCTACTCCTCCGCCATCTTGCTCCGCCCCCCCGAGAACTAATTTAATTTTAATGCTTGTGATGGACAAACCCTAAGGTGACTCCCAATGAGTCATACTCTTATATAATCCCTTATATACTCACCTTAAGTGAATGTAGAACGTGTGACTTGCTTCTAACTAACAGAATATGACAAAGATGAGGAGATGCCACTCCTTTGATTATGTTATGTTATATGGCAAAGGTGATGGCATGTTTCTCCTTTGATTCTATTACATTATACAAAACTACATCTTAGCAGGCTAGAGATAGAGATTCTTATGCTGGCCTTAAAGAAGCAAAGAGGTATGTTGTAAACAACCTATGGGCAGAGCCATGTGGCAGGGAGCTGTAGGCAGTCTCTATAACTTGGAGGTTCCTCCAGCAAACAGCTAGTAAGAAGCCAGGGTCTTCAGTCACAAAGCCACAAGGAAAAAATTTAGCTAACAACCTGAAGAAGCTTCAGTGAGGATTCTTCCCTAGTTGGCCTCAGATGAGAATATAGTCTGGCTGACGACTTGAGGCAGCTTTGTGAGCCTCTGAGCAGAGGAGCCAACTAAGTTATACCAGGAGTCCTGACCTTCAAAACCTGTGAGGTAATAAATGTGTGTTGTATTAAGCTGCTAAGTTTGGGGTAATTTGTTATGCAGCAAAGAACATTAATACAAAGCCTTAGAAAGGATCATTAAGTCAATTTGTTAGTCACAAAAAGAGCCACCACATAAGTGCTGCTTTCAAATTCAGTCAAGGCAGGACAATGATAAATATTTGAGGAAAAAAATGTAAGAGTCTATACATATTTTTCCTTCAGATTTTTACACAAGTGTATATAGGATGTTGCTCCATTTTAGGGGCGCCTGGGTGGCTCAGTCGTTAAGTGTCTGCCTTCAGGTCAGGTCATGATCCCAGGGTCCTGGGATCAAGTCCCGTATCGGGCTCCCTGCTTGGAGGGAAGCCTGCTTCTCCCTCTCCCACTCCCCCTGCTTGTGTTCCCTCTCTTGCTGTGTCTCTCTCTGTCAAATAAATAAATAAAATCTTTAAAAAAAAAAAAGATGTTGCTCCATTTTAAAGAGCCTCCATATGGGGGAGCCTGGGTGGCCCAGTCAGTTGAGCGTCTGACTCTTGGTTTCGGCTCAGGTTATGATCTCAGGGCCATGGGTTTGAGCCCCGTGTCCAGCTCCACACTGACTGTGGGGGATCCGCTAGGGATTCTCTCCCTCTCCCTCTGCCCCTTCCCCTCGGTGCTCTCTTTCTCTCTCTAAACTAAATAAATGAATCTTTAAAGAGCCTCAATATGAAAATCATAGATGATTTTTTTAGGGAACAGTTCATACAAGAAAAATAACCAGATTACAAAAACCAGTTTTATATTCAAATTAAAGTCTTGGGAAATACCAAAAGATTGAATAATTATTTTATGTATCTCAGTTTTAAGTTAGAATAAAGAATGTAAAGACTATATCCTTAAAAAAAATTCATCCCATACTTTAACTTTCCGTTAGCAAATCAACTGCAAGTATTGTGCTGATTAAAAAGATCTCTACAGCAGAGAGAAGACTCCGACCCAATTAGTGACAGGAGGACTAGCATCACTATTCCTTCCACAGTTATTCATGTGGAGAAGGGAAAAACTCTGGCTGAAGCTATCAGAGAAGTTTTCACAGAAACGAAGACATTTAATACAGGCAGTGGATGGGGAAAAACAAACAGGTAGGACTTCAGCAGGTTGTGATGATGAAGGAGAGTCCTAACAAAGAGCATGTACCATGATGTCAAGTGTGAGTTTCAGAAATGGTGAGACCCCAGTCTAAGAGAAAGAAGTCACCAAGTAATCATCAAACAAATGAATGTGGGTGGATATGGGATGCGTCCACCTGTCAGTCTTAGACCTCTGTCTTTCAGTTTACAGGAAATAGTATTTTCACTTAAAAAAATCACAAAATCATTGAGTCTACTGTTTTTAGGATAAACCAATTTGCATCTTTACCTGTAAGTACAGCTAAGACTCAATCTAATTTCCAAAAAGTAAAATTTAAACAAAAAAAGAATCTCAAGACCGGAGGAAGTTGTTCACTAATATTATTCCAAGTGGGAAGAAAGTCAGAGGAATGTAATGAATCACCCTACCCAGGTGTCTACTGTTGAAGAAAGCTCAGTTAGCCAAGAACTCCATTAAAAAGTATGGTATATAATCTTTGGTTATTGAAATTTTTATTGCTGCTATATTATCCTTACACTGAATGCCCATTATCCCAGCTACTGGTTCTCATAGGTTTTTGTTAGCTGCTTTATCATGTTGCAGTTTATACTACTTAAGCAGGCCATGATGATATATTACAGTCAGCTAAAGTGTAGAACATTCTTAGATTTATTTTGACACCTAAAGCAACTTTTCATTAAGCTGGTAACAAGCCATATAGATGCCATAGTCCTTGCAAAAGCATCATTAGGATGTCGAAAAAGTGCTGACATAAATGTGGACATTCTCAAGAACATGTTTAAGAAACTGATAGGGTGGAAGCTCTTAATTTTCTCAGGTAGCAGTAGGGGGGAAATCTATATGCAAATGGCAAAGCAATGGTGCCCATTTTTCTTTACAGGAGAAGTTCCCATTAAGAGCTCCACCCTCCCTTGACTGACTTTTATGAAATTACAGAGCGCGCTGGAGCATTGTTTGAGCAATATCAAGTGCCTCCAACAGCTGCTTTGCCGTTATTGGAATGGCATGAACATTTCATGGGACATATAAAAGACTTGCGACGAGATAGGCAGAGGAACTCACTGAAATGTATTATTAAGTAATGAAACATAGAAACAAAAACAAAACTATGCCATTTATTATAAATCTTCATGTAAATTTATTTCACCATGGAGGTAAGGAAAAAAAAAGGTACAGTCCACATGGACTGCTATGCCACCATTAGTTACGAATGTAAGGAATCCTCTCCATATCGCTGTGTAACAATTTTCACTAGAATTTCTATAGATTTGAAATCTGGGACTACCAGCCTACCAGATGCATTGCTTTAATAAAAATAGGGCTTTCTTATAAATTCAAGTAAGATTACTACATATATCTATACCTATATCTATCTATGTATCTATTTTAAATGATCTGCCAAATTGAATTAAGTGTATTAGAATTCTGACAGACATATCACATTATCTGCATATATGCATATATTCATATTATATAACAGTAATCACAGCTGGTCATCCAAATCTCACCCCTGCCACCAAACTCATACAAATTAGCAATCACACATTTCAATTCCCTTTCTTTGTCTAAACAATTTTGGTCATTCTTTAACATTATTGATATCTCTTCAAACTGAGCCATTGCTTATTTTTTCTTGATCAGTTTTGCTCTCCATTGTACCAAGTCCTCTATCATAGTTTTCTAAAACTTGACTCAACAGTTTTAAGAAGCCATTCCATTTTTATTCCCACCCTTCTACTCAGTCTTTCAATGGTTATATACTCAGTTTGAGTAGTTTTTATTAATTAACACTTACTACTCTATAACATACACATTTTTTGTGTGAATGGTTTGTCATGCTAAATGTGGTACTTTCTTACTAAATGGAAGATACTTGAACCACACAACACACTACCTTCATCCTTTGTCTAGAATTTTAGCAAAATGCTCATCCCAATTGTTGCTATTAGCATTAGTGATAGCAGTTAACAACCAATACTATCCTTAATATGGTATTATTCTGTTTGTATTGACCATGGTGTGGTCTGTTTTTTTTGTACTTTTATAGACCCAGCTACAGTGCTGTTGACCACGCTTTATCTTAGTGTTAAACACCAAGTCTACAGGTCATTTCCTCTTTCATGATGATATAATTGGTATGCTGCATCATCTGTTTAACTATATTGTAAATCAATAAATCAACATAATAGACACGAGTGTTTAAACTTCTTGCTAGAATCACATGTGGGAAGTTGAGTGAATCTGGTGAATGTTTCTTCATCTATTTATGCTTTTATTCTTATTCCAGATGACTGAGAATTGATCGGAGAAAGAAGAAAAGGATGACCTGGTATAGAACAAATGAAACAAATGAGATCTGGGGAATCACACCCAACAGGTACGGGAAAGGTGTGAGAGACATTTAAAAGATCCTTCTACATGCATTTTTCCCCTTATGATCTAATCTCAGTCTCCATATCTGATATCATGTAAATATCCTGATTTCCTGTGTATCTCTGGGTTCCACTAGGGATATTTGCTTTAGTCAGAACTCACAACCCTTGACCTCCCTGTATTACTTTACCATAGTGTAAATGCCAGGACTAATGCATAGCTCATAGGAAGTTCTACTTCAATAATATAAAGAACTGCTCTCACAAATTAGCACACTACATATATTCATAACAAGCAGTTTTTTCAGGTGGCTTATTTCCTGGGAAGGCAGTGTATAAAAAGGGAAGTAACAGTACCAGTAGAGGTCCTCTGATCTCCTAAATGTCCTCCTTAAGGAGGATGTTATTGGCTATGAGAACAATAACTCTCTTAGATAAATCTTGATCACTACTGGATTGCTATCTTTAATGCCTTGTTTCAGTGAAGTGTCAGAGCTGAGTTAAATCTCAAAACATCTCATGAACTGGGCTATACAGCTCTTTACATCAGTTCTTGCTAGGGTCCCAAATTCAAAAATAGTCTTTTTTTCTTTTCTTTTTCCTCTTATTTATTAATTCTAATGTTATAAGAAGTTGGCATCAGCTCATAATTGAGCCTTCTTCCCTAAAATTGTTAAATCAAAATAATATCCCTTTCATAGAATAACTTTTCAGGAGAGGGGGTTGGTTTACTGGTTCATATGCTTTATCTTGCAAGTACAGTAGTATATATATATGAATAATAACCAAAGAGACAAAAGTATAGGCTGATAAGTATACATATGCTTGTACCCTCTTTTAAAAATCCAGACTAGGGGCGCCTGGGTGGCTCAGTTGGTTAAATGACTGCCTTCGACTCAGGTCATGATCCTAGGGCCCTGGGATCAAGTCCCGCGTTGGGCTCCCTGCTCAATGGGAAGCCTGCTTCTCCCTCTGCCTGTCACTCCTCCTGCTTGTGTTCTCTCTCTCTCTGTCAAATAAATAAATAAAATCTTAAAAAAAAATCCAGACTATATATGCATTCTAATTTTTTTTATTTTTTATGATAGTCATTTTCTATGATATTCATTTTGGGAATATTAGATGATCATATTTTATTTTTATTTCTTTATTTTTATTTATTTTATTTTTTAAAGATTTTTATTATTTTTATTTAGTTGAGATGGAGCAAGGGAGGGAGAGGGCATGAGCAGGGGGAGCAGCAGAGGGAGGGAGAAGCAGACACCCTGCTGAGCAGGGAGCCCGATGTGGGGCTTGATCCCAGGACCCTGGGATCATGACCTGAGCTGAAGGCAGATGCTTAACTGACTGAGCCACCCAGGTGCTCCTAGATGATCATACTTTTAAAAATGCCTTTATAGGAGTTCTGTTTCTAAAATGACAGAATAGATGATTAATAATAATAATAATGATAATAATAATAATTAGACCTTCCCACTGAAAACAACTAGAAAATTGTACCAAATATAAAACTAAAAATGTTTAGGAGCCTTCAGAAAGCTTATATATATTTTTTGAGCCGAAAATCTGTGAAAAGGAAACCCAGAGAGATGAGACCACTTTTCAGCCAGAAATAGACTGGCCGGACAAAAATTTAATCTCAGATTAAAATCACCTTCATTTCTGATAAAAGTGAAGTTGTTTAGAATTGCTAGTTCCCTTTTATGTGAATTAAATGTAAATATTTTCTGGTGGAAAATAACACCTTCACCTCAAAGTATCTCTATACATGGCTAGTATTCAATCAAAAATAGTCAGGAAAATGAAAGATAAGATAGCATGATTTAAAAACCAAGAGAAGCTAGCCTTTGTAAACAAACTAACAGGATATCCACAATAGAGTTAATGGTCGTGAACTATAAAATAAGCAGGCTTAAAATATTCAAGAAAAAAAAAGAAAAGTATTGCAGAAAACAAAAAAGCTACACATTTGATCCAAAAGGAAAATTCTATATCTGAAAAACAGACAATTTTATCAGAGAACTGGACTATACATACATACATACATACATACATACATGTGTGTATATGGAAATCCTAGGAATGAAAATAAATAAATAAAAACTTAAAAGTTTAATAAATAAGCCTAGTAGCAGATTAGATATAGGAGAAAAAGAATTATAGGACTGATCTTTAGAAAATACTGAAGTTTAAAAGATGAATAGAAAATTTAAAAGATCAGAAGAAGAATATGAAACTTGGTGAAATACTCTAACATATAAATAATTGGAGTCCCAGAAAAAAAGAGAATAGGCTAGGAGCAATATTTATAGAAAATCTGGCTGAGATTTTTCCAAAACTATTTCAAGAAATCAAATTGATGATTCAAGAAATGCTACAAACAGAATATCAAACAGAATAAATAAAAAGAAAGAAAAGAAAATACTAGCTACAGCATATTACAATATCAGAAAACCAAAGACAAAGAGAAAAATTGTGAAAGCAGCCAGAAGGAAAATAAATCCACTACCCTCAAAAGAGCAATAATAAGACATATAGCTGACTTTAAAGAAGAAATGACGACAAGAGCTGAAAGAAAGTAACGGACAAGCTAGGATTTTTATGAAGCAAAAATATCTACCAGAAATGAGAAAATGTATTGCCAACAGACCTGTGCTAAGAATATGCTAAAGGGACTTCTTCAGGCAGAAAGAGATGATCAAAGGCAGAACCTGATAATGTAAAAAGGACAGAAAATCTCTGAAAAGGTAAACCTGCTGGTTATTCCAAATTAGTATTGGTAGTTTGGAGCATGGATCAGCAAAATTTTCCATCATGGGTTAGCTGGCAAATATTTTAGGCTTTGCAGGCCACTTATGGCCTCTGTTGCATATTTTTCCTTCTTTTCATTAAACATTTAAAAAAATATATTAAAAATATTCTTTGTTCACATGCTATAGAAAAACAAACTGGAGCCTAGCTCTGGCTCATATGCTGTAGTTTACTGAACCCTGATTAAAGCAACAACAATGTAGTGTAGGATACAAAATTTAAGCAGGATTAAAATATATGAAAAAATCTACAAAATGCAGAAGGAAAAATGGAGTTAAGATCATTTAATATTCTTATATTTTCTGGTAAGTGGTAAAAGTTCTGGTTTAAGGTAGATTTGTAGAAGTCAATTATGTATGCTGCAATCTCTAAGACACTAAGATAATAATAAAAGTACTTACAATTAATAAATGAATACAGGTTAAAATGGTATAATAAAAATAATTGATTAACCCAATGGAAAAAGAATCATCTGTGATATAAATAGAAAATAAATAGTAACCTGTAGTTAAATCACATAATATGAGCAATCATTAAATCATGATTTAATCATAAATCATAATCATTAAATATAAATGGACTTAAACGCTAACTAAATCACAAATATTGTCAGACAATATTTAAAAAAATATATACATATACTTTGTAGAAAAGAAATATCTCAAATATAAAGACATATTCATGATTCATTACTTTGAATTCATGCCCAACAACACTATAACTCATGCCTAACAAAGCTTATTTAAGACATGTATCTTTTCTGTAAGGCATATCGCAGTCTAATTATACTTAGTAACACTCAGCACATATTATCAGTAAGCTTGAGGGCCATTTTAAACAATAAAATCACCCCAAAAAGCACAAAAATGCAAAAAGCATGGCACCAAATAGATGCAGAAAGGACACTTGTTTATAGTATGAGAGATGAGACAAGAAGGCAGAGTATCGTCTTGTTCCATCTTATCTGGGAATGTGTGTTGGTGTTTCAAATTTTCCTCCACTTGTTCACAAGTGACCATGAATGTGACACAAGTATTCATTTCAGTGTTACAAATAAATTTCAGTGAGTAGGTGAATTCCTAAATATGGACTCTGTGAATAATGAGAATTGACTGTACACACACATACACACATATTTTCAGATCAACTATTTCAGTTGATAAGTAAAATTAGAAAGGTTGTTGGATACATAGTAGAGTTACAAAAATCAATTGTTTTTCTAAATAGCACTGAACAGCAATTAAAAAATATCTTCAAACCATGCTATTTTCAACAGTCTTAATAAAAAGACACATACTTATGAAGAAACTTATTTGAGAAATGTGCAAGACCTTTTCAGACAAAATATAAATTATTACACTAATGAATTGGAAATGGCCATATTTTTAAGAAGTAAATTCTCCAAAAAAAAAAAAAAAAAAAAAAAGAGAAGTAAATTCTCCAGAAATTGATGTACATATTCAATGTAGTTAGGCCATCACAATACAAAATTTTAGCAGTTTATTTATGTGGAAAATGATAAACTTTTTTAAAAGTATGTATAGAAATACAAAGGGCCAAGAAGACTCAAGATTTCTAATGATGAAATATAGAACTAAGATGAAGATTCTACACTATGAGATAATCAAGCCTTCTCAGAAGGCTGCAATCATTATTTAGTATAATGTGATCTCAGCATAAAATCAGAGAAGTCGACCACTGGAATGGGGATAGAGAGTTCAGATTCAAATTCACACCTGATTTATGAAAAGGTAGTAACACAGGACAGACAGGAAAAGACAACCTTTTCAAGAAATGAGTAAAATGATTGCATACATTAAAATTTAGAACTTCTCTTTATTAAAAGACACAGTTAATAAAGTGGAAATGCAAGCCACAGAGTAGGCAAAGATCCCTATAATACATATATTCAATAAAGAACTGGTATTCATAATACATAAATTATTTACACATAAATTTATAACGAATAAGGAAAAGACTGACAACCTATTTAAAACACCAGTGAAAGACTCAAACACGCAACTCACACACACAAAAAAGCATATCTTAATGGCCAACAAAGATAACAAAAGGCATTCGCAATGACGAGAAATGAAGGAAAAGTAAATTAAGCCATCATGATATGCCATCACACAATTGGCCACCATGGCTACAGTTGAAAAGACAACAATGCACTGTTGGTGAGGATGTGGGGCAGCTAGAACTGTAACATACTTCTAGAGAGTGCAGACTTGAACAGCTATGTTTGGGAATCAACCTATAATTATCTACCAACCCGAATAAATGCCTACCAAATGAGGCCACATTTCTATGTCTAGGTATCTACCCAACAGAAATGCATTCCCATGCCAGAATGAATTCCCATTATACGCCACAGGAAAGATATCAGGATATTCACAGAAATAGTTTTCATGGGAATCGGAGCCTGGAAGCTACTCAAATGTCCATCAATAGCAGCAGTGATTAGAAGAAAAAGTGTGTTTCATTCACAAGTGGTATAATATACTACAGTGAAAATGACTGTATTAGAGCTCCAAGCAATAACATGGGTGAATATTGCAAACACGCCAATGAATGAAAAAAACTAGACAAGAAAAAGTATATTTCGTAACATGGCATTTATATAAAGTTCAAAAGCAGGTAGAAATACTTTATCATGTTAGAAGTCAGGTGATGAATCTCTACAGGAAAGAAGAAGGGATGGGAAAGTTTCTACAATATATATAATTTCTCACCCTGGGTGGCAGATATATGTGTGTGTTCACTTCCCAGTAATTCATTAGTCAATACATTTACAATTTGAGTATTTAGATGTTTTACTTGAACAACTGTTTCTTAATCACCCCATACCATGCAATTTCATAGACACATTTTGAGTACCATTTCCTGTGCCAGAGACAGGGCTACATGCTATGGATGCAGAAATCAGTACAACACATCTTAGTTTGAAGAGCCTAGAGCCTAAACACTAGGGCAGACAATTGTTTTAGATTTTTCAGTTGTAAAACTACAATAATAGTGGCAAACCTATTTGTAATCAGGGAAACCAAGTATATTCTCGGCTGATTATATATATTTTATCTTCAATATTCCAGAGAATAAGGTCAGAAAGAAAAGGGAAACTCTCTCTTGCCATTTAATCATTGGTTATATCAAATCCTTCATACATGCTTGTAATGAAGGCTGAAGCAGTATTTCCCCAACCACTGCAACTTTGCTCTATGAGTTCATGAATGGTAGGAATGAAGAGGGTGGTTTGTCTTGTGTAGTAATCTCCACTGCACTCAAAATAAAGCCATCACTACGAAAACTACATATTTCACATTGAATCAGCTATCAAGGCAGTTGAAAACGTGTATTTGGTTATTTTCCACTGACAGTTGAGTGAGTAGGACAGGGACTCTAATACAAATGTACACAGAATGTAGCTCCTTCCCTGTACATTTAAATGAAGTGAATCCCAGACAGAGTCAGTGACCTGACAGAGGTTCTACAGCTAGTCAGACTGAGCTGAGACTCAGCTCTTTACCACCTTTCTGTAGTCTTGGGCTCTCTCTCCTTCATTCTGCTAAAAGCCAGACAGAAAAAAATTGATTAAACAAGGTGTGTAGTGGAATTAAATTACTTCTGAAGTCTTACATTCCTGTATTTTTAGGAATTCAGTAGACAAGGAGCAATGGTAGTATCTCATTCATCAGAAGGAAAGATACCCTCAGGTCAGCATCCAACCATACGTTTAACCTTTGTCTATTAAATTCAAAGTGTTTCGGTAGTAGTAGGAGGGAATCCAAAAGCGACTAAGAAAATGTCCTCTTCTCATGGGCAGAATTCTGGTGAAGCCACCAATGCTCCTCTCGCTAGGCACTGTCATTTTTGCCGCATTTTCATTTGCTAAGCTCCCTTCTTCTAGGCCCTTCTCTTTCCCTTCAATCCTTCATCCTCTTTAATTGTGGTTATTTTTTTCTCTCCAATTACATTGCATTCTCAAGTCCTCCAAGCTTGCTTTCTTCTGTTTAGAATGAAAAAGCCAGAGTCTGTTTCTTTTTCATGATTGGCTGCTAAGGTAATTAAAAAAATGAATGTCCAAGAGAATTGCATATTTGGTTGCACATACGGAATAATTCTCTCAGACATTTTCAAAAGGAAAGCACTTAAAATGTACTGTTTAAAAATCATCCCCTAACTCTTTCTTGTCTTTTAAATTTTCCCTGCATTTTTCTACCAAAACACTTAAAAGCTTCTCATTGTCTCCTCTTAGAAGATCGAGAGAAATAAAAGTATATTCATGTGCTATCTCCGTTTCTACCTTAACCTTTCTTTTTTATTTGATTTGATTTTTTCGTAGGGATCTATGGTTACTACCTGTGTTTTCCTTCCCCCATCCCAGCTCAGCCGCCTGTGTGGTATGGCTAAACTGCCTGCCTCAGTGGAGGGGCAGCCCCTTGCAGATAGGCAGCAGTAGAAGAGCCACATACGTGGGATGAATTAAGATTTATGCCGATTATTAAAAAAAATAATGTTGATTTGTTATTTTTTCCTCTGGATACGTGGGCCTTATAGGGCGAAGGAGAATAATGAGGAGGATGGCAGACATAAAGCTAAACTTGTGTGTTCCCTTTAGGCCTTGTTTCTAGGCCTCCAGAGTTGTCTTCCATTTGCCCCAAAGAAAGCATTTCCTGTGACTCAGAGTGCCTGGTTGTGACTAATAGCAGGAAATGCCTCTGAAGGAGAAACTGGAGTCCTCTGATCTTATTCCAGGCTCTTCTAACCTGCTGCTGAAAATCCAAATAAGCCCTTTGATTTGCAGTGTTCTCATCTGTTGAATGGGGTGCCTATCATTATCTTCTTTGCCCAGACTCACCATGAGGATTCATGTGAAATAGAATGAAAATACCTCGAAATGTATAAAGGATATGCATGTTTCAAATGTCACTGGTATCAGTGTAGTTATTAACATTGTCATTAACGTACAAGTGCTAGTAGTAGCCGGAGTCACGTTCACCTATAAAACAGTACAACTGAGCATCAGGAAAATCAGGCATGAAAATGAATGCCTCTTTAATCAGTGCAGTTCTGAGGTCTCAAGGCAGTGGCAGGTGGAGTTCAGGGTTCTCAGTTAAGCACAATGCCTGACAAACTCCTTTGGGGTGTTGTGTGGAGCCCAGTCTATGCCAGGCAAAGCGGACCTTAAATTTGTCTCCTGCTTGGTCCTCCCAGGAGCGGAATGGCAACAGAAAACCACTTCTCACTCTCCTGGGCAGGGGAAAGTAGAGGTTTTCATAACTATTTTCCAGGCCAACTACGAATCTGCCTATTGAGTTTATGTTTCAGTGATGATGATTGTTTTTTTCTATACTTTAAGCTATAATCAAATGGCTTAAAAATTTTTTTTTGGTCTCCATATGTGGATAGTGGTTCACTCAACATAGGAAGTCTCCCCAAATATTTATCAAATGCTTTTCCATGGTCTTCTGTTTATCTTTATTCTCTTCGATTTACTGATTATCAGGGGTAGGCCTTGGCATTCTCAATTCTGACCCAAATTCAGGCTATCGAGAAGATTTTATCTGAGTTTCAGAAGCAATAATTAGGTAGCTAGCAATGAGGTTTTCTTCCTGAGACACTTTATTCTCATAACAACTCTAGTACATGTTGAAGAGGGAAGAAAACACAAATAGGCATGAGGTCTTATACCCAAGAGGTCCCGGAGTGATGACAGACCTCGTCCCAGTCCCAAGTGCCATATTTATAGTAGTTCTGGTGCAGTCACTCACTAGACAGCTATTTTGTTCTGTAACTTCATGTCATTTAACCAGAACACCTTTTCAAGGTATCTTGGCATCGAAACTGATAACCGGAATGCTGTTTGATTGGCATAAAAATAGAGCAAATAGAATTGGATGAATTTCAGAAATATTTCTCTTTCTTGGGTGGTGCTAAATAAGCCTTGACAAATTTCTGTTATTAAATTAAATGCATTTTCAATCAACAAAACTTATTTGCCTTTTCAAGATCAGTTAAGACCTAAAAACAGAGATTATAGTTTTCCTCAGCCTGACCCCAGTTAGCCTCATTGGATTGGGGAGAGAACTTATTCCTATTTCCTTAAAATTTTATTTAAAAAATTTCCTGAGGGTAGACACATAGGTTGTTTCCAGATCTGACTGTATTCATTCATTTTCTGGTGCATTACATTGATTCTGATGTACTTCAATTTCAGAGGGTTCCCTTTCCCTGATTTTGTACTCACTTTCTCATCATGGAGTGCATTTCTAAGATCTCTGATCCTCTCTGTATCTAATAAACTTGTGTGAAAAATAAACAGAAAAAGATCAGCTTTATTTTACTATTCATAGTCATAGACATCCATTTTTTTTTCCTAATAAAAAGTTAGCTACTATTTGATGGACCTGCTTCCTCCAGGATTAATCCATTCGTTTTATCATCCTTGATAGTGAGAGTTACCAAGGAGAGCTTAATTCTATTGCAATGATAGAATTTAAGGAGCCTGAAAGTTCCAGAATGAATATATATGGTATTCCACACGGAAATTTTATTCTATTAGACAAAGTGTGTAGTCTTCCAATATACCTCCGATATCACTTTTGATTCAGAATCCCACCTCATATATAGAAGGACTCGTCCTTTTTCTCTAACATCTGAAGCATTAAAGCAATGATGTCAAAAAGGAAGAAGAAATATTGGAGAATGAGGGGGAAAAATGTCTCGAGGAGATAATTTAATTTTTAACCACAACAATAATTCTTTTCAAAATTACCTAGCTAAATGCCTTATTTAAATAAAATTTCTTCTTGAAAAAAGTTTGAGATTTTTAAATGATGTGCCATGTATAATAACATCCTTAGGGGGAAATATTAGCATTTAGAGGGAATAACAATTAAAAAGAAAACAAAAACCTCTATTTGAGATATTAAAAAAAGAGTCCTAATACTTCAGAAATGACACAACTTATTCTCGTGATATATTTCTGACTCCCCCTATTTAAAACCTGTAATAACTTAAGTTCTCCAAAGTGGCAGAGCAGCCACTCCCAGTTAAATTGAAGTGGCCCACTAACATTTTCAATCCATAATAATAGGAGTTGCATGCCAATCATCCCTCCATTTCTTCAAGAGACTATCATACTCGTTGGCACATAGTAGGCATATAATATGTATTGGTTGAATTTCATTGAAAAGTTTTTGAATCACAAAGATCATCTCAATATAGTCAAAGACTCACCAAGACAGGAAAACTAAAATCAATTTCTAGATATGACACATTTTCAGGTGAAATTTTTATTCACTTAAAAACAGTTTTGATTCTCAATGAAAAGAGGATTATTATCAGTTATTTCTCAGGCAGACTAAAATCCAAAACATCCAAAGCATCTGCTTAGGTAGGTGAAACAACATTCCCTGTATTGAAAGTCTACGTAGTTATTTGCTTGTTTTTCAGCTTGTTTTTAACCATATTTTCTGAAGCATGCCTTCTACTTCAAGAAGGCAACCATCAATTTATCATTATGGAAATCCTCTCTAACACACAACTCATTCATATGTGTGTGTGTGTGTTTATATACACACACACACACATATATATTTGTATAACGTGTTAAATAGATAATCAAGATTATAAATTGGAAGTGGGCTCTTAGAAGGAAATACTTTAACTCTGAGGGAAACCTTAGAGGTTTCCTTGGGTCCCCAGATTTTGTGACATCTTTTTTGGTTAAACATAAACATTCAAGCCTATCCTACCCTTAGGCTCACTAGTTCTAGGAGATAACATAATAAGTAACCTCGGGATAAATGTATTATTACTACATGTGATAGAACCAACTATGAATTCAGTTCTTGGTCATCTACATATATAGTAGATGTGTGTAAAATGAAACAATTACCTTGTAGTATTAAAAGCTGAAACTAATATCTTTTCTAACAATATTGTAATTTTATGTTTTGTTAGGAATTTTCATCCAATATTGACTGAAAAGATCAATAGACTATCTCAGCATATTATGCTGTGCATTTATTTACTGTTTCCACAGATGCAATAAAATTAAATTATAGTACTTCATCAGCCTATACTATCCTGTACCTAATTTACTTACAGTGTAATTTCCAACAATATCTGGTGGGTTCTATGAACACTGTGAAGACAATGCCCTAACACGTGAGAGAGGTGGGAGTCAGCAGGAAAGGAGGAATAAGAGCTTCTGCAGTATGTAGCAGAGCTATGTGGCCTCAATTTAATATGCTTATTCCAACCACCTTCTTCATCCGGTTCCTTTTCTTATATTTGATACTCAGTGTCACTGGTATCAAGGCTTCTGAAATTCTCAGTACAAATACTACCGTTGTAACTATCAATATTAGATAATAAGACAAATAATGCAGGGTGTCTTTGGAAGGGCTTCTTAAAACACAGAGGATATTACTTGCCTAGAAATTATGACTGGAGCCCAAAGTTTTCCCTTTGTGTGCAGTAATTTATTGGTATAGAAGAGTTTGGAATATATTGGTGCAGATGCATTCATTAATTGATTTATGCATCAGACCACTAATTCAACAAATATTCATTTAATATTTTCCATTCACCTAAGAGTATGTTTGGTTTTGGGGATAAACATGATATTGTGGCTAGAAAAATGATATTAACAGCTATATTACAATAGCAGTAATAATGAACTTAATAGAGGAAAATGCATCTTCATCTGCCTAAGAGAGTAAACCTCATAAAGTATGTGATATGTGTTGGGTTTTGATAAAAGGCGAGGAATATTTCAGGAGGAAAAGCGGGGAAAGTATATTCCAGGGAGAGGAAGATGCAAGTACAAAGATCACATAGGTATGAGAGAGTGTCACCCTCAGAACTCCAAGTACTTAGGTACTGTTGGAGCCTGGCACATAGTACATGCTCAATAAAACATGCCAGGGTTGTCTTTATGGGCGTACTGCAAGGGATGGGAAGCTGGAGAAAGACCTAAGCTGGTTGGTTCAGTGACAGCCCTTTCGTCAATGTGATTGCCTCCCATTTTAAAAGGAGGACTGAAATTACTCCTTTCTATTTAATTTTAAGACCATAATAAGGTCAAGGTGACTTGAAAAAGAATTATTTAACTCTAGTTTAGTTTCTATAAAGGAATCCACAGAATTAGATTCAGATTCATTCGCCCCCCTCCCCTTCCTCCTTCTGTCCTTCCCCTCACCCTCTCTCCTTGTCCTGCCCTCCCTCCTGCCCCGCCCCCTCCCTAGCTCTCACTCTCACTCTCTTCCTTTTCATACTTTTTATTGTGTGGATACAACCCAAATCTGGGATTCTTGCTTTTGACTTCACATTATGTAGAAAGAGCTAAGAGGCATTTATAAAATCCTGAGACAACATGCCAGCTTTCTAGAGGGGGTGGTCAGGGCAAGGCAGAGAATTGCACTTTCTTTACAATAGAAATTAACAGACTCATCATCCCAACAGACTTCCAAAATATTTCCCCCCTTGGTTTTTATCTTATTTTTTTTAAAGATTTTATTTATTTATTTGACAGACAGAGACAGTGAGAGAGGGAACACAAGCAGGGGGTGTGGGAGAAGCAGGCTTCCTGCTGAGCGGGGAGCCCGATGCGGGGCTCGATCCCAGGACCCTGGGACCATGACCTGAGCTGAAGGCAGACTCTTAACGACTGAGCCACCCAGGCTCCCCGCCCCCTCAAACTGCCTTGGGTTTTATCTGATGCTTTAAATCCCTCTCTAGTGTCCAGGTTCCCAAACATCACTCGCTGACTGCACTCATCTTACTCCAGCTGTCTCTCCACCACTTCTGCTCCTTGGCCTGTAATCACCGTCACCGTCACACCTGCCTGTGCCCTCCACCCACCAAGGGCCCCCACGGGTCTGTGCATCCCAGCTGTAGCCACAGCTTCTGCCTCTAGTCCCGCCTCTAGGCAGCCTGGGTCCCAAAGTCCACTATTTGGGTCATTCTCTTGCCAGTCACCTTCACGTCCTTCTCCTCTCACCTTTCCCTCCCAACCAATGCTGTAAAACCTCAGTGCTGCTTAATGTGACCCTTCCGCACTCCTTGTCAGGACTTTAGAGCTCTTGGAGAAAAAGCTGTACCTGTGATGACTGATGCCACTATAAATTCAGTATCTCTAACCTAAGCTAGAACGCTCTCCATTTCAGATATTTAAAATCTCTTCAAGTGATTTCTGTCCTTTCTTTTCCTCCTCTTCATTTCTTTTTAAATACAGATTTTATGTAGGTATCTATGCTTACAATTGAAACTGTGGCAGTTAAAAATTCACAAGCTTGCCCGTGAGCTTTTTATATATAACCAGAAAAAGTTTTGGCCTTCGCTTCCACATTGTTCTGCTGTGCTTTATCCAAATGTATCTTTAGGAACCAGCTGCTGTCCTGATTCACACGAATTCGCTCACCCACAATTTTACTTGGAAGACCCAAGTCTTGAAGAATTGCATCATGGAACATTTTGTCTTTTCTTTTTTCTTTTTATGTCTTTTACATATGAGGTAGAATTCTTCCCTGAGCAATAGTGACAACGTGCTTCCCACTTAACGCTTCTCCAATTCATGTACTAGCTGCATTTGGATCTTCTGGAAAGATTTCACATGAGGAATGGAAACAGGATTGTAACATCTCTCTGACCACTACTAACTTTAATTTTCTTGGCTGCTGGGATAGTTAGCTCTCTTAGCTGAACTCTGGAATTTACTTCCAAGTCCAGGAGAATCTGAGAAATTCCAGACACAACTCATCTGGCTTTTTGCCAAGGCTTCAAAATCACTGGACTTGAATTAAACGTGAACTTCTGGCTGAGCACTCTGGGAAGAGGTCGAAGTCTTAGGAGAACTCAGTCTCTCTCACTGATAGAGGGAAGAATCACTCGGGAATACCCTGCAGTCCCCTCAACTTGCAAAGCTTTGTCTTGAATTCATACTTTGGTATTTGCCATGTCCTCTCCCTAAACTGCTCTTTTCTTCTACTTTCATTTCCTCTCTTCTGAGCCTTTCTCCTGATGAATCCTATTTTTATGTAAAGTAACAAGCTCTTTTTCCCCTGAACTCACATTTCCATTTCATGTCCACCAGGCAAGTTATCTAAATTTAATGTTTTATGTTCAAAAAACTTTTATTGATCACTCTCTCATACTTATTTGCAAACAGTAAGTAAATAAGTAAATAAATAAATAGTATTTTAATGTACCTTAAAAAATAATTTCATAGGTTCTAAGTGACCATAGGTTATAAGTGTTAAAAAGTTTTTCTGGACCGAGTTATCATTATAATTATCCATTATAGTATACAACTGGTCAAAATGATATAAATACTGTTACATTTTGATAAATATTTCAAATGGAAAAAGTAAAATTTATTGGAACTAATTTCTTAACGACATAAAAGGGCTCTTGCTTTTAACTTTAAATTCATGCAGCTAGTTATGAATATTAATCATGTCTAGAATGAGGCAGAATTCACCAAAAATTCTTTCCGGTTTTAAAGATTAAGCATGATAAATCTTGTTCTTGTATATATGGAGATTTGAATGGAAAGACTTTTGTTAAACAAGTGTCTTTCAGCTCTTTGACTTCCTTATGAATTATACGCAAATAAACAATAACAACAACAACAACACACACACACACACACACACACACACACACACACAGTGACCTGGCATGTCTGAGGCAGGATACAAGGGCCTCAAGCCCTATCCTTTCCCAAATTTGACAAAGGTTTGGATGTGTATTGGGTTTTTTTTTGTTGTTGTTGTTTATTTTGTTCTGATATTAAGGTAACCAAAATAAAGAAGATACAGTTTTATACAAAAAAATTATCTTTAATATTCTATATGCCATGGATTCAGTTAGCCCTCCTTCAATTTTGTTGAAAGCAACCATTGAAAACATCTGATTTGTAAAAGGATTTCTTAGTCAACAGAATCTTTCACTTTCTTGGGCCAGAAACCATCATTTTGAATTGTTCCTTTGTTTGATGTCCTAGACGTAGGTTCTGCTACCTGAAAGTGATATGCCCTAGTAAGCCTTTTTTAGAGACTGGCTGCTGAGAGGAGGTAGGCAGAAGAGGAAAACCAGGGAGGAAGATCAGTTTCAGAGCAGATGACATATAAGCTGCTGAGAGTCTAGAAGTTGTTATCTCAAACACTCTCTGAACCATTATACCCTTAGGAAGAACATCAACCCAGAGAAGTGGGAGAATCCTAGTAGAAAGACTGTTGTTGTCCATATACCCTAGTCTGCCTCCATAGTTCCCTTTGTCAATCTATTATGATAAACAATCATTTATCATAATTACTTTATGTTTGCGTCTTCACCAAAAGTTACGTTCCTTAAGGAAAGTGCCCGTGTTTTTCACTTCACTTTGCCAAGTATGGCACATAGGAAGTGTTTAATTAATGTTTTTAGGATGAATGTAATGAAAGAGTGAATAAAAAAAATTACCAAGAAACTAACCTACTTGGTTTACTTCCTGCTTTGTGCCTTCCTTAAATAAAAATTCCTTCTGGATAAAAAATCTTATTAATTGTCTAACTTCATTATAAATTAGTTACTTCTTTACTTGCTGAGAGCAGCTGGTGAGCTTAAAACAAAGACAAAGGAGACAATGGGACCTATATGGGGGAAACCGTGCAAAGAGGAAGATGAAAGATATAGCAAATGTTATACTTGGGCCTTAAACACACCCTGTAGTTGGGGGAAGTCTAATGGCTAAGGGATTATTAGCACTTTAGGATAATGGAGTCAGAGAAACAGGAAACCTTGAATTCAGTATTTCTGAGGTGTGGCAGAAAGATAGGAAGCCCCAATGAAAAGGTTAAAAAAAAAAAAAAGATACTTATGCACAAATTGAAGGCAGCTTCGTATCTGAAACTGCAAATTCACTGCAGTAAAATCCATCCCTTTCCCTGCCTGAGTTTATTCTTTTCAAGGTGAGTTTATTCTCATATAGCTCCAAGGCTGATCTCGGGCTGATAAGGTCTTGGTTGGATTTCCATTCCAGGAGAATGGAGTAGAGGACCTTGTAAAATTAACGTTCCTCTGCTGCTCTGAAGATAAGTGCTTGGCTGACCCCAGAAGTGCAAAGCTGACTATAAAGTTCACCTTCTTTCCATATCCCAATGTTGAAAGAAGGCTGAAATGGTGAATAATTCATCTGGCTGTGATAAGCAATGTGGCCTTGTTGGTAAGGGCTTTGTGATACTATCACCATCCATTCTCTGCATGGAAACCTATCAAAGGGTCTTACTTTATGTCTATTCCACTTAGAAAGTAAACAAAAGAAACTAACAGAAGTCAAAGTGCAAAGGTTCAATGAGAGTTACTTGGGTCGTTTTTTAAAGTCTGATATTATTTCATTTGGAATATTTATTATATCTCACATGCAAGTCTCTCTGTATGGAATTTCCTTATTTCCATCAGTTAGGGAGTCAGTTAAAATACCATGATTTATTGTGGGTAGGGAAACCTACCATCAGGAAGCCTTTCCACACAGGTACATTGACCTTCAGTATACAAGAAATTTTGAAATTTCAGTTTCCAAAATTTCTTCAATCTCGTTTGTAGGAGTCCCCCCTTTTCTTTCAGGAGTATATGTGCCCTTGTTCCTATCATCATTAAGAAACTTAGAGCAATTTATCAGAAAATTAAAAACTATAACTAATCAAAATATCTATCCTCCCCCCTACCCGCAAGCAACATATTTGGACCAAAGGGAATCAGGAAAGACTAGGTACATCCAGGGGAGTGAATTTAGTTGTTATTGCAATAAATGAAAGATAGCCTAGAAACTGATATATGAGTTACCTCTTCAAAAACCATTTATATTTAACAGGAATTAAAGCCATAAATTAAACTAAGAAAAGAATTCTGATATTTAAATTTCCGCATTTAAATAGGAACATTATTTGTGTTTTAGAAGGATTTTATAGTGAACATAAAAATAATCAATACATTTTTACTATCAGTTGATAAAGCTGGACTTTCTGGATCATTCATCCATTCACATGACAGGTATTATGAGTCCAGTTTGTGCAAAGCACCATGAGAATAAAGATAAATAAGACATGTTCCCTGTCCATAGGTCAGGGGCACAAGCAAGGGATTGAAATTAAAAAAATATGGTGGTGTAATGTGGTGGTGTACAAAGATAATTGAGGAATACTGGGATATTTAGACCAACCTGGATATGCCAAGAAAAGCTTTACTAAAGTTGTTACATATAAATGTGTATAAGTAATAGGTAGGTAGAAATGCATTCCAAACAAAAATAACATTCTGTTTTAAGACAATGAGGAGCAATATATTATAGGAAGTACGCATTTCATCTTTGTAGATGTGCAAAGTTAAAAAAAGAAGTCAGGTTAGTCAGGTAGGTGGAATATATGACTAATATGCTGTACACATAATTGAATTTTAATTTGTAGGTAACAGGAAGCCGTGGGGACCATGAGCAGAAATGTGGCCTGGGTACTCACCCCCATCCCTTTCAGGTAATCCTTGCTCTATATAATGAGTATTTATAGGGTTTCCCTTCCTTTAGCCTTTCTGTGTCCTTTCTGGGCTCATCTCAGAATTTACCAAGGAAGTCCTTGGAATGTATACAAATGTATTCATTTTGTATTTGAATAAGCCCACCAGTATGATTGTGTGGAACACACAGGATTCCTTGAGTTCATGATAGAACTTTATAGATACAAAAAGAGTTCTTATGGATATTTAAGAAATGGAGCAAAAATAATTTTTCTAAGTAGGAAAACAGTCACAAAGAAGAGAATGGAAATGCACCAAATTTAAGCCTGGTTATTTCATAGTTTTGAAAAACATAATTATAGATAATAACTTTTCTGATTTTTGTGTTCTTCCTGAATCAGAGTCCCTCTCTTAGTTAATATATTTTAATAAAAGTCTATAAATATTTAGAAACATTGACCAAAATTCTTAAAGGATAACTTACAGCTATGCCATTCTGAATCCATTTGGTGCTCTTAAAAAGATTTCTTGTCCATCTCCTGGCTTGTGTCTACAAGTCTTTCCCGTCTATGTGAACTCACCTTTGAATGTTTCTATCTTATTTTTGCCACTCATAAGTACCATTCCTCTGACTTCTACCTGGTCTTAACTGTCGCCCTATCTTCCCTGCTATCCCACCATTATTGTTCATTTCCACCTCTGAGTCTCTTCCTTTCTATCTACCCCATAGTGTGAATCCTTCTTTCCTTGAAAGCCATTAAGAGTTAATCATTTCAGAGGTACAGGCATCTAATTTAAATCTTAAGGTGTCTGGAAATATCCCAATAATTATAATCTCATCTTTTTTAGTGGTTTAGAAAAGTATTGCTTTATGATTCCCTGACTGGAATGCTTATATCACTAAGAACAGGTTATAGAAAACAACAACAACTCAAACTGACTTAAACAATAAAGAGGATTTATGGTCCCCTACATATAAAGGCCATAAGGCTGGCTTCAGAATTTGTTTGATTCAGTAGCTAAAGATGCCAAGGAGCCAGTTTCTTCTAGTCCTGTTGGTCTGTCTTCTGTAATGTCAGGTTCATTTCCATAATGGCGGACTGGCTGTAGTCATTTCAAACTTTTGTATCTCTACACCAAACTGTCTAGCAGAGGGCATGACTAGCTTTGAAACACAATTGGTCTTTTGCTAGAGCCATAGATCTTGTCTCATCAGAGTACTTGAGTCCAAAGATCTTTGTCTCCCAAGCAAAAGGTTTCAAAGTCCTGCCCATCTCTGAGGCCCTTACTTTAAGAGCATCTGTATCATGCACGGCCTTTGCTGTTAGGTAATTCACAATGACAGATTCAATGGAGAGATGCTGGTAAGTTGTTCTTGCCCTCAGGCTGCATCTTCTAAGGAGTTCATCTGTCATCTTTGTAGTCATAGAATACCAATAGGAAATGCTTGGAAAGGTCTTTGTATTAAGCTTGGATGGTGCCATATTATGTTAGGTCATTTACGGCCTGACTTCTTTTTTTTTTTTTTAAAGATTTTTTTATTTATTTGACAGAGAGAGACACAGCGAGAGAGGGAACACAAGCAGGGGGAGTGGGAGAGGGAGAAGCAGGCTTCCCGCCGAGCGGGGAGCCCGATGCGGGGCTTGATCCCAGGACCCTGGGATCATGACCTGAGCCGAAGGCAGACGCTTAACAACTGAGCCACCCAGGCGCCCCGGGCCTGACTTCTTTACGCAGATCTTAGCTGGAAGAAGAGAATTGGGCTTTTCTAGTCCTTCTGGACATCAGATGTCTAGACTTTGAGCCATTTGGTTCAGTCTGCAGGCAGAGAAGTTTGCTGATCATTTCCTACTCACCACATTGATGATGGAGGGGGTTCCCCTCCCTAAATAGTAAGATGGCAGAACACATGACAGTAGACAGATGAAATTGACAGTAGTTTATTAGTCACATATGCCCACAGTTTGGGAGAGGAGGACACTGCCTGCCACGCAAGGCCACACAGGGGTTGCAATTGAGAGCAGAGAGAATCATAAGGGTCTGTGGGAGGCAGGCTTTGTAATAACAAGAGGGTGAGGTGCCCCCTGGTACCCTAGCCCTGGGAGGATGTGATGGGCTTCACTGGATAATTTTGAGGGCTGGCAGGGAGGTGAAACCCATTAGACTGAGGACTGTGTGGGGTGCAGCTGGCCCACCTGAGAGTGCAAGTAGCTTAGTGGGAAGCCTTTCCCACTGAGTGGGGGGCATATCTGACTAGGGCAGAGGAGCTCATATTTAGGCCTTAGGGACCCTGCTAGGATCAAAGATGTCAAGGCAGCTTTTGAAATTTTAGATCTTACAATACAAGAGGTTTTCTGTTAACAATGATGTATTTTCCTTTTTTACTGCTTTCAACAGGGCCAGTATCCGGCTAAGCTTGTACCTTTGTTTCTTTCTGAAGCTAGCAAGTATTCCAATATACTGCTTCTTTTTCCTAGGCTAGGGCTGTGCTTGATAAATACATGGTCTAACTTTCAATATACAAAAGTTGAGGTTCAAATACCATTTTACTATGAAATAATAAGTATTTCAAATTTTCCAGCCTGGAATATTGAGGCCTTCTCTCTCCTATACCATATATTCTGTGGTTAGCAGGTTTGATGTTTTGGGGCTGGAAATTTGCAATATTTTATATTTTACGTTTAAAAAAATTTTTTTAAAAGACTTTATTTCTTTATTTTAGAGAGACAGAGAGAGAGAAAGAGTGAGAGAGAGAGAGAGAACGGGGGAGGAGCAGAGGGAGAGGGACAAGCAGACTCCTGCTGAGTGCAGAGCTGATGGGGGGTGGAAAATGGGGGGCTTGATCCCATGACCCTGAGATCACGACCTGAGCTGAAATCAAGAGTCAGACACTTAACCAACTGAGACACCCAGGCACCCCTCAAACTGTTACTTTTTTGTTGTTGTTGTTGAGCTTCTTGGTTTCAAGGAACAGAAATCAACTCTAACAAATTTATGCAGAAAAGATACGAGTAACTTATAGAATCAAAGGGAATGCTGGAAAACCATGTTCACAAAAGTTGGCAAAAACTAAGGTAGTCTAGACAGTAACCCTGTAGGCATGTAATGGCACAGGAAGAGTTTTGATCTTGATCCTGTTGGACTCCCCATGCCGCCAGTGCAGTGACAGGCCCACTAATAATGGGACTTGTGCTAAACTCTCAACTCTGCTGTTGTCACCAGACTCCTGAAGCCATCATTGTAAAAATTTTCCAGTTGTCAAAGCCTTTTCTCTTGGGATTTATTGGTGCATGTGCAAAGAGAATAAACCCTAAGTGTGTAGCTCAATGAATTTTTTCAAATATATTTGCCTTGTAACTAGGACTCGTATCAAGATGAAGATTCTCAGCACATTAGAAACCTCCTTCAATACTCACTCTTTCTTCATTATGATTTTGCTTTCCATTTTTATTGCCCTAGATTAGCTTTTGTTTTTCCTGTTCTTGAACTTCATATAAACGAGATCATACGTATGCACTCTTCTGTGTTTGGCTTATTTTTACTAATATTATTTTTGAGATTTGAACATGTTGTATGTATCATTTGTTAGTCATTTTTTCCTTGCTTTATATTATTTCATTATATTAATACATCCCACGATATTCATTCTTCTATTGATGCCCCTTTGTTCTGCTACCCCAGTTTCTGTTTTTAATTATTCTGAATGGAACTGCTATGGACTTTATTTACATGTCTTTTGGCATGCATTTACACTTATTTCTGTTGAGTATATAGCTTGAAGTAAATTTCTGGATCACGGGTTATACAGATGTTTAGTGCTATTGATAACTACCAATAGTTTTCAAAAATTATTGTACCGATTTGTACCTATCAGTCTGTATGAGTGCTCCGGGTGCTCTAGATCCTTTTCAAAACTTGATATTGTCAGATTTTTTTTTTTTTTAATAACCATTGTGTTAAGTGTGTACTAGTATCTCGTTTTAGTTTTAATTTGCATTTCTCTGATGGGTTATGATGTGTAACACTTTTTCATATACTTTTGTAAAATTTTTATTTGTGTCTGTTGCCTAATTTCATTGCATTGTCTTTCTTCTTTTGATTCACAGGAGTTTTAAAACACATTTTGTATAGTAGTCTTTTGACAGATATAGGCAGTACAAGTGTCTTCTCCTATTGTGCATTTTTAATCTCTTAAGAATTTTTTTAATCACTAGACATTTTTAAATTTAGTGTGGTTCAACTTATCAACTTTATTCTTGTGTTGGGTTCTTTGGTGTAAAGCTTAAAAAAATGAATTTGCTTACCACAAGGTCAGGAAGATATTATCCAATATTACTGTATTGTTTTTATTATCTTTTAGCTTGCTATCAGTGATCTATTTGGAATTTAGTTTTGTAAAGGCTGTAAGCAAGGGGATCTAGGTTGATTGTTTTCATATGCAGATATCCAGTTGATCCTGTAATATTTGTAGAAATAAACAAGCAAAGACTATTCAGAGGTTGCTATAGCAAGTGAGTGAGTCAGCCACCTCACTTACATTTGGCAGGGACTCAAAGGCAGGCAGAAGAGAGGCAAAGCTTTATAGTGGAAAAAGGGGAAGGACTGAAGCCTTGATTAGAAGTTATCAGTATGGAGAAGCTGGAGACAAGAAAACAAGAAATGGTGATCAGTTAGAAGAGCATATCTGGCTTTCTCCAGTTGTTCCTAAGTTGGAAGCAGAGGCCAACTTTGGGAAGCTGTCAGTTATTGATCAAGTTCTGGCCATTTTGGGCCCATTACCGCAGTGTTGTGGTTTGACTTCCTGGACATTTTGCTGCAGAGGGTGGTTTGATTTCCAGGCTGGTTGCTTTTTAGGTTGTGGGTTAGAGTTCTATTTTTATATATAGTTTGATCATTGTTCAGTTTGCATATTCAATCTCTTATATTTTTTAAAATGTCATCCAATTCTCTGCATTCCAGTAGCATCTATAAAATAAATTAAGTGACTCTATGCATGTGCTTCTGGAGTCTTTACTGTGTTCCATTAGGCTATGTGATTCTCTTTGAACTAATACCAGACTACCTTAATAATTCTTGATATCTGGTTAGTGAACATTCTCCAGCTTTTTTCCCCTCAAGATTGTCTTTTGTATTCTTGATATTTTGCATTTTCACATGAAATTTAGAAATTGTTTGTTGATTTTCCCGAAAACAACCTGCTGGAAACATGAACAGCATGGCTTTAATTAAAGCTCAATTATGAGACACAATATTTTTACAATATTGAGTCTACCAGTCCAATATGGTATATCCTTCCTATCATTCAGTTCTTCACTTATTTTCTTAGTAATGGTTTATTTTTATTCCTAGGTACTTGATGATTTTGGTGTATTGTAAATACTATCTTAAAAATATGTTCTTTCCTAATTGCTCAATTTACTCATTACATCTAATAGTTTATCTGTAGGATAGATAGATAGATGATAGATAGATAGATAGATACCTGCTTATCTTCTCAGGTACTGGTTAGGTGTGATAAAATCCTTATGTTTGTGTTGCATTTGTCTGTTCTCCTTTTAGTTCTGTAAATTTTCTGCTTTTGATATTCTGAAGTGGGCTTCTGCTTCTCCTCAAGATATAGGAAGCTTTAAAAAAAATCACTCCTATCCTAATAATGAATAAAATCCAGATAAACTACAAAATTATATTTTTTCTGAAGCTCATCAGAGTCGTGAGGTGGCACATAACCTAATAATATAAAATATTAAGAGAAAGAAGTCTCTCCACATATAGGTGGGACGTGTGATCTATCCCACTTAACGGCACAGTATGAGGGAGGGAGGGCTCCTTGCAGGCTACAAAACAAGCAGATAAGAACCAGCTAAAAAGTTAAAGAACTTTTAGTGGCCAAGTATGGCTTAGCAAGTCAGTGTTAAGTATTACTGGGGGTGCCTGAACAAAAGAAAATCCACAATCACTTGCAAGATCTTTCCCAGGGGTTCCCACCATAGGCTCAGGAGCAAGCCTGGTGCAGAGCCCAGTATTGAGTTAAGTCCCAACGGCGGTGCAGGAACTAGTGGTGGTGCTGAGGAGAGGGACATGAAATATCTGCGGGCTTCCAGACCTTGCTTTCCCGGGAGGGGAAGCTTCAGGCCCACCCATAAGCAAGGGACAGAAAAGTCCCTAGTTCCGGGAGCACACACAGGAGTGCCACTGGTAGACAGGTCATAGAAAACTCTCCATCCCAGAGGCACAGGTAAGACGCTGCTCCTGTTATTATGGCTGGTGTGCTGTCGCTGGTGCAGGGGTAGGGAGAAGAGGGGCAGCAGCACACAAGACTCACCAGGTTCAAAGCAGTTTGGCTGCCAGGGAGGTGAGGCAGGTAGGCTGTAAAAGTCCTATCCCAAAGTGGGTGCGTAGGGCCTTCCTAAAACCCAAGCGGGATCAGAATGACCCAGAAGCCCCTTGATAGGTCAGCAGCCAGCCAGCATCTAGACCAGGGGTCCGATGGAGTATGCAGATGTGTGGTGAGGGTTGCACGATGGGAGGCATTTTCACCAAGATTCCCTCATACATATTGGGAGACTGAGCGTCCAAAAAAGAGATCTTCATTGACTATAAAGCTGTTTCCATCTTTTTTTTTTTTTTAATCTGGAAAATGCCAGCACTAGCGTGTTTCCCTTCTGAAGTCTTCTGCTTTATCTACCGCAAGAAGACTGTCTTCCTTTTGCACTCTGGTGGATGGACCTCCCTTGCAGCTCTGTTATCTTTGAGCTGGTTCTGATAATTGCATCTCAAAGGCAGGTACTGCACATCTTTTATCTTTTAACAACTTTCTATAGTAACTAGCATATATTGTTATTATTTGTCATCTATTTTTCAGTGTATATATGAACAAGCAAATCCATGGTTGTTTAACTCTTGGCAATTTTCTTAATGTTTCTCAGTTTCAGATTTACAAATGTGTAATACCCATAACCCTATTTTTTAATATTCCAGGTAATAATAGTTCTCATATTCCTGTGGGTCTTCATTCCAGCATGTGGAGTCCTGATTTTAAGTCTCTTCTCCCCAACCCAGTGTCTCTGTTTGACCACTGTGAATCCTCCGAGGTCCTGAGAGAACTAGTGTGTTAATCTGGATTTCCCAGTGTCCAACCTGACACCTTCTTTCGTCAGGGGTGAGTAGGTATTTAGTACAGAACTGCCTAAGCAAATCAGATGTGGTCAGTGCTTCCCTGGATAAAAACTAAAACAATAAAACTCACCAATTCTTTAAAAACCCATAGCACTCATTTTTTCACATGTAGCATTGGTACCTAAGCTCATGTAGAGCTGTTTAGCCAGATTAAAATCTAAATTTCATAAGCTTTAATCTAGGTGAGAGTGCAGTTAGGAAAAAAAGTCACATCACAAAATAATATTTTCTCACAAGGGTCTATATTCCAGAACGGACTGTCCCAGGGATTCCTTATCAAGACAACAGAGTTGTCCCTGGGTGTGTGAAGGTAGATGAGTTTGAGAATGCTGTGCATTTAGCTGTGGGTGTGTGTGTTTAGGGGTGTATGTTTCTCTTCCTCCTTGGTTAAAACAGAAATTCCCTTAGGGTTCATGTGAAGCCGATCGCAGTTTGATTCATAAAGAAAAATATATGACATGCTACTTAAAAAAACACATCTTAGTAAAAAAATTATATTCATCAGAAAGTATTTATGAATCCATTCCATCCCCCACAGTATAGGCCTTTTACTCTCCTGGGATAGTTGGGTTGAGTATAATAAGAAATTTGCATTTGTTTCTATTTATTGTCCTGATGCTGCTTCCAGTGCTAGAGTAGCTCCAGTGCTGGAGTCCTCTGCTCTTTAGGAAGACTAACAAGCAAAACATTAAGCAAAGAGACTTCCATTGCCAACTGCTTTGCATCACTGATCCTTCCCTTTGAGATAGAACATCCACATAATTATTCCTTTCAGTCTGCATTTTCAACTCTGCACCCAGCCTTTGCCTTTTCCAGAAACCCTCCCATGAAGGACTTATGCAGGACTGTTCGGGTTATGTCTCTCAAAATCTTAACTCTCCATCATTCTACTTTGTCTTTGTCCTTAACATCTGACACTATGATGCTATCTTAGGCTTAAAAACAAAACAAAACAAACAAAAAAACAAAAACAAAACAAAACAAAACTGAAGACTGGAGCAGGCAACCCATTGCTCATTAAGTAAATCCAAAACATACTCTCGATGGCAGTTCTACAAATAGAATGATTGCAGTTGTTCCCCCCAACCTCTTTCAGACCAAAGCTTTTACATTATTCAGTTTCCTTTGCATATCACTCTTTTTATTTTATTTTATTTTATTTTTTTGGTTTCTGTGTATGACTTTGAAGATCTATACTTCTTCCAACATTCAAGGTCTTTGGGCCTCTTACCTGTTCACAAAGCTATGCTATTGGAATTAATATTAACCATCAAAGCTTGCTGAATTCCATTGACAATAGTCATTGTGTAGTTAGCTTTGTTTAAATGCTTATTGCCCTCTTTGTCTTTTGGTTTTCAGTGGCCTTCTATCTGTGTGACCAAAGAAGCTATCTGATTAAAAACCTAACTGTTCTTCAATGGTGAAATTTTATATCCCCAGAAAAGCAGAACCAGGATCACCTGTTTATTTATTTTTTTTAAAGACCATAGAGGATTGAGCAATGTGTTATCTGTGATGTAACAAAATACAGAATTAAAAGTAATGCATTACTTTCCAAATAGAATAATTCATTTAAGAAACGACAGTCAGGAAAGTTTGTGGCCCTGGATGGATATGTCAGACTGGTGATACTTCAAAAGATTTCAGATTCCCGAGTAGATGGGGAAAAGGAGACAGGACATTACCATCAGGCACTAATTCACTTTCTCACTCATTCATTCACACCCTTACACATTCAGTTTTGTTTAAATATATCCTGAGAACTCAGAGTAGAAGACATTTTACTAAGTACTAGGGGACTCCCAATTTTTCAAGGACGAAGAAAGAGAAGAACATAAGGAAAATAGAAGAAAGAAAAGGAAAAACATAGGATGCAAATTAACAACTACTGAATGAATCTACATTACTGCTTTTGCTAATATTTTTAATAAGCTACTTTGTGCAACACATGACTCTTCGTGCTTCTAAATCATTAGGTCATTTAATAAAAATAACTCCATTAAATAGTTATTATTATCACCATAATAAGAAGGTGAAATTGAATGCCATAGAGGTTACATGACTAGAATTGACAGTCAGGATTTTAACCCTGGCTTCTTAGTGCAGAAGGACACCTCTCATGTCACACAAATAAACAACAGACAACAATGACACCTTCTTTGCACAAGGCAATTGAGATTTATTCCTTTACACTGGTTTTGCTACTTACTCAGTATGGCTGAGGGCACTTGATGTTTGGGAATTGTAGTAGGAGAGGAGAAGGGTCACTAGGAAAATAAGTGGCTTATACATAAGTTTTGCCAGCTCCCTAATTTTGACCAGAGTCATTATGATAAAATGGCCTCTTCTCATTTCCTTTGCTCTCTACCTTTGGATCTCCCTCAGACTATAGTTGGTGAGTCATCTCTTCTCCAACCCACTCATATATTCAACAGACACTTCTTGAATGTCTAATATGTGCCAGGAATGATGCAGATTGACTCCTACAGGAGACTTCCTATTAGATGAATGCTCAGGCAGTTTGAGAATCAGAGTCAGCATTCAAGTTGTAGGCTCAGGATTAATGTAGGAGTACATGGAGAATAAGGGATAAAGTGTAAATGATAAAGACCCAGCTTCCTAAACCTTCTTTTGGGGCAGTGCCACTGGAAAATGAACTCTAGATCAACTGGTAGGAAAATAATTTTCAAGAGTTTCGAAAGCAGGATCAGGGTCCTTTGTTTCCCGCCTTGTGGTTGTTATTTCTTCATGCATGGGTGCCTTGGTTAGTGACATGGTAACGACTTTATATGAGGAGGTAAAGAGAAGGCCTTTGGCCTTGGAGGAATTACTATTGACCCATGCTTGAGTGAGAAAAAAGGAAGGCCAAGCAAAGTCAGTGACAAAAGAGGATTCTTCAATAAGTGTTGTGTGGAGGATTATGTCTCCCTTTCTGTTCCTGTACTCCCCCATTCTCTTTCTGTACTTTTCCAGAAATCTCTCTCTCTCTTTATGTTTATCATTTTATTTCTCTTGCTCCCCCTACCCTAACTACCCTTGTTCATTTAATACCCTTCATAGACTGAGTTGCCCATCAAGAAAAAGGGAGTAAGCTTAAAAAAAACAAAAAATTGGGGGTGCCTGGGTGGCTCAGTTGGTTAAGCGACTGCCTTCGGCTCAGGTCATGATCCTGGAGTCCCGGGATCGAGTCCCACATCGGGCTCCCTGCTCAGCAGGGAGTCTGCTTCTCCCTCTGACCCTCCCCCCTCTCGTGTTCTCTCTCTCATTCTCTCTCTCTCGCTCTCAAATAAATAAATAAAATCTTTAAAAAAAAAAAAATTTACCAGGGACAATCAGTTTTCCTAACGAAAGCATGTTTACTGATAGTAATATGAACACACATGCATATACACATGTATAACATTGAAAGGGCTTTAAATAGGACTTTAAGATAGAGGCCAGATAGCAACTCTTTGCTCCAATTAAATTGGTTCACCAGTTTTCCTTCAAATATGCACCTTCTGTCTTAATGCCTGTGTTCACTTTGATCCTTTATTCTACACTGCCCTCCCACATACTTAACTCCATTGATAAAATGCCTCGCTGTCCTCAGAAACCCAGCTCAGAGATCAGTAAATATTTATCGAAAGGATTTGTTGAATGAATAACAATGATCTCCTCTGAGTTGATCTCTCATTTCCCTCCTCTACATACTTAAAGATTTCACAGTCTGCAGAGAAACCTCATGGAGGAAAGTAAAGAAGAATGGTTCCTGAATGTGATACTGATAGGGCCAGAACATCTGTCACTCATTAATCACACAAGTGGTTTCACCTGGCTTGCTTGGCTGTGTCATCCTTCCCCCATTAAGGATGGCTGCTCATTCTATTCCCCAATCACTATGAGCCCAGAAGGAACATCTGCCAATTAGAAAAGACGCTGGATGATCATGCAAGTTGTACGCATTTGGGAACAATCTTCAGAGTTTGGTGACAGATGAGGTTGAGAAGAGGGAGGGAATTGAAGAGCCACAATTACTGGGATGAGATCCCAGGGAATATAGAAAGGAGTACTAAATCTGGGAATATTTTGGATTGTGGGAGGGAGGACAAAAGATATCCCTTCTTTCTATAAGGGTTTCTTGGTAATACCTTTGGGTATATACAGCTGGATTAATGGAATGGATGAGATCAGCTCTATATCTCTGATGATGAATTTAGTTTTTGTCTTTGTCCTCTTTTGCTTTCAGTCTTATTTAGACAGGAAGCCCACTGAACCAAGACAGGTATCGTCTGCCCACCGTACAGAGCTAAGTGCACTGTCACTGCTATATAAATTGCCTTCTTCTTCAGGATAATAACAATGTAGATCATTCCTCTCTTCTGGGATGGCAGATCTCATGTTCATTTATAACATTTTGGACATCCAATTCAGTTTGCATCTTCATATTTAAACACCTTTGCATTTGTAATAATAATAATAATAAAAACTTAAGATGGCTGGTATATTTTACATTTGAGACATGGAGCTCAAAAATCCCAGTAAATTTTTTTCCTCCCGTCTCTTTGCTATGTGGTCTATGTATTATCTGGATGGTTTGCTGGATGATCATTTCTTACTTTAACTAATTGGTGGGATTTATTCTCTGCTTTAGAAGGGAGTCTTCTTATTCCCCAAGTTAAATTCTCAAATTCATTGTTTTCTGTGTCATATGCTTATGTGTGCACATTAACATGAACACTAGAGAAGTTTCTTAAGTTTAGAAAGTGTTCCATATGCCTTCAAAACTCCTATAGCACCTCCAAATGATCTGATCATTTGAATTAGGTTGAAAATTACCACAAGGAAGAGAGTTTTCTTAAATCTCTGTAAGAATATTCTGTGTAGAATAATTGCTCTGTAATATTTTTCTTTACCTGTGTAGTGGTTATCACTTTTCTGAACTGCCACAGAAATTATAAATCATCAAACATTCTTAGTATATCTCTGTGCATTTATGAAGTCAATTGGTTTGTAAGGAGAAGGCCTATGAAAGATGATTTGATATCAATTAGGCCAAAGCAAACTCTCACATTATTTCACTGAATTGAAATCATGATTTCAGTCAAACATGGTGTTGTATATAAATTTCCCGAAGTCCCTAGCTGGAAAATAAGTCCAGAACTATTCTCTTTAAAACATCAGACTTACACGGGAACCAGTTTGGAGGTATTTAAACATCACCAAGCAATCAGTTTTGAGAAGGGGGGGAAAAAAGTCCATTATTCTGAATTATTAATTGATTCTGAAATATCAATATATGTATGAAATTGATAAGACAAATAATTTTTTTTCATTCCTTTTTTTGGTAAGTAGTATGCTTAAAATGTTCATATATGTTTACTATAAATGAAGTCACTGAAATAGGTTCAGGTATTCTAAAATAATTCAGCAGTTTGTTTCTATATCTAATGCTAATAAACAGCATAGATCTGGAGAATTAAAGTAAAAGCATCTTTTCTCACCCTCATCCGAAAAGATGGAGATGATGTGAGGCAAATCAAAGACACTATTATATGTATCAGAACAGAGATAAGATGTGCAGTGTTTTGCCTATAAAATAGGAATCTGGCTTTGGTTTCATAATTTTTCAGTCCAAGCTCTGCGAGGTGAAATACAAGAACGAATTCTCAGTTTATGTTCCATAGTGTATGTTCAACTTCCATTGCAACTCAGTTGCTCACTAGAAAAGACACAATTGATGACTCGGGCTGTCTCTATATTGCAGTGAAGTTACAGCTTTATAAAGTGACAACTGTCATTTTCGATTCTCACCAGGGAGAGTAAAAATAAATTAATCTTTGTCAATTTCAATGTTTCCCCTTGTTTTATTGTTATTATAAACCATTCGGTGGAAAGGGAAAACTACAGTGTCACCACAGGTTCATCAAACTTGGAGCTAAAGGTTAAATGAATTTCTCAGACTGAGCTCATTCAGAGGGAGAAGGCACACGTATCTCCATATAACACAGAGATTAATCTGCATTTACTGGACACCTAGCTTTATCTGGCAGCTAAGTGTTTGTGATTAGAATATTGAAAGTCATATATCTATTTATTGAGAACACCAGGAGGGAGAGAGGCACAAACAGCAGAGCAAAGAAACATGTTAAAGGCTTTATAACTTTCCATGTAGGGTTATTTCTGAGGAATATTAATTAGTGAAAATTATCATCTCTACTGTCTTACCATGATGCCTAGAATGTTTATGATTTGGAAAGATGTATTGATAGAATTCCACCCCTGGAAGAGATCTGAAAGATCATTTCCTTTAGTTTCCTCTTTCTTCACCGAGGGAAAACTAAGTTACCTGCCCGAGTTCATGGATCTGGCTCCAGGCAGAATTTGAAATGGAGTATATCTCTTGGTTCCCAGGCCAGCATTCTTTTTCTTGTACCTAATAGAGATTTCTACTTTTGACTCTAGAAGTGTTAAGACCTCAGGTGCCCACTTAAAAAGGAGCACTTTGCATTGTTATTCTTTAAAATTTTTTAATGTAAAATAAGTTTGCAGATGTTTTCAATTATGGCAACTGACTAACAAATAGATTCCTGAGGGATCAAGAAGTAGAACAGACATCTGGATAATAAAAATTCTAGAAGGAAGGAGGGGATACTTACTTTTGCTTCCATTCTAGATGTAAGGTGAACAAACTGATTAGTGAAATCCTATTTTCAATATGGCACACATCTCTGGTGTGTTAATTTGTATGCATGTGTGTATTTTCTGACCAATACAGAAGAATAAAGCACTATGCTTAATTCTTTTATTTATATACATATTACAGAAATCTATTTAGCCTTTAATGTTTCTTCGAGGACAGGTTTCTTAATTGTTGCATTATACTAATTCCAACTAACTAGATGTGAAAAAATCAGGCTGCTGGTTTGGGATAGACCTATATACAACTGTCTAAGTTTCAATTCTTTAATCTGTCCTGTTGGGTTATTCTTCAAGGTCCTTTTCTTCCATCCCAATTAGGATATTTCTGGATGAAAAGTACATTAATTTACCTTTTCCCAGTCTGATCAGAGTCTCCAAAGACCATGTAGGGAATGCTTGGGTGGAATAGGTAGCAAAGTAAGTAAGAGACACAACCTTGGATGCAAAGGACTCAAGTAAAAATGAACAAATACTACCTGGCATGAAGCAGTGATTCTAGCTTCATTCAGTGCAAACTGTGGATGTGCATCAGGCAGGAAAATCAGAAGGAAGATTTCTAGAAGAGCCCAACCCTGGCTACTTTAGGGTCCTTTGCAGAGTTAATCTCAAAATCTCTACCTTCTTTGCTCAAACTACTCACATAGTACCTCTGCTCTGTGTGCAGAAAGAAAAGGTTAACCCAACCTTGTACACTGCAGAATTGTACACTCATATTAAATAAAGTGGAAGTTCCTTTTAAAGCTGAACTTTGGTTCTGGAGAATCCCCACGAGGAAATCCACATGTCGCCTCCTGTCCAAGATCCCAGGGGCAGCTTTCTGTTGCAGAGCCCACACTCATCAACGCCTTATTCTTTCCCAAAGGTCCAAAGACTGAATTCATTTCCTGTTTCTGCTGCTTACTAGCCAGGGAACATGCATAGATACTTTAAAACAGAATCGCTCTGAAGATGAAATGTGCTTAGCACAAAAGAGCCTGATGAGGGGCAAAAGGCAGATTCTTGTAGTGGTGTTATTTCTCCACTCTGCATAGCTGCTACCATTCGTTCACTGCATACGTGCTCCTTGCTACCCATTCCAGCTGGAAAGGATAATGCTCTCTTCTTACCTCTCTTCTTTTTTGCTGTCCCAAGAATATGTCAAGGGGCCCTTTTCATGCAAATCTATGTATAGCAACTCTTTAAGGAGAAAGTATCTTGGGAGACAGAAATTATCAACAAATCTGGAGAGAGCAATTTAAAAAGTTCTCAAGACTATTATTATCAGATATATTACTTTCTGACATTTAAAAAAAAGTATGGCATTTCATGCCTAACTACCATTACTCTTTTGTGATAACAAAGTCATTCTGAATATGACTAAGCTTTTAAATTGTTGAGCATAATACAGAGAGGAGATTTAGTTGCGGTGGGGCGAGATATTTCTTGAAATATACGGAATCGATTCTATTGATCCTCTTCTTCATCATCATCGAGGTCTCCTCAAGCATTTGTAGACTAGCGGCAATCAAGTGCTCTTTAAGCTCAACAGAGTGATTCTACTTCAATACAACTCCAAACCACTAACCCCACTTCAGAGTATTTCCCCTGCTTGATAGGAGAACATGCTCCTTCAGCTTTGTGGCCTCCTTTCCCCACTTCAGACAAAAGAGCCTGGCCATTTTTCCAGGAGCCAACAGCCATGACTGGAGAAAGAAATAGCTGTTGGGGGGGGGGGGGGGGTTGGTACAGGCAACATGCTGACTCTACAACCTGAAGCAGGCCGGGAGCTGTAACTTACAACAGAGGTGGCAGGGAAAACATGGAAGTCAGGCTCTAGCCCCCCAGCCTCTCTTTCTTGAACCAGTTAGTGTTCAGGTACAGTTCTAGGCTCTGAGACACTGGCCAGGTGCAAGGGGGAGCCTAGGTAGGATTTTTGAGGGGGTGATGGGCAGGGGGGCTTCCTGATGGCCCTGGCATTGCCCTGAGCGGATGACTGCAGGCTCTACTCATCCGCAGCTTCCCTCTTTCCTTCCAAAGAATCCAAACCACCTTCTTACTTCTTCAAGAGTGCAGGACGAAGTGAATGTTAGCACCTCATGTGCCTTTGTAACCTGCCTTTCATGAGGTTTTCCTCTCACTCAGCAGAGCTCTGTGACTGATTTGCCTTTATTTCTTGGCAGCAATCAGCATGTTTCCCTGCAGCTCAGCAGAGGTGCAAAACTGCTGCCTCCTGACTTTTGAGGTGGAGACCAGACTTCCATGGAGGTCCTAGGGTGAGCTCTGCATTCTGTGGGTCCCTGGGAAGATGACAGAAGCCCGAGATGACACCAACGATACGGCTGGAGGTGTTAGCAAGGAGCCGAGACTTCATGGCCCAGGGAGTCAATACCACACGTTTGAAGTTTTCAGCCTCTGCAGATGTTGCTATTACAGTAATGAGAGACTAGTATGTTGTGGTAAAGAAAAACAGCAGAAGATCCAAAGTTTTGTTGAAGTGCATTCTCCTACATTTGGCTAAGTAGGAATAGGAAGAACATTCTTAAATGTTTGAGTTAATATATCTGCAATTATTGACCTTAACTTTATAGCATGCCAGGCAAGAAAAGGAGGTATTACAAAAATTTTAGAGAAAAAAAAAACAAGTTATCTAAATGCAGTCTCAAATTCTAAAAACAACACCCATCGTATTTGAAATTCTACTTTTAGTTTTGTGTTTCGTTGACTAATAGCAGCGTGTTTCCTAATCCATGCTCTCCCTGTGCCCTCAGAATAAGTGTTCCATAAGGACAAGGGCAATGCCTGCTTGTTCACTTCATGTGACCCGGAACTGAACGTATGAGACAGCAACCAGAAAAGACGAGGGCATTAGGCTGAGACCGGGCGGGGGCAGGCGGGCAATGCAGCAATCTCAGGCCCATGGAGTTGCCTTGTGAGGAACTGTCTGCCTTGTTTGCTTGTTTCCAAACCAAAAAGAAGCCAACCTAATTTACTGCTTCTTAGGGAGAGCAGCCTGGAGCATGGAAGGGGCTCAGTAAAATCATATTTATTGAATGAACAGATATAGGAGTAAAAATGGCACTTTTTACAGATGGCAGATTAAACAATCCCCAGACTAAGCCCTCTCTCTCCCAGTCAACGAAGGGGGTGGTCCTCAGCAACATTATGAGTTCCTTGACTTGGGGGAAATTATCGTCCCGATTCCTGTTTCTGATGCCCCTCTGCCTAATTGCTGTGAGACTTCTTTCAGGTATTTAACAGCTTTACCTGTTTCTTCTCATCTATTATCAAAGTCTGTTCACTTAACAGAGCTCTAAGATCAGTCTCAGACACCTACTGGGAATGGAAGTCACTTTGTTTCTTTTCACGTCGTTATTTCTCTGCGCGTTCCCATCTCCCCACAGCTGGGTCTCAAATATTACTGGCCTGTAAGCGCTATACTTAGGCAGGTCAGAGCAATCCTGTCAGAGTCAGGTAATATATTAAAACTGGTAAAAACTGAGAAGATGATGACTGAGCGCTGATTGCTCCTCTGACTTTTCTGCAGTAAAGCATATCCAGATGTCCTAGAGAAAATCACCGATCTCGTACAAACCACTCTACTCCTTAACCCAAGCTACGCCTTCCTTGTTTGCCTCTTAAATTCCTAGTCCTGAGGATGGTGTTTCTGCACAAAACAAAAACAAAAACAAAAACAAAACAAACAATAGCAAAGTTAAGAAAAAAAAATCTCCAAACACTCCAGTCTACTGGTTCCTCAAAAAATATCCAGTTCATTAGAGTAATCCCTCAATTCCAAAACCATCACCTATTTTTGTTTTGTTTTTATTTTTTTTAAAGATTTTTTATTTATTTATTTGAGAGAGAGAGAGAGAGCACATGAGAAGGGGGAGGGTCAGAGGGAGAAGCAGACTCCCTGCTGAGCAGGGAGCCCAATGCAGGACTCGATCCTGGGACTCCAGGATCATGACCTGAGCCGAAGGCAGTCGCTTAACCAACTGAGCCACCCAGGCACCCACCATCATCTATTCTGAATCTCTCCATTTCTCTCATCTCATTCCATACCTATAGGCCAAGCCACCAACCTAGCTTGGATGAATTCTGTGGTAAATCTTCACTGTCTTCTCTGCATTTTCTCTGATTCTCAGTCTGTGAATGGTCTCCAATCAAGAGATCTCTACGTCACTCGTCTCCTACAGAGCCATGCTGGTGCCCTCTATCTCTCCAGCACCGTTAGCCTCCCACTCCCTCAGGCACCATCGCTTTCAACATTTCTTAGAGCGAAACAGCTCTTTCCCATTCTAAGGCCTTTGTATATATTCACCTATAAAACGGGAACCTTAGTTTCCTGTTTCTTTATCTGATACCTTTCTCGTTTCAGATCTATTGCTTTACCTGCCCAAACTTTTCCTGTAACCACATCTACTCCTCCACCTCCTTTATTTATTTTCTGTCACTTTCATCACAGCATTTATCACTAACTGTACTTATTTTA
Source organism: Phoca vitulina (assembly GCF_004348235.1). Lineage (NCBI taxonomy): Eukaryota > Metazoa > Chordata > Mammalia > Carnivora > Phocidae > Phoca > Phoca vitulina. Next base: position 4,749,493 of record NW_022589727.1, read on the forward strand.
CTTTCCTATTATCTGTCTTCCTCAGTGAAATGTACGCTCCATGAAGACAAAACAATGTTTGGTTGTTCAGCATTTATACCAACAACACAAAACATTGTGACCAGCACAGCTGGTGTCCAATAAACATTTGTTGAATGAAGATATGAATGCATAAATGAATAAAATAAAAATCTAGCTTTCTTTGGTGGATATTCATGCAGGTTTCCTTCATTCTGCACTAATCAATCTTTAGTCTCCCAAAACTACATAATTCATTATCATAACCTGATTCTGGAAGAATCCACACACTCCTCTATTAATCCAAGTAAAACATCTTTCTTACTGAATCTAATGGTTTTCAACTCTTTTAACATTGTTTTTCATTTCTGAATACCTATATATTTGGCTTGCAAATGGGTAAAGTACCCTTTTTCCTATACATAATTAGTTAAGGGGACTTAGAGTCCCCTCTTTCTCTCAGGTGACACATTACTTAAAATTACACTCACAGAGAAAGGACACAGAAAGGAGGGGAAAAGGACAATGAATTGTCTTTCCAATATTTTTTGGAACACTAGAACACTAGACTTTTTGTTTGTTTCATAAAAGATGCAACCAATATTATAACCTTTCACCCAAAAGGAAAAGAAATGCTGTATACTGTATTTGGCCAAATCACAACTTGTCTGGCTTTCCAGTGCCATTAACGAAGCAGACATAGATAGGGCCGTTCACTCCCATTGTGAAATAAAAAAAGTGAAGAAAAAAAGAATGAAAGTAAGTCTTGTCTTCCTTTTTGCCATTCAGCCACTATAGCCCCTTCTTGCATTTTTGCTTCCGCTAAGTCCTCATTTTATAATTTGATTCCATGGGCTCTTGCTCTCAGAGAGCACTGGGGTAAATTGCCATGACCTTGGCATCAGGAAGAGCTGAGTTAGAACACTGGTTGTGCCACTTTCCAGTTGAGTGGTTTCAGACAGTTTTGTCATTTATAAAATGCTCTTATCAATACCTATCTTCTTGGACTGTCATGGCAATTAAATGAGATACTGAATGAGCAGAAGAGCATAGAGCTGTAAATGTGGTAAACATCAATTAATGTTTACCTATTTTTATTGGTAAACACATTTCAGTGTGGGATCCAACCACCATAAGAGCCTTTAATTGCCAAAATAACAGATGGCAAACCTTGGGGTATCAGGTACCATCATGGAATGTCTCTGGGGTAATGGATGAGATTCTTTATGTGGTTCTTTTTTTCTCTAACCCTTTCAAGACTTTCTTAGCTTTTTTCTCAATGCCTTTTCTCTATACATGTCTTCAACCTAACTTCATGCAAGCGATTAGGCCCAAAGCAGAGTTTGTTTTGCTCAATGGGTAATTCATAGATAAAATGTAGTTAATGGGCTACATTTTTACTTAAGAAGTCACATGTTGGGTACATGGATGAACTAGAGTTGACTGCCAGTCACAGATTGTATTTGTCTCATTCATTCATTGGAAATTCTTGCTGGGATGATAGAGATTCTTTGTCCAAAAACAGGAGGCCATGTATACAAATGTTTTTGGATGAGGGCCCCAATTTTTGCTCTTGGCTTCCTGTATTCCTTTGGGCAGGGTTAGAATAAGGAAGAGAGTGTAGGAAGAGCCATGCTGCCATTCATTTACAGTATTTAATTGAATGCACTGTCTTTGTACTTTATCTGTTATTCCTGGCCCCTAGGGACACTGGGCAGTATGAGGTTCTAAGTCACAATTCCATTCACTAAGTGTGTGCTGGAGCTTGTAATGAGTTTGTCTAAAGCCTTTCACACCTCTGCTTTCCATAAAAGGTTCATTTACCTTTCTGAAACAGAACAGAGCTGTTTTTAGATTTCCCTGATTTCCACAGACAAGACACTCCTGGGAGCCTGCTGTAGAAAGTGTTCACTAAGGCACATTCTTAGCTGACTGGCTGATGGGGGAATAGGGAAAAGCAGCCAGAAAGCCCATGTCCTATATGCTTCGTCCCAGCCTCAGAGTTATTAATTGTACATCACAGCATTCTCTTTCCTCTAAATACATGTCTAACTCCTTTATTAAAACTTCATACTAATTACTTCCATTGCATCCCTCAATGGGTTGATTCCATATGCAATGTATTAATTACTCTCTCTGCAAAGGCTCTAACATAAATTCCTCTGGTGTCTGTCCCTTATTGCTTCTTAAAACCGTGTCCTTTCATTCCTTTATTTGATGATAACTTATTCTAGCTGCTTTTTCTCCTGTTCTACCTTCGTCTTGACACAGCAATCATATTGGTAGGGGATATTTCCAACAAATATTGCCAAAAGTGAGTCCACATCCTTGCATATATCCCTCTATTTCTGCAAACCATAAAATGTGCCAGACATTTTTTGATAGGATACTGCCTCTCTAGGTCTTTGAAGGCTTGTGTATGTGAGTAACTAAGACAGACTCTGGGTTCTGCATAATCCAACACATTGTTTTCACTAGTAATGAAAGAGTGGGAAGTTGAGGCACTAAAGGGGGAAGGGAGCATGAGGACAAAAGGAAGACAGATGAGAAAGGGGAATGCTTTCTGACAAGCAATGTCCCATATGTCTTACTCTTCAAAGGCAAGAGACAGCCATAGAAACTCCTTGGACTGGTCACAGTACATCATACATTCTCTGTTCTTGATGATAACGGGTATCAACATATGCAAACTTGAAAGGGCTCAGCTGCAGCACCAGAGCATCAAACGAACAATCAGCTTCTTGCAATTACTCACTTCTTTTGCTCTTCAGAAGAAATACTTGTTATGTGACTCAGGTCAAAAGTATATACAGACTTTCTAATGATCCAAACTGGATGTTTACCTTGACTGTATATAAATACCTTGAAAGACTGAGAGGCAATTCTGCATTTCTCTGATTTGCCCATATGGTGTGTAAAGGTGACATCATTTTTGACATTTGGAAACTCTGGAACGTTTGGAAGACCACTATCCTAAAGCGGTGATTGCCATTTTATTTCCTAGTAATGCAGGCTGAGCTATAAATACTGTTTCTTGGAACAATTAACAGTGGTTGGTCAGCATCAGCCCAATGCTCCACAGGGTAATCTAGCCAGATTAGCATGAAGAATAAACCATATTTACTATTCCCATTGGCTTCAGAGCCATAAAGAAGTGTCACAGACACACTGCACATGGACAGAAAAGTACAAATACCAGATAAACTCAAGCTTCAGAGAAAACAAGACACTTGAGAACTGAGGATATGTAAAGGTACCATGTAGGAATCAGAGCATATGCATCCATCCTGATTTAATTTACTCTCTCCAAGCTTCAATTTTATAATCTGTAAAACGTAAGCAATGTTTGCCTTACCAATATTTTAAGTATTGGTCGTTTGATGAACATAATGCTTTAACACCAGGGAAATGAGTCATTATTATCATTATCATTCATATTGGTCAAGTTGACCACTGCCTATTTGCAGATTAATCCTATATTTATGCCATTTCCCCCCTTTACTTTGGAAGTATAGGTGCATATTGTTTAATTCCAGGCATCTATTGTTTGATTCCATTTCAATTCTGTTCAAATCTGTTCAAATCTGCTCTATTCTATTCTACTTTTTGATTTCCTTGATGAATTAACTAATCTCATTGGGTACTTGAAGCCTATAAATTAATCCTGAGAAACCTAGAAGCCTTTTGGAAGTATCCTGGAGCTCACATTTAATTACGTAGAAATAGTTCTTCTCTATCTATTCTGTAGAATAACTAGACATTTAAAACACCTCCCCAAAGATCTGTATCTCAAAACATGGGCCTGCCGTGAAGGAGCCCTTCATAAGAACTTGGGTCTGGAAATGGGATCACCAGTGCTTTACTGATGTTATATGCCCGAGGCAGCCTTCTAGAGAATTTTTCTGTGTTGTATTTCACTATTATAACTCTATCATGGTCAATTAGCAAGACAGACTCCTGGCTTTTAGGCTTGAAAATGAGGCTTCTTGATTATTTATGTTTCCAAGATGTTATTGAGTAATTCAGCTTAGTAAAGAACTTCAGTGTGTTCCACCATGATGACTGTAAATCCAGGTGTTACTACTCTCACATGGCCCATCATCTCACTGGAGATACCTAATAAAGCGGCCATTAACCGACTGTATATGGTGATGTAAACCATACTGCTAGCTGCACTTGCCATTACCAAGAGTACCACCGTGGAGGTGGAGGAGATTATCTAGGTAGGGACTAGCCATGATCATAAAGAACCCACAGAAACAAAGATGTTCCCTTTACCCAGTGAGAGTGTGTTTGCATAAGGCATCAGGCCTCAAAGGTAGGTATGAAGAAAAAATTTGATATGTTGCATTATAAAATTTGAAGGATACATTACTTTCACACCGCGGGCATTAAGCAGGTGTGGAATGCAGAGGCTTCTAATGATGCTGGTTTATCCCAGAGGGTATTCAGTTATTTTCCCTTTGGCAAATCTAGCATCACAGATGACTGAACATCACATTCAGGAAGCAAAGGAAACTTGTTCTTCCACCTATAAATACACCCAGAAAAGCTTCTGACATTATAAATATTTGGGTCAGAAGTTGTCACTTAGTTTTATACTTTTGGGGAATGGAGAAGAATAAAGAACCCCGGAGTCCTAAACGAAACAGCATGTGGGATACAGGAATAGTGAACAAGGGCCAGACTGTGACCCTGGAAACATGGCTTTCACTCTTCCTTCCTCCTTCAGACTAACTCGCTGTTAAACACTCATCATTTCACTTTGGATTTCAGATTCTTCCAAGTTGAGGGAAGTTGGAATTGACAAAGACAGACCGTGTGTGCTATCACTGCATTATCCTGTACCAAGGTAGATATTATTAATTCATTCTCTTAAAAAGTTTGAACGCAGACATGGCATCATGGTCCTTGACGCCGTGCTCAGTAGAGCACCTGCTTGCCTTGTGAGCACACACAAGATAGGGGAGAAAACTCTTGGGCTGTAATATAGTTCCAGGACTGCCTGTCTTTGTGGTCAGCAGAGTTGCTCAATCTACTACACACGTGGAATTAAAGGGCAATTCTCAACATTATCCAAGCCTCTGTGCCCTAACAAGCTGACATTTGTATTGACCCAGTTCATGTCTGCATTGTCTCCTCTTTCTCTTCTTTTCCCTCTTAACCTTCCTCTCCTTTTTCAATAACTTCTCCTGTCACTGGACACAGGGTTCTAGAATCTCCGACTCAGGAAAAAAAAAAGAAAAAAAAAAAGATCCTCTTAAGTTAGCCTGGAAAAGACACTGTTGCTCTGTCCCAAATTGCCTAAAATATTTGAATATTACTGATCATTTAGTGGCTTTTCTACATACTTGGCCATCAAGAGTAATGGGCTAAATGCTGTGGGAAATTGAAAGAGTCAGCTGAAAGCATGGTCTCTGCCTTACTGGAGTTTATAATCTAACTGAGGAGAGAAAAATATATACAAAACACCCCCAAGGAAACATAAAGTACTATAACAGTATACAATCTTTAAAATAGTATCCATCCTGCAAACCAGTGACAGATTAATCTTCCCCCAGCACTGCTTTTATCATGTCCTCTGCCTCTCAACAGTCTTCACAGCCTTATTTCTTATCACATTAAGTCCAAATTCCTCTGCCGTCTTTCAGGACCTCCTTAATCTGGCTTCACCTGGTTTACCCAAATTTATGTCCTGCTCTTTCCCCACCAGGCCAGAATGTCTCCAGACCTTTGGTTGTGATGTTTTCCTTGCTTGACTGCAGGAAGTATGGCCCCCATCCCACCTTACATTTCAGTTCTTTGAATATTAGAATATTACCCGCAGTTTCATGGATAAATAGAAAACAACAAAAGGTCAAAACTGACTTCCTTCTTGAAACTATTTCTTGGTGGAGCAGGCCATATTGATCTTTCATTTATTTGAATAACTGTACCAATATGGTGTCTATAGCCTTTCAATATTTAGTTTTGGATCTTGGGCTTTTCACTTATTACCTGACCTGTGAACTTGGTCCCTGTGAACTGCAATCTCTAACTTCCCTGAGCTCCGTTGCCTGAACCATAAAATTGGAAAAACTTGAAAAATTACTGCGATAGTTAGAGATAATGTCTTCAAGGGACTAAGGATGGGTTTGGCTCATTAGCATTAAATAATTATCTTTAAATCACTTCAAAAATAAAAAAGGTAGAATAATAGCAATATCAAAACTGACTCACCAGATTTTTGACACATGAGCAAGGTTATACATTTAGGGAATAAATATTTTGGGGGCTTCACATTCCCTAGCAGAGGTGCTTAATAAATATTTGATATTCAGTTGAATTTTCAAGGAGCACCATAATGTTGTAGATAAGGGGTCTACTCTGGAGTAAGATTCCTGAGTTAAAAATCCCAGCACTTCCCCTCACTTACTATGAGGACTTTGGCAAGTAACTTCAACTCTTTGTGCCTCAGTTTCCTCATCTATAATAGGGATAATAGTACCTATCTCACAGGTTGTTATGAGGATTAGGTGAGTTAAATTTGTAGAGTTAATATTTGTAATATAGAATATTTAGGCTTAAAATGGTGACCAGCAAACAGCAAACACTATGTCAGTATTCATTAAATACAATTCTAAACATATAGTACTTTCCTTATGTCTCTTCCAACTCCCTTTTTTCTCATTATCAGAACATAATTATCCTGCATTTCACTTTGATCTTTGATAATAATTTCAATAAATAAATGATGTAATTAAACTAGGTTTGGAAACAGGAAAAATCTACAGATTATTTGATGAAGAGTTTTTCTAGAATAAAAGAGTTAAATTACAAATACATATGGCAAGTGTACAGCAGAATGCATCAGCCCTTACCTGTGTAAATGTACCTCTGAGAATAAAGATTTACCACAGGAAGACGTGAGGAAGAAAGGAGGAAGAGTAAAACATCCCTGCAGGTGCTCTACAAGGCTATGTGGGACTTGGAAAGTCATTTACCACCCTTTAGATGAAGGAATTTTTGGCATTTCCTTTTTCGTTAGCTCTAGAGATAAGGCAGAATCTCTCGTGCCTCAACCACAAAACTTGGGGTAGCCTCTCAGTGAATGTTTGCCAGCTGGTCCCACTCTGTTCTCCATTCTGGTTGCTGGACTCCCCCTCTTTCTCTCTTTTTACTAGTACCACTTCTTTAGCTAGTAGCACTTAATTCACTTTTCTCTCCTTCTCATGATTCTGTACACTATCTTTTCTCTCTGCATCTCATTGTCTTTGTGTCATGCCACCATATTGCCCCTTCTCTCTGCATCTTACAATCACACATTCCAACAAAGAACTTAACAAAAAGTTCAATGCATGACCAAACACCGTAAGATGTCCTCATGGGCAGTGCTCTCATATCTAGGTACCTCATGGACTGTTGGAGTTTCCTGTAGGCAAGTGACCCTTCACTCCCATATCCATCAACTGTGTATAGAGTGGCAGGGTCACAGGTCACAAACCATTCCAACTATGATTAAGAGGTTCTTCTGAAGAGGTTCTTCTGAAGGGTTCTGGTCAAGCACTCAGAACAACATAGATTTCTTTTCAGTGCATCTAGTCTATCAATTTCTAATTAAAGAATGGTCATTGAGAAGTTGGGATATAGAAGTGAATCAGCTGTGATCTACCATAGGGACACAGGGAATTCTCAAACATTCTACACAAGAATTGGCCTTCACTATACATGGATTAGCTCACTCTTGAAACTGGATCAGTGAAGAAGAAAGCAGGTAACTGTAGGATAATATAGTGGAGTTTTAGACTCTTAAGGCTAGTAAAGGATTCTAGACCTTTAGGGGCCCTAGAAAAGAGTTCTAGAAAACAACTCTAACCTGGTCACAAGGGGCCCTTGCTCCCTCACTCTTCTTTTTCTACCTCTTCTTTTCTATTTTTCTATTCTCTGCAACATTAAGGGCTATAGTTTTAAGAATTAGTATTCACGAGCACCTGAGTGGCTCAGTCAGTTTAGTGTCTGACTCGTGATTTTGGCTCAGGTTATGATCTCATGCGTTGTGAGGTTGAGCCCCATGTCAGGCTCCGTGCTCAGTGGGAAGTCTGCTTGAGGATTCTCTCTTTCTCTCTCTCCCTCTCCCTCTGCCCCCCCCAACTCTCTCTCTCAAATAAATAAATCTTAAAAAAAATAAGAATTAATATCCACAATTTTTTCACAACTTAGCACCAGGCTTCTGCCAGTTAGTTTAGATGTTAAAAACTCCCTTCCCAAATTAGAAGTATCACCAGCATGTGTAACATATCTCTGAGAAGCAGCATAACATCTGAAGAGGCAGTGCAATATGTTTATATAAAAGCATTGTCAGCTGGACCAAAGGCACATGCAAGTCTGGGGGTTCATAGAGCTAACAGGGTGGACAGTGTCTTTCAGGAGACTGGTATGTAAGGCGGCAATGAGTATGGGGAGAAGTCAGGGGCAATTACCTAGTTCTCTGGGAACTGAACAGCTTTTAAATATGATTTTCCAAGCGAAGAAATATCAAGTACATCCAGACTGGAATGCTGTGCCTTTGCCACTGCTTGGCACAACTGCTCTCCAGTTTTGAACTAAAGTATGCATGTCCATGGGGAACCAGGAAGAAAATGCAAATTATTTTATTTTTCAAAACAATACATATTTGCAAATGCTCATTCTGGCTCTGCCTCTCACAGGCCATATGACCCTTGATGACTGAGTGCTAGTGCAGAGTCTCCAGGAAAACCAAGAGCACTAACTAAATAATTCTTCAGTTCTTCAGGTTTCCAATGTGCAGTGATTTCATCAATCTCCAAACAATTAGAATAACTCCCAAAAACTCTTAAGCTTTATAATAAATTATAAGGGTACTACAAAGTCATAGTACTTTGTCAAGGTCCTGCTGAATTATTCCAAGTGCTCTAGTGGTTTGGCCAGTTTTACAAAAGATTATAACAACTCCAAGTGTCCTCATTTTTCCATATGAAATTCTAGGTCCTTATTAGGGCCAACATACCAAACCCAGCTTCCTAAAGGACCTTCTTGCTTTTGTGTTTCTACACACAGGGTCTGTGTGAGCGCTCATGCTTTGCTGATGAGATTGCTGAGGGACTGTCGGGAGGAAACCTGCCCAGGAATCTTCAGTGATGAACAACACACCCTGTTAAAGGGAGTGGGGAAAGGACCACACACATTCTCATGACCTTTTGGGGTGGGACAAAGGGCCCAGAAACAAGCACTTAGCCTGGCAGTTCTGACTCTACTTGCCTTTACTCAACTCAACCATTAAAAAAAAATGTCAAGAGGGCAAAACTTCGGTTATACTCATTGTTTGCACATCTGCCTGTGGGAGGTTAAGTTCTGAAAATGTCCTCATAAAAACCGAAGGCAAATAGAGAAACATCCAAGGAAAACGCCAGTCCTGTTAAGAGGGCCTCGTGTCCACCAGCTCATTCCGGAAGCGCAGCTGGTTGTCCGGCCACGGCCCCTGTCACTCCAGCAAAGTTTCCCTCGGAGACTGTGCAGCCTGCCTGCTTCACATCCCCTGTGGTGCCTTAGCCCCTTTTTACTGTTTCCATGTTTATCCCAAGGAAAAGTAAAAGAGGAGACAAATATACTACATTTTTTGTTGAGAGCACTTATGTGGCGTGAAGCAACATATCTACAGCGCCTAGTGATTCAACTGGGAACTATAAGGCTAGACTACATGCCATAGCTTTGGCCTAACTTTTATGGCTCAGTAAATTTGGGGTTTGTTAATGGATCTGCTATAAAAGATTAAAATTCATTTATAAATATTGATTCACAGTCTATTATATTAGGATTATCTACAGATTAAAAATGAAAACTATGTTAAAACAACATTAAAGCAATAGATTCAGATCTGCTCTGCTTGGCACAAATCATCTTTAGACTTGAGAGCAAAAGGAGAGAACAGGGAAACTATTATTTTGTTGGAGAGAGAAAAAGAGTAAATCTTCTTAACGTCTTGGTCCAATATACATCCAGTTAAAGGGTCTCCTGATGAACAGTTCTCCCTGTCTGACCAGCTTCAGACTTTTGCAATTGAAAGAAACAAGTATCATGTGAGCAAGAGTGTTCCAATTAACAATATAATGGTAATAATCAAAGACAATATCACATATTTTTTTAGGTTCATGTTACCTAACACTGGCCATTCAACTGACTTTGTTTACAGAACAAAAGTTTCCCACAGTCTACCTAAAGGGTGATTATTTTCATTCCCTTGACTTGTCAGTGCCTTGGACATGGTCACACGCTTTGGACATTATGGAGCTCAGTCACCATTCACCAAGCAGACATGGACTTTCCTTCCAGTCTTTTCTCTCGCTTTTTATGGCTAGCAAAGATATGCCAATCTTGTGTTTATTGGTCAATCGCCAAGTTGAAGGTAACAATGCCTGGCATTTGTAAAGCATTTTATACTTTCAAAAGAGATTTCATTTATGCTGTCCAGATGACCCTCATGATGTTTCCAGGAGGTGGGTGTAGTTGATTTTAGCCCCAGGTCTAGATGAAAACATGGAGCAGAGAGAATGGGGTGTCTATTTCAGGCTATCCCATGATTATTTGCATCTACTGCCTCTCATCTCCCCACCCCTGTCCTCTCTCAGTTTTGCAAATACTCATTCAGGAGTCCATTCTTGATCAGATAACTTAAACTTTTTTTTTTTTAAATCTAAAACCTCACCCGAGAATTTCATGGTTCTTGCTAGGTTAATATTATCCCAAAGACAACTGGTTATATCTGACAACATGACCACATGACTCCAGATCATTCAACGCTAGTTTGTGTGTGAGTTGTGTGTGTGTGCACTTTGAATCTAGACTCTTATTTATTTATAAGATTTTATTTATTTATTTATTTATTTATTTGAGAGAGAGCAAGCACGCCCCTGAATCTAAACTTTTAATTCACATTCTTAACCAATCATAGAGGATCTCTTCTGGGTTTGTATATGTCTGTTTGTGCATGTTGCATGTGCATGTGTATGTGTGTTTGTGTGTGTGAATAAGCAAGGAAATATAGTGATACCACATTATCTGTTCTGTAACTAATGTTGGTTCAGATAATTTTAGCTACTCAAGTAATATGTGGCTATGTTCTTATTTAAAACAATAACTGAGAAAAAGCTACATTTAAGGAAAAAGATTTCTTTAACCAATCATCCCAATTCTCCCCCTTCAAAGAAGTATTAATTACTGCTATATCTATCCACATATGTTTATATGTATTCTGTGCCTCTTTGTTTTACAGTAAATATATTATCCTTTGTGTTTTTGTTTCATGATCAAAAATGTATCTTGTCAAACTATAAATTGATTAATCTATGTATCTATCTTTTGGATATGCCATAATGTGAATGTACCACATTTTAAAGTCATTTTCCTGCTAAATTAACATTTGCATAACGGCCAGATTTGCCCTGGTCTAAACAATGCTGGGTGAATATCCTCCTACATGATTTACTTTACACATGTGCGTGTTTTTCTAGGGCAGAACCTGTTAAGGGCCGGTGCTTCCTAATAGAGTATGCAGATTTTTTTTATTTAAATAGCTATTGCTTAAAGTACTTTTCTTCAATGATTGCACCTACTGACATCTTCACCAGCCTTAGATTAGTGGATGCTATCCCCCCACGTAGTTGCCACTATGTGATCCTGACAGAACTTTTGATCTACACACTTAAGAATAGTTGAAATAACCGACGTACAAGCCCTAAGCACCAAAACATATACCATCGTGTTTGGTTCCTGAGATGACATCTGCAAACTGGACGCCTGGAGGGGGGAGCAGGGAGGAGATGTTTCAAATACCCTGGAGTGTGAGCCCAGGCTGAAGATGTTTCTCTGTGAGAAGAGATTCATGAACAAAAACATGAAGCTCCTCTCAGATGTTTGAAAGACTCATGTGTTGGAGCCCCCAGAATGCAGAACCAGCACCAAAGGACAGAAAGGGGAAGGGCAGAATTACATCAATATGAAGTCCATGAAGCTTTGGGCACCAGGACCCTTCACTTGCTCAGGCCAGGCATGGAAACAACACTGCAATAATTCACAGGATCATGTCTTTCCGTAAAATTTGCAAAGTAAGACATTTTTACCTCTTGATCTTTCCACTTTCTCTTTCCACTTTAACTTTCCTTCTGCCAAATTAGCCCTATGGCAGGTGACTCTAGGGTAGCTGCATGCTTTTTAAAAATGTGGGTGAGAGGAAGTTAGTTTGCAGGTACATTTAAAGTAAATTTAGTAGGTTATACTTATAGGGTACACAGTCACTTCTTGCATGATTAAATTACTCCCAGCTGGGTTCCATAGGCCAGTACGTGTAACAATAGGATTTGTGGAACTCGAAAAAAATGATCACAAGGCTACACTTCATATGCATAATCACCCATTAACAGGCTGTCACTTCCTTAATGTTAAATCCTGATAGGCTGAAAGCCGCTACTCAGCCTTCATCTCTATCTTTTACCTCCCTACCTGGCGCCTGCACACATTTGTTGTCCTGTCGTCCTTGGTGTTCTCTCTACTCTACTCCATTCAAACTATTCTTGTCTGTACCAGCTGTTCCTTTGCACATACTCTTCCCTGTCTAACGTGACCTTTCCCTTTGCATCTATACAGGTTCTTACTAATTTCTTGATCTGACACAATGTGCAAATATTGATGAAGATAAACTAGACCACTATGAATAGGACATTTATCATAAACTGGTCAATGTAGGTCATCAATTCACACAGGATTTTAAGTTTGTCACTGTGCATGCGCACACACACACACACACACTCTGAAATGCCCTGACACGGCTTGTATAGGGAAAAAACTTGAGAGATGTTCACCCTCTTAAGACAACAGTCTTAACAATTTATGCGATAATACAGACAGCTAGTGAAGAGGCTGAAAGAAAATTTAATAAACTATCAATGATTAAAAACCCATTTCCATCAAATCTCACTAAAGGAAAGATTGCATTATCTTTCTATTCACTCCAGAAAAAAAAAAATGATGCTACTAAATTGTTGACACATGGAGAGGTGTTCAAAGGGCCAGCAGTCAGAAAGTTTCAAGAAAATAGTACGGGGGCGCCTGGGTGGCTCAGTCGTTAAGCGTCTGCCTTCGGCTCAGGTCATGGTCCCGGGGTCCTGGGATCAAGCCCCACATCGGGCTCCCTGCTCAGCGGAGAGCCTGCTTCTCCCTCTCCCACTCCCCCTGCTTGTGTTCCCTCTCTCGCTGTCTCTCTCTCTGTCAAATAAATAAATAAAATCTTTAAAAAAAAAAAAAAAAAAAAAAAAAAAGAAAATAGTACGTAACTGTGCAAGGCAGTGAAAAAATAAATATAATAAATATTTTTTTTCTGGATTTCAATAGCTTTAAAAATACATAATATACTGTGGTTTCACTTACCATTTTAAATAAATATTAACTTTTACACCTGATTTTGTATTTATATTTTTTAAATCTTTCCCTTAAAGAGGGTCACTAAAACTATAGGCCTCTAGTTCTATAATATCTAGTTTGATATTATCCTGGAGAAGTAGATACATTTCGATAATTTTTAAGGATGCATGTTGCCTCCCTCAGGAGTCAGTGAGCCTCACATATCTGGAATAAATTAGAGGTTAGATCATTATCAGCATGAAATTTAATAGAAAAAAATTATGAATCAGTGGAACATCAAAATTCCATGATTCTTTTAAGCTGCTCTATATCTCTATTTCTCAACATAAGAAAGATTATCTTAAGAGAAGAGATTAATTACAACCAATGACTCTTTTCACAAGATAAAAGGAAAGAAGAAAAAGGAGGAGGGGGAGAAGGAGGGGGAGGAAGAGGATGGGGAGAAAAGGGGAGAAAAAAGAAGAAAAATAAGAGGAGGAGAAGGATGAAGAGGAAGAGGGAAATACACTAATTGTATTTCTTCATAGGCAATCTTTCTAGAATGAAATTAAATTTCTCATTCCTTAAGATAATACAGATTGCATATATGACTGAACAAAACACAGGTGCCCGAGTATGCACATACAGCAAGTTACCAAGGGTTCTCTTTTCCTCCAATTTAGATATTACTCAAAATTCACCAGTTCAGAGTGAAATAGCACCCTGTTCCCCTGGCATTCACTCTGGGTTGCCTTTGGCAAAATGCTACTTCTCCTTCTTCTATTAGAGGAGGGGAAAAAAAAAAAAAAAAAAAAAGATTTTCCAAAGCATGTTTGAAAAGGCCCAAGGGCTCTTGAATATCAAATCACTGATATTAAACAACATGGATGATTGAAGTGTAAATGAATTAAAAAAAACTGGATTTCTTCCCCTTTATATTAAATATCTTTAAAAAGCTAAGGGAAGAGTGAGCTAACTATGTGAAAAATGCTCTGAAATATTTGATGAACAAAAACCAAACTCTGCTTATCTATGCACACAAAGTGCATGGGCATATAGAGAAGCACTTGAGTAGATGTGTAAAGATAGAACTAGGCTGTATTTATTTTACAGCCTGAAAAGGCTTTGATGGGGAAAATTTTGTGATAAGTGTTGATAGAATGGGGAGCGATTTGTTTTGTCGTTCTGTTTCACCTATGTTTTCTTACTGAAAACGGTGTAGGGAACTATAGTCAGTTGATCTGTCAGGTTTGTTTTTTCTGGCCACTATTACCACCGCCATCACCCTCCACTCGCCAGGACTTTTGCTGTCCTCCTGATTAGCAGGAGGCTGCCCCTGATCAGCAAGGGGGACACATGAACGCAAACACTAACTTTAAACTTTCCTATACAAAAGGGCAGCTTTTTCCATGTGGACCTTGATGTAAGCATGCAGGTGAACAAAGGCATATACCCCCATGGCCCACACACATTAAGGAAACATACAGAAGGCATATTCATAGCTGATAAACCCAGCTGAAGTTGCATATACCCCCATGGCCCACACACATTAAGGAAACATACAGAAGGCATATTCATAGCTGATAAACCCAGCTGAAGTTCACGTTCATAGAATTCTCCAAAGAATTTCTGAATTCTTAGCATTTTTTGGAACGAGCAATATGTAGTATCCTTTGATACTTTTTGCTTTCCTCTTCTTTAATCTTGTACATTTTAAGTCTGGCAGTGGATGGAAGAGAGACACATCTAATATTTGAATCATGAAATATTATGGACAATTTTCACTCTTCAAAGTAGATGCGTATATTTAAGTTTAGCTTTTGTCCAAAGTGTCCTATGTTTTAATCACTTTGAGAACTGACTTGATCACAATTTCAAAGTTTCATTTATGTTTCAGACTTTTCTTTAAGCTCCTTTTTCTATAAACTAAGATGAATATTAATCTTGTTCTGATCAGGGACAGCATGGGTGCATTTCAAAAACATGCGTGGGTAGCTTTGGTTTTCACAATCACCGGGCCCGAGGAGTGGCACAAAGTATCGGGGGTGGCTAATTATCCTGCAGCGAGAGTCGTGATGCCTCACAAGAAAGAAGTGCTGTGCATTCCACGTTATTTTCCACTGTTCCACTGGATATCCACGTAGGTGAAAAAGCAGTTTAGTAATAGTGAAGGCCAGAACACAACTCAGTGTTAGACTATAAATTCAAAACATTATTTTTGCAGGGATAATAGGCATGATAATGTCCAGAAATGCAATTATGCTGGAAATCAAGAGTAGATATCATTTTGTTTTATTTAGAACTTTTCCAAGAGTTGTCCCCATTCACTGCTAGTGTTACTGCTGATGGAATTTGAGTTGTCCAGAAAATACACCTGTATCTTCACTTGCAGCTGTCACCAACACATTACACGTGACCTCCGCATTGTGCCTTCTAGGGTCAATGCGAGTGAGCATTTATAATGTGAAATCATTCAGTGGCTTTTCTTTTTAAAAATCACTTTATTATTATTTTATTCTTTCCATTTTTTTAAGTTATGATCTTCATACGTTCAATTATCTCTGACTTTGTAACAGGCTTTAGAGGAACAATATAAAATATTTGGTATAAAAACAGGTCATTAGGTCTGATAGGCATGAGACTCACTACTCAAGAGGAAACCTGACTTTGCCAATGATACTGCTTCTCCAACAGTCCTTTCAAGGCATGACTGGTTTCTCCCTCACATCCACTTATCACTGAGTGGGTGATAGGGAGGTGGATATCTTTCTCTTTCTCTTCTCCCTAATCTCATGCCATGAGATTAAAGAATCTGCTCCTCCTCACCGTTACCATTTACAAGCTCTCAGGGCCATTCTATTTCATTCTTGGGATATTTTAGCTCCTGGTTCCTTCTCATTCTATCCAACTATTTCATTTCATCCTGCACTGTAGTTTCTGTTTCCACCTGGATGATGTCTCCAATACCCTGTCCTCTGGGTTCTTTATAATCCCTCTTCTGCAAGGATCTTGGATTTCACTGTACCTCTGCTGTTGGAAGACATAGTTACACCTTGGCCTTATGAACATAACTGACCCTGTACAGCCCCCCATCTTAAGAATCCTATTCTCTGATGATCATCACCTACCTTTCCAGCTTATACTCTAACCATTAGATTTAGTAAGTCTTTGACCTCAGAAGGACCTATAATTGATTCTGCCACCTTTCCAGTGTTCCTAACTCCTTCTCCATGTTCTCATTTCCTTCCTTATTTTAGATTCCATCTTCATTATCATTTCCTTGTTTACTCTTTCAACTCTCTTGATCCTCTTTCTCTTTATTATACTCACTTGGAAAAAAAAAAGCTAAACTTAGTTAAATCCAGCTCCTACTTACTCTGAGCCCTAGAGCCAAAAACAAAGCAAACAAACAGAAAACACATAACCATGCTGACTGATACCACTTTAAATTTATGGCCACCAACCTCACAGGGATCTTTGGTATTGCCTGGCAAGACTAAAATATTTCCCCTTCACTGACTGTTTCCTGTGGCTGGAGGATACTTTCTCCAGATATCCTTTTTTTTTTTTTTTTTTTTTTTAAAGATTTTATTTATTTATTTGACAGAGAGAGACATAGCGAGAGAGGGAACACAAGCAGGGGGAGTGGGAGAGGGAGAAGCAGGCTTCCCGCGGAGCAGGGAGCCCGATGCGGGGCTTGATCCCAGGACCCTGGGATCATGACCCGAGCCGAAGGCAGTCGCTTAACCAACTGAGCCACCCAGGCGCCCCTCTCCAGATATCCTAATGGCTCTCTTCCTCACCTCTTTCTCTGAGAGCTCAATGTCACAACATCAGTAAAATCCATCTTGACATTTTTACTTAAATTAGTGAGCCCAGCCTTATCAGGCACCCCATAATCCTGTTTTAACTTTCTCCCAACCTTACTACCATCCAACATACCATATATTCTACTTATTTGTATACTGTGACCTCTTCAATCACATTAAAAAAGTAGGTTTGATGAGGGCAAAGAATTTTCCTAGAATAGTTCATAGTGCCTATACTTTTGTTTATATGACTGTCTTAGCTTTCTAAGATGAAGAGATCAGTTTCCTTTTTCAAGCCATCTCAAGTGTTCTATGGTAACCTCCATCACAGGAAACATCATTGGCCAATTGATGTCTAAGGACTCCATAAGAAGTTTCAAGCCTTTATTAAAGATGTTATAGATATATGCATGCCATATTGTAATGCATCTACTCTCAATTCTTTCCATCCCTTTCACCATAATAACCTATAACCCATAATGCACAAACTCACTTAAAAGATAGGAAGTCCAATTTGATGATGCTTTCCCGTTGCTGGCATATTTTGGCATTCTGTGATCTCTAACATTGCTGTTTAATTTGCATGGGTTCCAATTTTTAAAATCTTTCCAAAGTTCCCATTACAGTATTTTGCATTACCATTTGCGTTTAAGATGCTAAGCCACTTAATATTATATTTTATGTTACACTGTATGTCTCTATCTCTGTGTATATATATATATCAGATGGGGAAAATAAGGTATCTGTCTAGACAGGCATAAGGAACTCCATGGGATGGGCAAAGGTAATGGTATGAGCAGTACTAAAGGACAGGGAAAGCATATTGTTTCTGCAAGGCAGCCATCCAGGGATGGGAGAGAGAGAGATTCCAAGATGAAAGGTCACACTTAACCAGGATGTATGCCGGGCAGCTCACAGGAAATAACTTCAGAATCAAGCGTAGAAAGTTTGTCACCAGAAAGGTCCTTAAGTCAAGGATTAAGAAGCAGAAGAGAGCTAGGCGATGGGGGAATAAAGCCAGAAGTTATAAACTGAGGACTGAATGATGTATAGAATCAAACTGAGAGAAAAAAGAGAGACCACAATAAGAAAAGGAAGGTTTAGGATGGATTTGAAGCATGCCTTGCCGTGATTATGGTGCTCATTTCATTGGTGGGTAGCCAGAGCCTATCAGGTGATAGAATGATGTCTTTATTGCATTAGAATCATGCTGTGTACAAGTTCTCTGGGGAAGATAATTATTGATGAATGTATGAGTACTACCACATGCCTAGGACTAGAGAACACATTAAATCTTTGATAAAGAAGTGTAATGACAGAGTCTTTCTTCATAAGAAGATAATAATCTAGTTAGAAAAAAAGGCAAGTTTTATACATGGCATAATCAGCAAACTAGCTAAGGTATAAAATAATGTTTAAATCACATGATAGGAAATAAACTAAACTCATTATAATCATTGACAGTATCTTAGTTATATATGGCATTTAGGAACTGTCCTAAGAGATAGGGGAGATGGTTCAGATAATAAAGTTGGTCTTACTCCCCAAAGAGGGATCACCAAGTAAAGAGAAGAATAGAAAAATCTTGACCATGCAGATTATATGTGATATTCAAGTTGCTACATGAGAAATTGCTAGGCAGGACTGGTAGTGAGGCTTCTAGGTGGCAGTTGGTTCTTGGTAACCAATGATTGAGTCATAGTTCAGAAGTTCTATTCAAGGTAATGTAAGGGACACCAGAAATAAGGTCTGACACTGGGGAATGGCAGGAGCTAGGTTAACAAGTTAGGAATCATGTGAACACGATGAACAGGGACTTGGGCAGCAAACCAACATGGGAAAAGGAAGTCCCAAAAAGGACTGGTCAAATTTTTAATGCTGGAACATAAGGCCATAATGTGGCTGACTGTGGTTCGGTGATGAGATAAGGCTGAGCTATTTGGTTTGTTAATTTGCTAAAAAAGAAAAGGGTGGGCAGGAATGGGCACTGCTTGTGCAGAGCAGATAATGAAAGCAATAAAAACTCAAAAGTAAAGGTCAGTGAGGGTTATAGGCATCAAGGAAAGCCCCACATAAGAAACATGGTTTGAGGCAAAACTTGAAGGATGAGTAGAAGCATAAAGGCTACATGAGCAGGGCATGGAGAAGAAAATATTAAAGTCTCTCAAGTAGAAATCAGGTATAAGTACCTTCAAATAAAATATGGAAGAATATTAGAACCATCATGGCCAGGAAATGGTGAGAAGGCTTAGCTGGTGAATGACAAGGACGGCCATATTGCTGATTCCTTTTCAGACAGATCTAGGACTTTGTTGCTGGATTTGGAAGTCACTCTTCTTCAGTTCTTATCAGTCTGGCTGGGTAAGCTCTGTGCTCAGGCATGTGCATAAAAGCTCCTAAAGTAAACCCATACACAGTCATTAGGAAAATGAACCAGGTCCCCGGGGAAGCATTGTGATATACAGTGTCTGAGCTTCTTCAATATCCTTATGTAATAAGGTGCCTTATAAATGTTATTAGCTGCAGGTTTTATAGCAAATTTTATGCCATTTTGATTATGATGCTGCTGGATGACAGCTAGTTTACGTTGCTTAAACATCCTCTGTATCTAATGTCGAAAGGAAGCTAATTAGCTATAACCGTGAAAATGGCTGTGTCATGTGAAAAGGAAAGTATGTCGAGTAAATTTCTTTACCCCAGGATTGAGAATGTTATACAATGATTACCTTCAATTTTAAAACATTTAGGTAAGCTAAAAGTCACAGAAAAGAAATTAAAAAATGAGAATGTATAACTATTGTTTTCCAAATACATTTTTATTTGTAGCAGGCATTCATGACCCAAATTCTTTAATGGTTTACAGCCCAATGAATCACTTTCTCTCGGTCACCAATTCCATGTGGTTGTATGTTTATTAATGTTTCCTGATGGATCATCAGTCCATATTTCTTTAGAACATCCTCGACAACATATTCAGAACATTATTTAAGACTCATTATTCACTGAAATAAAACATGCAAAAGCACAAGTTGGGTAGTGGGGATATTTTATTAGTGTGCGTTGTATTCTAAGTCCCTCATCAACATAAAACACTGTAAAGAGTCTATAAATCTAATTAAGGGCATTAGAATAAGAAAAAAATCACTGAGTATTTAGTTAAGATAGGCAAGGCTTATGCAGAAGGAAATTCTTTGTTGCAGTTACAAATGGCAATTGAAAAATCCTTTTTTAACACTTAAATACAGAACTAATGTGCATACATGTTTACCAGAAAACAAGCATAAGCATCGGAATCAGGTAAAGGCCACTACTTCTTTTGTTGTAGAAACTACATTTTCACCCCAGAAAGTGATGTCAAAGATTCAAAGGCATTTACTGCAGATTTTCTCATGCACCATTTAAAAAGGCACTTCTTCAAGAAATATCTTTTCCCTTGGTTTGATAGGCAAGGAACCTGACCAGGTGGGGGTCAAATCAGTTGGGAGGGGAGGGAGAGAGAAGGGATAAGAATGGGGATTGCTTTCAAGACAGTCTCTATCATACCACAAATTTGATTTTAAAAAACTAGAGGTGGCAAATCAGGAGTTTGGATATGGCCCACAGACACATTTTATCTTTAACAGCATCCTAATATTTTTAAGCTAAAATATGAAAATTGGGAGACTTCAGATAAAAAGTCCATTTCTGGCTCTTGTGAAGATCTGGCAACACTGAGCCTGCATTCCTGTATGGCAATGAGCAGAAGTAGGTCCTCTGCACTCCAGCCTGCTGCCATCTTGCCCCCCTCTATCATCCCCAGTGTTGATACATGGTTATATGAGCTGCCTGACCTGGACGGGCCTTCCCTTCAGGAAACGAGAGACTCTCTGACCTATATTTGATAGCTGAGAGGTCACACTCATAAACTCTCTCTGAACAGACAGTATTGTTTACTAGTGACCCTCTGACTCCCATATATGGGGAAGTAGTTGGACATTTCTTTCCAGAAAGAAAAAAAAATATGAACAGTGGATGTCCATTCTGTCATTGAGGTCATGATGCCTTATTGGATTCTTTGTCAGTAACAGAGACAAATACCTAAACTTCAGAAAACTAATGAATAAATGCAGTTGTCAAACAGACATCCATTGAGCCCAAGTCCCTGGGTCATACTGACCTTTCCACAGAGTGATTAAAATGTTAGTTACCTAATTAGTTTAATTTAAATTTAGGGCTGTTTGCCTCTAAAATGTCCACTCTCACCCAACTTCCTGGTGTCTGACATTCCACAGATAGTGATGAATCCCTTAGGATAATTTCCCCATGCTTAAAATAAACCCTCTTCCAAACTCTGATGTTTTCTGATGGCTCTCTTTGGGAGAGAAAAAGAATGAATTCAAGTAGCCTCAGACAGGGAAAAAAGTGGGAATTAACAGAGAGAAAAAGGAGACATCAAAAGGAAACTGTGGGGGCATCTGGGTAGCTTAGTCAGTAAAGCATCTGACTCCTGGTTTCAGCTTAGGACCTCAGGATTGTGAAATCAAGCCCTGTTTTGGGCTCCACCCTCAGTGCAGAGTCTACTTAGATTCTCTCTCCCTCTCCCTTTGCCCTTCCTGTTTGTGCTCTCTCTCAAATAGATAAATAAATCTTAAAAAAAAAAAAAAAAGGAAACTGTGTGGTACTAAGTACAGTGAAACAAACTTGGTCCTGTCCATCTACCTTGTTCTGCATCGCCTTGAGCATTTTTGTTAGTATCAGAAACCACAATATGCCATAAACACTGGAGATTGTTTTTAGGTTGGTGCAGAGCTCACCAGGTAGTAAAAAGACTTAGGGAAGACTTTCACAGTTCCGTTTTTCACAGACCAAATGAGGTAGAGGGATCCTATATACCTTTACATCCAGCTCTGTGACTGTCAGTGATGAACGCAAGTGACTTGAAGAGTATACATCTCTGTTAAAAAAAATACTAAACCACATCTCAATACTAGGTCTTCTGGATTCACTCCATTTATTGAAACATTCTGATTCACCTCTGGCAAAAGAAACCAAATTCATAAAGTAAGAACATACATCTAACATCACTTTTGTATAATACCCAGACAAGAAAGGGAAAAGAAGAAAATAAGCCAATCAACTTAGTGTTTTATGTAAATCGACACCGGCCTTCCTATTTTGATCAGTTTTTCCCCCCAAAACTGAGCACTTCACTTGTCTTGGAGTCATATATACATAGCTTGGTGCTCATTCACTTATCCTGTGAAAGGTGCCACCATCAGCAGTGCGGCCAATTCAAAGATGACTGAAGCGACGTCTCAGCCCTCGAGACCCTTCCAATACTGGACGGAAATAAAACCCATGCACAATTTGCTGTAACATCATTTGACATAAAGCCAGTGTTACGCTAATGATCCAAATAAAAAACTTGTATTTTTTTAAGGGAGAGCAGGGCCTACCACAATGCTTGGCACATAGCAGACCTTCAATAAACTTGTGTTGAGTGAATGAATGAATGACTGAACAAATGAATGAGATAAGCTATTTCCAACTGGGTTGATCAGGTAATGCCTTACGGAGGGGTTGAATTATGCACTGGTCTGTGGAGGATAGTAGAATTTTCACAGCTGGACGTAGGGTAAATAAGAATACATTCTAGATGGAGGCAATGACAAAGAAGAGAATATGAGAGATATTTGGGGAACAATGAGTATTCTCATTGGCTAATGGAGAATATGGGAAAGTATAATGGAATAGTAAAACTACAAGTGAGGAGGTAGGTTAGAGACAACCTATGGATATAATAGTTACATTATTCAAAACAAAGACAAGCCTGAGAATGCTGGAGATGAAGCTTTGTATCAAATATGTATTAAAGAATTTGGGTGGCAGCATACCAAGACAGATACCTAAATCTGTTTTTGGCCTTTTTTTCTTTATTTCTTTTATCCATGATATCTTACTGTTGACACTCACAAAAGGCCAACAGTATGTATACCAATAAATCAACTCCAGAAGATATGTGGCTAGAATGTATTTGCTATATCCTTTAATTTTCTCTACTGATTCACCATATGTTTGATTTCAAAACTGGTTAACTTAATTTTTCAAACTGTTCTAACTTACAGCTTCAGATACACAAGCTTAACCTCAACATAAATAATCAAACTGGATAATGAGTGCTGTGTAGTCACAATAAGTTAAGTATCTATAATTTTATGTTTTTAACTAATTATTTTATTGTCAGGTAGACATTTACATAAAATGATCACTGATTGTTTAAAACAGTAATTTCCCAAATTTTACTTTTAAGTTTCTCCTCTTGTTTGTTGATTATACTGTCCTATATGGAGTAATTAAAAACAAGCCTTCAAAAGATTAACCACTTAAATCTGATTTTTGAAACAAAGCAGAAAACCTACTCAGAGAAGAAAGGGTATAGAATGTAGACAACTGGGATAGGCAATTTTAAATTTCATGTGTCTCTTCTTATAATCTTTGTCAACACCCCAAATCACAACAGAAAAGTTTAGGAACACATTCACAGGAACACCCAGAAGATAGTTTGGTTAGCTATTCTCAAACTTTCTGGTGAGTTGTCCCTTTAGCTATGACAATTCATACAATTCAGTTGTTTTATGGGGAATGGGTTGTCTGTCCCTTGTTGCTGCCTCGTCAGTGAAATGTTTAATAGTTTTCTCTTCCTCGAATAGGGCCCCAGTGAGAAATGAGACTCCCATGCAACTTTTGTAATTAAAAAGGCACATATCTCTAGAGTTCTGACCAACTGCCTCATATTCCAGCAAAACAAACACCTTATGCACGATCTTTTCAATGCACCAATTACAAGCCCAATATTGACATTTGGCAAAAGAGTAAGAACCTTTTAAAAACAGGTGTCCCTGCAATTCCTACAGCATCAAAGCATAGTGCTTTAATCTTTACTGATCATTTTCTTTTCTTTCTTTTTCTTTTTAATTAAATTATTCATTATTCCATTAAAGATAACTGCTCAGATAAAATGAGAACATTTCCAAAAAAGGGATTTAATGAACAGAATTAAGAAAGGTATAGACTTGACTCTCTTTTTATTGCCCTAAGTATTTTCCTTTATGTTTAATTATTTGGGGGGTAAGTTCTGTTTTAAATAAATATCAGAACTGACCCGATGAGGGACACAATTTCTCCAAAAGGAGAACAAGAATCCCGATTGCAATATATCCATTAAAACGTCCCCACAAACTGTTCCAATCTAAATTATCTCAGGCTGCTTTGTCTTTCCAGCCTTATTGATTTGAAAAATAACAAACAAGTATAAATGACATTTACAGCTCTTAATTGGTGTCATTAGCGGTTCTTATTATTCTGCAGGACAAGCACTAACCCTTTATTGAGAATTCAGTGATGCAGGTCTGCTTGGGACTCATCAGCCTTAAAGACAAGTAATAAAACAGCTGAGTGACTGACTTAGAGCCCTATTCATCAACAAAGGCCACAGGCAGCTGGGCCCTATTTTCCCTTGATTTGTTTTATGCAGTTATTTAGACCTTGGAACTCCAAAAGGAAAAAGGCACAGCAATGGGAGGAATTTGAATTGATTTCTCATACCCTTCAGTCTTAGCAATCCTTGGGGTAAATTTTAGGGTTATTACTTGTGTTGCCATTGTGTGCTTGCTCACTAATTGATTCAACTAGCCACAGAAAACAATGGGGACTTCCTCTGTGTCCCCCATGTTAAGTCAATCTGGGCATCCACCAGGTTTCTACTGAGGAAATAATGGCTTATGAAGGGGTTTTGCCTTTTGGTAGGGAAATCAGGGCCTAACCTTGGGTTTTCCAGGTTCAGCCATCTGTCGAAAGATGTTTGGAGACACATGGCCTTCCTGGCTCCTTGAAGTCATAACTGCTTTTCAGCTGGGTCAGTAGCTGGTTCTTGATAATTAAAAGAGCCTGATCTTCTTTAGGCTTCTCATGCTTCTGAGCCAGGTAAGGGTCAGGAGAGACCTATGTAGGTTTTTCATGGCCAGTCATGTCATCAGGCTTTGAGAGCTCACTGACCTTCCTGTGCAATGATCTATGGCTCCCACATACTTTCTCTTGTGATTGCCTTTTGATTTAATTTAGGCTGGCTGCTTGTTCAGAGAGTTACTGATGTTCTACTTGGATAGCTATGATGAATCAATGTTTGTTTTTCTTTTTTTTTTTTAAATCTTTCATATTAACTGCAAGGTGATTGCATCTTGATATCTAGATAACTGTTTTTTCTTATGTTAAAAAAAATTTCAGAAAGGTAACAGGAAATGTGCATCCTTCAATCTTACAACCTTGTCTCCGTGAGACTGACCGAATAATTGAATGTAAATAGTCGTGCCTGAAAATCTAACAGCCTATGAATCAGTTTCCTTAGAAATGAGTTGCACAATCCATGTGCAAGGATTTATCTCTTTTAATTTCATAATTAATTTGCCATGGAAATCTCAGCTGAGAAGTAGTATCTGGTTTTCATCTACAGCCTCCTTTTCACCTAACTGCATACGCTGGACTGTATGAGGCAGAAAGTAGGTCAAGTGGTGCACATGCGGCAAGTGTCTCCATTTAAAGCTGGACCCTGCTCCTTCACATTCCTTTTCAATGCTCTTTCCTGCCATCAGACCTTCGTGTAATGTGACTGCTCAGCCTTGCTCTCACACTTTATCGTGGGGGTCTACAGTCAGCTCAGAATGACATCGTCAAAATAATACTCCAAGAATTTAAGAAAAAACATTTTACATTATATGCCCAGGTTCTATTATATGAGACTGGGGGAAAAAAGTGTATATCAAGAAATCAGAGACCATTTGATAAGCTGGTTCAAAATTACCATTCAAAAATTGAAAAAATATATATTTATGTTTATATATAAAAATATACATTCCTGCTGAGTAACATATATACATTTCCTTACAAATATGAAAATTGGATGTAAATTTCTGCCCAGCAGTGAGGTGTTTACATTCCATAAGGAAAGGGTGGATGCCTTTTTTTCATTCTCATTTGCCTGCCAAAACCAAGCTTAGAGTTGTGTGTGTTCCATGCTGGAGCCAATGTTATGACTTGTCTATGAAAAACAGGGTATAGGTGACAAACGCAAGCTGTTGTGTGCTTCCTGCCGTAGATCTGTGAGCACCCAGGATTCTGCACTCCTATTCTGGTGTTTAAGTGCAGGAAGCTGCACTTCTCTATCAAGATGGCATGGTGACCAGGGCTGGATCTTTTCTAATCCCCTGTGCAAAGGTCAGTCATGGATCACAAGACAATCTTCGTTGGTAATGAAAATTCCCAAACCCCCAACCCGGTCCTTCTGGTCTTTCTTTCACTGATGCCAGAGGACAGGAGAGGTCCTACTTCACCCTGCATAGCGCCCCCTGGTAGCCAACTGTTGATAGTCTTCCCCAGAGGGCTATGAGGCAGGCTTGAACAGACTGGTTCTAAGCCATGGTCAAACAGGAGCAGCAGAGGGAGAAGAAGGGGGGGGCGGGGTCTCTGTGTCAGAATCCTCAACCCTCTCTTCTTGGACCTCAATAGTTTTTTTTTCCAGCTCTTACTGTTCAGCTGACCACTCCATTTCTCTGTTTAATTTACTGAAGTTGGTTTTTATGTATTTCTTTCTTCAGACCAGCTTCCTAATATTTACATACTTTTCACATAGATACAAACAGACAAATACAAAGGAAAAAATGTCTTGGTTGCCCTAATACATCACCAGCAATTCTGCATTCTGTCAAAGTTATATCTACCCGGAACTTATTAGCACTTCTTAGATATTATTTTTATTATCAGTTACCATCACTATAACTTCTCTTTGCCGAGTATTTGCTGGTTTGCCAGGTGCTGTGTTAAATGGCTTATATATGTTATTTCACATAAGCTACACTAAAACCTTCAGAGATGGGTATTACTACCCTTAATTAAAAGATGAAAAAATTGAGACTCATGAAGATTATATAATTTGCCCAATGCCACACCAGTGGTGAGTAGAGACTAGATTTTAAAGCCCATGCTCAAATTCAGAGCCCATGGTTTTAATCACTATTCTGTAGGGTTTTATCTGATTAGAAACATTAATCCTTAAAAGGAATCATTTTAGACATTCTGAACACAAGGTTCTTAGACCCTTAGGGATATACAGATGATCTTTCTGGGACCGTAAGTCCACTGAAAGGTAAACATGTGTGTGAATGTTTAAATGTGAGATGGCACTCAGTAGATTCTCAAAAGGACCCTAACCCCAAAATGGCTGTAGACCACTAAATTAGTTTTACTGCTCTCAGGTGTTAATGCAATCCTGGGTGCTCAGTGCTCAAGTGCATCTTTTCAGATGGAGGTCCTGGGAAGCTGGTGGAATACATTCACGTTTAATCGCACGCTGTAAATTGTGAAACTTGGAGGAGATATACAGTGGAGATCAGTGCTTCATTGCACCATGAGAGGGCAAATGATTTTAGAGGAACACTTTCACCTCATTACATGAAAGGGTGGTTAGACAGAGAGGTTGAACGAAGCCAGAGCTGATGATGGAAGCAGAGTTGTAGAGGGTCTGGGGTACAGGTTCTCAAACCTCGATGTACGACAGTTATCTGGAGTCTTTTAAAAATGTCAATGGCAGGGCACCATTCCAATTCCACAAAATCAGAATTTTGGGGATTGAGCTCAGGTTTCTGTATTTTTGGCACAGAGCAGATTGAGGATTACTGATCCTGTGGATTGCTCTTCTAAGACCCTAAGAACAGGGTCTTTGGGGGAAGAAGGATTATAGATAACTTTCACTGTTGGAGTCTTCTCTTGATTTCTCACTATGTCCCAAAACATAAACATAAACATAACATACACATACACACACACACACACACACACACACACACATCCTCTATGATGTCATCTGCCTACTATTTCCCCCTTAGCTCTCTCATTAAACCTGTGCTATGATATTTCAAATAAATTCATTCATTCTAACTTGTAAATGGCAGATAACTTGTTTGCTATCTTTCCAGAGACATTTAATTTTTAACAGGAATGATGTTCACATGATGACATTTCTAGCATCTAAAAGTATAGAGTTTGTCTATTCCCTAGAACCTACACATTGCATTTGCATGGGGATTTATATGTGGGTAACAATGGCTATGAGGAGTCATTTAATGAATTGACAACAGCTTGAAAGAGAAGAAGGTGAGTTAGATATTTCAGGTTTGACCTTTCCATGAGAGATTGAAATGGAGATTGTGAGTGGAATGATCTATCTTAAGAGAGACCTCAGAGATGGTGAACATAGCATTCCAAGCTATGAGTTCCTAATTTGAGGAATTGATGGTCAGGTACCTGTTCTCCTTGATCTAATTTTTGGAAAGTAAATACAAAGTTTTTGAGAACCAGCCATTTGTAGTAGCTTATTATTTTTTATCATCTTGTGGTAAAAGTGAATTATTGACCAGGCTGACAAGCTCCACACGTGAACACCAGGCATTACATCCAGCAAAGCAAAGCCTAGTGTCAATGGAGATCCATAAATCTTGATCTGTATGGCACTTCCACATTCCTGTTCACAAGCTTTTGTGACTTTTGTGAAGAGCAGGTTCTTATTGAGGTTCTCCCTTCTGTATTTCAGGACAGTGGGTATGAGGCTTTACATGTTAGATTCTGCAGATCCTCAGACATTCATAAACCCCCTCAGTTGTGATGAGGACTGGTTCAGAAGCCCTCAAATGCCAGATGAGGGTTTCCTTTGATGATAAGATGTACTTTAAACTGCTCAATAGAGGAGTTATTTCAACATTTATTTCAGCCAGCCTGTGTTTCTCTATGAATGGCACTAGACCCCTTCCTAAATAAGTCTTGATCTGTAGTTTTGCTCCAAAAAGCCAAGACTGACCAAGAGAAGCTGTGAGGTCTCCACTGCTCAATCCAAGCATTCTAAGGGAAGCAAATAACAGATTTCTCCAAACCCATCCACAAAAAATACCTGAAATCTATTACAGACAGTCCATCAAAGGGAAAGGTGGGTATTCATGGAGGTATTTTAGACCTTATGACGTATGAGTCTTGTTATTTTGAAAGGAATTACCCTCTTTTAAAAGCCGTGTCTTCCGAACAAACCACTGTGAAGAGTGAAAAGAGGACAACCAGGAGAAGCGATATTTAAAGATTTAACTATTCTTTCGGTTTATGAAAGTCCTAACTTCAAAGGAAAAGTGTCATTTACCCCAATGTCATCTTAATTAATGATTTAGAAGAAAGTACATTCCACTAAGATTCACAAAAACCTGAGTTTTATACCTGGCTTCCTCACTGATTGACTTTGTGACCTTGGACTATTTGCTTAATATTTCAAGACTTCCGTTTTCTCAACATAAAATGAGAGAATCAGACTAAATGATTTCTAATATTCCTTCCAGCATTAACATCCTGCAAATGTATTCGTTGAAGATAGGAAACCTCAAATGAGCATTTGGTTTAAAGTGTGACTGGTTTTACAATCAGATTTATTGTCTATGACCTATTCAGAATCCAATAGCTACCTGCGGAATTCTCAATGCTCGTCTCAGACACCACGGCATTCGGAACTTTAGCAGGGGGAGACTTTAGTGGATTTTTACCCTGACCCTTTATATAATAGATTAGGGAACCATGCCCCAATGAGATGATGTCTGGGTAAGGCTATTTAGCTATAGGCTGAGCTGGACATAAAACTAGAATATTCTAACTAAAGATATGTACCAAATATTATAGCTTTAATTAAAATATATATTTCTATATATAACTGGAACCTAATTATTGAGTTCACCTGATTTTAAGGAAAAGTGACTCAAGAAGTGAATGCAAACGTGTAAAAGTTGGAAGCTGCATAATGATCAATCCTAACAGAATTGTACTGTGGACAAACTCCAAAATTGATAAATCAGGAATTGGTCAAATTCTTTCATGTTGTTTTTAAAGTTCACATTAATCAATCATAATTTTTCAGGCTATCAGTTTCAAAAGTCTTGCCAAGTAAGATCCCTGAAGGTAGAGCTCATGTTTTTCCTGTTTTATTATCTGTGCTGCGCCTGAAGGCTGGGCAGCCAGGGATTCAGGATAGAAATCAGCTCAGGCCCCAGTTGCCTATGTAAACTTGAACAAATCATTTCATGTCTCTCTGAATATTTTCTTCGCACCAATAAAACAAGGAGACCGGAATATGGCCTTTAACGTGCACTTCAACTCTGAAATTCCAGGATTCTAGTAAATGGTTAGATAGAAACACACATACGTACATACTTGAATGATAAACTTTTTTCCTGAATTAAAGCGGATATAAACAAAAAGTCAAAAGTGAGTGAGACGTTTAAGTTCCCAGCTCAAGAGAAATTTTTTTCTCTTTTTCTCCCCTAGCATGCAGTAGGAACTGGTTAAACTAGAAAAATTCAAGTTATAAATATTTAAACTGCTTTTTTACAACATGGAGCTTAGATGCAAAGGCGTTAAGCACTTTAAGAAATAGATTGAAAAGAAATGTCATTATCTTGATTTCCTGAATTGATTTGCTTAATAACAATACTTAGCATTTATATAGTGTTCTGTATTTTCAAATTGCTTTATAATCATTAATCAGTTAATTCATGCAACCTCTCTGCGAGGTCAAGATTATTATCCCAATTTTACAGACAAAGAAATTGAGATGTGGAGAAATTAAGTGACTTGCCCAAGGTCATTGAGGAAGTGAGTGACAGGCTCTGGATTAAAACTTTGAGACTGAGTCTACACTGGCTAAATGAATTGTAGAATTGACATAATCAACTGAATAATTAAAGAAGAAATAACCATTTTCTCCAAAATAGCTAGAAAATTGATATAATCCTGGGCACTTACTAGGCTTGAATTATCTAAACGGTTGCTATTTTACATTTCACATATAGAAATAAACCACAGAAATACTTGTAAACGAAATGTAATTTGTGCTGTTTTGTTCTCCTTAATCGTAACAGTCTGCCCCAATCTGATTGACCTACTGGAGCTCTGCAAAGCATTTCTCTTTGATTTTAGAAATCCTCAAAACAGCCCCAGTTAAAATTTCTCTGTTTTAATCCAGTGAACATCTAGAGAATTTTTAACGTTAAGACTATGGTTCTTTTTATTACACCACGAAGGATAAGACGCAGATGAAATAAATATTTTGTGGACCGGACAGTTTTTCATTTGGTCCTTAAAGGATGAGTTATATTCTGATAGGAGGGAACTAGATCTGAAGGAACACCCTGGGTGAGAAGAAAGGTGAGGAAGAAACAGTCTGGTAGGTAGAGGCTTCAAGACAGAAGTCAGGCTGGGTGTGAAAGACGGTGTGAAAGCGAAGGAGACAAGAATGTATAACGTGATGAGGCAGGGGCATGTTAAGGAAAGAAGTCTGATTCAGAGCAACACTGGAGACTTTCAGGTAGGAGACTGGAAAACCATAGACCAAGTTATTTATTCCTCGCAATTAGTTTTCACTCTTGTTATTGTTTCCTCCCAACTATCTTTAAAATTTTATAATGAAAACAATGCTTGAAAGAGAGATGCTAGAAAGCTTCCAGGCTTTGCTGTGCTTTTAATTAGCTCTGGAACCTGGGACAAATTTTCAGACTCAATTTCATCATGAAACTGTGTGGAATAGAGGCAAGAAAATAAAGGGGCCAATGTCACCTGAGCACTCACTATAAGGCAGTATCGTGCCAGATCCTATCCATCCATCAACTCATTTAATGCCGGACAACCTTAGGAAGTGATTGTTATTTATTTATGGGTGAGCAAACAAATATTTAGAAATATTAAAAAGCATGCTCAAAGAAGTGGTAGAGCTGGTTTTTGAATTCAGGTCTACACAGACTGAAAGCAAAGCTCTAGTGTCTTTGTCTGACATCCACCTCTTTTAGGATAACATAAAATGAAGGTGAAGTCAGGATAAAGGCAAATTAAGTGCATTTTCAAGTAAGCCACTAGTTCCCAAATGTTGTTGCAAATTAGAATCACTTGGGAATCTTTAGAAACTATTATGTCACGCAGCACTGGGACATTTTAAAACTTCCCATGTGATTGCGAACTACGCATATAAGCAAATGGTATTAGATCCATCTGAGAGATGCAGCAGCCAACCATACTCAGCATGAGAAATGATTAAGACCTCTTCTAGTTGAGAATTTTTACCAAAAACATTTAATAGAATTAACATAACCTATTGGCTGATTTTTGTGTTGATGAGCTTCTAAGACATATTAAGATTTTCAAAGAATGGAAACCATTTTACCTGGTTGACAATAGTCTCATTGTCTTCCTCTGATTCTATTTTATTTCTCTCTGTGTCTATTTCTTTCACTCTCTCTTTTATCTCTTCTCTCTTCAGGGCATGGAGATCTAATCGGAATCATCTCAAGCCTTAATTATTTCAAAAATCATCCCTGGCAATAGTTCTCATTTTTAAGATCTGCTCATGCCATGCTCATGAGTAGGGAAAAACAAAGACTTCAGGGTTAGACACACCCAAAGTTTCATCTTGGCTCTACCAATTATGTAAATCTGTAGTCTTGAACAAACTGATTAACTTCACCAAACCTCAACTTCTTCACTTGTAAAGTGAGAATAAAAATATTTAACTCAAAGAAAAATTGTAGACTCACACATGCTTCCCTGGTCCCCACCCTGGCATACAATGGCCTTTTTCTGCTCCCCAATCTGTCACTAAGTAATGCCATTCAAAACAGTAATTTCCTCTTTCCTGTCACTGTGTCTTTTCCATGTATTTTAGCATTAACCTATGGTTTCTTTCATACCACACTGTCTCATTTCAGACCTACCTCATTGTCTCTTATTATTGCTATTTTATCTTTTTATTATTGTGTGTTTTTTGTGCAGTTACTTTTCTCTGCAAATACTTTATAAGTTCTTTAAAGATAGAGAAATATGATATTTAAAAAGTTTTATTCACTTTTCCAGCCCTCTCCCATCTCCTCCCTGTCCTCATTCTCTGTCCCTACTCCTAAGCATCTACAAAAGCAAATATCTCATAGGATTTATATCTATAGTTGTTGACATATATGAGATACATGGTTTATAGTCATGTTTTCTGAAACGCAATGAGGTTCTCATTACTTGTATCACTTTTCCAGTTGGTCTCAATGATGAGGATTTGAGCAAGCAGAGGTTTTGGGGGATTCTCTAAGTGTTGAGGTGCAGAAAAGTGGGACTATGTCAAAGTCCATAGAAATTTATTTTTTGTCTAAGGCTACAGTTACACAGGACACCAGTAACCTGATCTTGAGCACAGCTTCTTCTTGACGTTACGTGACAGTGAGACTGTATAAAAAAATCCTCAAGAGGGGCCCTACAGCAGAACCCTGATGCCCTAAAGCATGTGATTTGATCACCCCTATCTTAGTGCAAAACTTCAAATATTGTTTGACTTTAGAAGTCTTTTAAATCCAGCTACTGTGCTCAACTGGAACAAGACAGTGATTTCAACAAACTGACATATACTGTTGTCTGGGGGAATTTACCCCTCTTTCATTTCAAATTTTCTAGGTAACATCTTGGCTCAAGATCCTTTGTTTGAAATTTCTGGGTAAAATAAATTAAGTATGCCCAGCTTCTGCCCCGATATAATGGAATATAATGGATTTATAATGCATAAAGTATTTCCAAATCATTCTTTTTCTGGACAGTGGAATCTGGAACATACTTCTCTCTTCTTTCTTTCTGTTTATTCAAATCCCGCCCAGACTTTAATCCCCATTTTAAATACCCCTGTGAGGCTATCTCTCAACATAGCAGCTCTTACTGATCTTTTCCTTTAATGTCTTATAGTGAGGATGCCCTGTATTGCAACAATTGAACAATTATATGATATTTTCATGTGCTGTCATCTCTTACTTTCTACGCTGCATATGTTTTAGTTTCATGTGTCAGCATTGATTGGAAGCCTCTGAATGGCAAGAGACTTGCTTTCTCAACATGCATTTTCTATCATTCTGTATTTATAGAAGGTACTCACAAATTCATGTTTATCTGTTGATCTTCAATGACTTTGGTTTTGAGAAGGAGAAGAATGGGAAGAATTTTAAGAAAGAGAAGTTGGCCTACAGAACAAAGGGTAAATTTAATGAAATCTGGATTATTTACATACAAATTTACTTTATGAATTCTCCATAGCATTTGAAAAGCTTATCCTGGTTCTCTCTCCCTTGCTTTTTTTCTAAGTCCCCTTCGTCTGTTGTTATTTGGTATGTGCTTTGGGAATGCAAATTATTTCTTTAACATTAGACCAAAGCAAAACATAATTAGAAAGGGAGATCAAAGATGCATCCTCTAATACATCTCAAGGCCAAATATGAATGATTTCTGAATGATCTGCTATTTTACTAAATCGTGTCACACAGATAATCAGAAGTTATGCTACCACATTTAATCTCGCATTAACCCCTGCATTTTGAGGATGATAGTGTGAATTTGTCCAAAATAGTATTGATCTCCTTTAACACTGCATGTGGACTCTTTGGCTTGGCAAACTATGAATTAGTGTGAAAGCTAAAGAGCATGGGGATACTTTAAAAAACATAAGCAAATAAAATGTGAAAAGCAATAAAAAGCAAAGCACTAACTAGAATCACCAGCTCTCATGATGCCTTCTGAAACTCTGTGGATTGGCAAGAGATGGAAGTATTCGTCATAATAGCAGAAAGGAAGGACTATGCCACATAATTGTCTGCCTAGCCTGGCATTCCTACTTTGGTGATAAAATGTTTGCTGAAACTGTGAAGCCTAATGAAAGTAAACACAGTTATTTTGGCCCAAAGGAAAATAAAATATAGAGTGGCACATCTATTCTAATATTCATATATGTGAAAGACTGTACTACATAGGAGTAGGAAGACCCTATTCTCAGGCTTTCAATATGTAGTATATGGGAACAAATAGACAAATAAAATCAAACAATCAAGGCAAAAAGAACAATATTGGGAGGTAGACCATACCTTAGAAATCAATTAATCCAACCCCCTTATTCTGCAGATGAAGAAACTGCCCTTTGGAGGTCAAGTGACTTTCCCAAGATAACACACTTCTGCCACCTTGGCAAAATATGGCAAAAGCTAAAAATGGCTAATTCCCAATTTACCATTCCTTTCACCACATCATCATGGAAAGAAGGAATTCCAATAGACGTAGTTAACATGTCGGAAGAATTTTCAAAGAGAAGTATGGGTGCATTTTTTTCAGAAAAGCTTTGTAAATAATAGACATATACTGAATGGGCTAGTTCAATATACAGAATTATCTATGGAAGAGAAACTGATTAGGTGATATCTAACATGTCTCTGTGCCCCAGAAAGGAGTTTCAGTGATACCTGTTTTGGAAGTGGGTTGATCAAAATGTCAGCAGACTTAAAAAATGATCATATGTGCCAATTTGCAGTAAATAGCGGTGTCCCATCTCTATAGTAAATCTCATCAAAGCCCCTCACTTTCCAAGAAGAGATGTCAGACTCAAGTGCAAATTGTTCAACACCCTGACTTAACCAGGTTATGTGAAGCTTCAGAGGACGAACTAGCTCTCAAACCTGAAGGTATTGATACTGGGGCAAGCTATGTGTGGAAAACTTCCACCATCCTGGGATTCCAGCAATGAATTCTGTCTTGCTTTCTGTCCAGTGATTTGGGAAAGTTGAGTTACTATTAGTTTCATTTTGTAATTCATTAGTTTGATTGAGTGTCACTAAACTGAACATCTGGAGACAAATGAAAGGTACATAAATAACAATCACATTTTTAAAGATGGGAAAATAAAAATCTATTCTGGAAAATACAGTGGTAGTAAGCTGCTCTAGAAACTGTGTAAATGAAAGAAAGCCATCTATGTTCCACTTTGTCATAAATCCAAGCAAAATGGCTTCATTAGAAATATTTATAAGATTCCAACTGGCTATGTATTTTACCTGGTAATTTTATAAGTGTGTGAATATCTTCCTGAAATATATAAGTACATATTGTGGATTTAATTATACATATACATATGTATGTAAATGTACACATATCTATATTCCTCAAAATATTTCTATGAGGTGAGCATATGTTAGTGAAATTTCTTCTCCACTTTCATTTTTGTGTCAGAATCTTAAAGTAGAAGGGGATTATAAAATCCACTGACTGCTCCATCACTCTAGTCTCCACACTTATCAACCAGAACATAGAACTTTGTATGCATTCAACTGGTAAATGAGATTATATCATTTCTTTTCTTTCTTTAAAACCATCCAACGGCTTCCAATTATACTTCAACTTGAATCCCTACTCAAACCATCACAAGACCTTATCTATATGATCCTGCCTACCCTTTTTCAAGCTATTATTTCCTTTTTCCCCTTCTTTAGTTTATTAGACTTTTTATTTATTTATTTATTTATTTATTTATTTATTTATTTATTTGTATGTGCCACACAGAACTTGTTTCTACCTTAGGCCTTTCATACCTGCTGCTGTCTGCCTGGAATCCTAGAGTCCCAGGCATTTTATGTTTGCCTCTTACTCAGAGGGGTCATTTCTGACCACCTAATTTAGAAGAACTCTAGTTATCCAGCTACTCTCCTCTGCAATAACCCTGGGTTCCTATCTTCTCAAGACTTCCTTTTTTCTTTAAACAATTTTAAAATTTACTTCACATACATTTTTTTGTTTTTACTTTTGTGTCCATATTCCACAGCAGAATTTAAATACCCTAAAATTCTGGCTATTATTTGTCCTATTCATTGCCATACCCCTAGTATGTGGAAGAGTGCCTGACCTAGTGTAGATGCCAAGTAAGTATGGAACAAATGGATTAATTCATTGAAACACGGGACTAAGAAGAGGAGAGGGAGAGAAAATATCCATATTCCAGAGTATACTAAGGCATTTTAGTTAATCTGGGTTTCTCTCTCTAGTTGGGGAGAGATGGTGAGTGCTAAACTCTTTTCTCTACCAGAGGAAGAGAATCATAAGATTTAGGGAAATTAGGATGGATATCAAATGCTTTCTCTCTGGACCTTCTTAGCTTTTATAGGAGCTGAGGAAAACCCATTACTGGACTCTGGATCCCCATTCCTTATTTAATACTTCTGTTTACATGCTTCTGCTTAAATGAGTAGGAGGTGGGATCAAGATATCCAAGATTTTAACAGTATCCCCAGAATTACTTAAGATTTAATTAAAATAAATAATATCTACCATATAGCTCAGTACTTGGAATATTCAATAAATCTTAAGTGCTTCTCTTTTACCCTAAGTTGGGAGGGAGGTTGTCTTGTAGGCCCTAGGTCGGTTACCAAAGTGTAGCTAATAAAGGCTGTCTTCACTACAGCAAATTAAAGAACAATCATGATGTGGTAGGGCTCCTCACGGACTGTACTTCGTTACTAGTTATTTATAGCTGGAATCCCATTTCGCAGAATTCAATTCCATTATATTTAATTTAAAAAGTGCTTAGTGAACACTGTTGTGGTCCAAGCTGCGTGTTTGTTCACAAAGGAGCAGGTAGTTTCCTCATCCTCAAAAACAAAACAAAACAAAAAACAAAGTCCTCTAGATGGAGAAACATTGCAAATCAACAGGCAAAGCAGGCAAACAGTAAGAGGATTAGAACATGATTAAATTTTGAGTGGTACAGACTAAAAAGGGAGGAAGAGAAATTCATGAAGGACTTGGGTCTCAAACTGGTATCTGAAGGATCAACAGCAAATGAATATTCAAGATGAGTATGCTCTAATTCTGGGAAATGAGCAACTAAGCCTGCTCAGTGTGAGGAGGACTATAGTGAGAGATCAGCTGGAAAAATAAAGTTAGGGTAAAATTTTCGAAGGCTTTATAAGTCAGGCTGTTGAGTTTGGAATTGAACTTCCACATGAAATATAGGAATGAGGCTCACTTTGCAGATGAAAAGAAAGGATCTGGGGTCAGCCAGTAATGCACAGTGCTCAGGACTATAAACCTATCCCATGTAGGAGTCCAGAAATAGCACCCCCCACTTGCTACATTTAAAATATGATTAGATTTTTCAGGAGTCTTATTTAGACACAACTTACATTCTTTGTAAAAAAAAATATATATATATGGATCCCTCTGTAATAGCAACATAATATCCAGAAGAGATAAAAACACTAATGAAGCCCATGTAATTCTATTCGATGCTCTTATCCTCAGGATAGTGAAAATCTGATGGATTAAAACAGCATAATAGACCTACAGCCTTTATAAAACTCTATGGGATGTTTCTGGGGTGAAAATCAGCAATTTTGAATTCTGGTGAGCAGCAAATATTGTTTGGGCAGACTTTTTTAATATTTCTGGTCCTCAGAAACCTAATCTTTTCCCATTTGGGGGTGACAGTGACCTTAAATCAGCTATTCACAATCTGTTGGCAAGTGAAATCAAAATATATGCTTAGACAACCTTTTTTGCACATCTTCATGGAGGGAAAAAAATAATAAAAGGAGTTCTCAGCCCAGAATATAAACTATGCTGACAATTACACTTGGCCTGCCTAGACATTTCCTGTGCTAAATTCCACGAGGAGAGTAATGCAAAGCTGCCTTGCACATGGAGAAAAATCAATTTCATAAGAGATATATCTTCATGTGTCATGATCCAGTGTATGATTGTGGCCTTTGATGTCTATTTAGCTGGCAGCAAATTTACAGCCGTAACTTTTAATTCCCAGCAATGAGTGCAGCAAAAATAACTTAACAGTTAAATAGGAACCTTGTGCTCATTGGGTGACTGTAATCAACTGCCAGGAATGACCTTGAAATTGGACATTCCTCTCTGCTTAAGCGCCATTAGCAATATTTTTCAGAAAGCAAACCATTTAACTGGTTGCAAAAAAAAAAAAAAAAAAAGTACCGATAAAAATCTACTCTTGGCTACTCTCTAAATTGCACTGCACTATCTGGTCGCCAGCTGAGGGTGAAGAGCATTGTATATTAAAAGATTTTCATTGTGTAATAATGTGAATACCAGGAGCAGTAATTATAAAATCAATAATTCGTAATAAATATGTCCTCCTTATATAATTACTAAATGATTGCAAAACCAATATTATGCACTAGTTAGAATGGAAAAGGTTGCCATTAAAGACTTTCTATATTACACATTATTGTTCAAATCTTAAACACCTTTGGTCAAATGAAGCAAAGCTTTATCCTCATCAGAATCAAGCTAATGCTATTTCTTTTCAAGCTCCTAAAAAGTAGTTTCATGGTGAAACTAATTATCAGATTAAAATATCCATCTTCAACATGACTATGTGTAATTCTACTGTCTCCTTTGTTTTGTGCTAGATCATGTTGTGATTTTTACCTCAATGAGGGTATGTTTATCTATCCACATTCATCTGCATCAGGAGTCCATCTATTGTCATTTCTCATGTCTTATAAATAAAGCCAAACCACCAGAGAAATTTTTATTAGCCCTTATATTTCAATTCACCACACAAGAGAACATGTTCTTATTGGGAGAAAGTCAACCACGTTCCCCTTTTGTGAAGGCAAAGTACGTTTTTGGTCTTTGATTACATTACTTCTGATCTGCTCATACTCTGTGAGGCTGCTGAGAAGGGGTCACTAATGTTTACTGCTAGCCTTACCAACACACCAGAGCTGAGCACTGGCCAGAGACACCACTTAGACTGCAGCACAACACCTACAGCATCAGACTTAGAGACTGGTCCCCTAACCCTGTGCATTCTTCCTATATCTCCTCAAGAAGTATTTAAGGTGTGCATTTATTAAGCTCCTACTGTGTGCAGCCAGCCCTGTGTGGAAAACATTAGAAAAAAAGAAGTAAAAAAGGGAAAAATGTGGTTCTTAGCTTCAGGCAGTGTATTTAATTGGGATTATAAGCATTTTGGAAATATTCTAGGAAAAATAATTTTTATGTCACACAGACTGTGACAGCAGTCTTAAGCCTTATGAAGATAACATTTATTAGTTTACATGATGAAAGGCCTCTTATGTGACCACATGATACAAAAAAATCTAATCGGTACATACAAGGTTAATGTCAAAATCAAAATGGATCCTGTGGGCCACAGCCTTGACAACTAAAATATATATCATGGACTCCATATTTCTAGGGCTTATTTCTCTGACCACTCAACCCTAACCTGATAGCTCACCTTCCCGACCTGCCATAGTGCAGACCATTCATCAGTCCTGCCTAGTATTTTGCTCTTCTCACTTTGCATATTGTATTAGGGTTTTCTGGAGAAAAAGAACTAATAGGATGTATGTGTGTATGTGTGTCTGTGTGTAGATGGAGAGAGAGAGGGTGAGAGATTTCTTTTAAGGAATTGGTTCACACAACCGTGGAGGCTGGGAAGTCCAAAATCTGCAGGGTAGGCAGACAGACTAGAGATCCAGAAAAGAGTTCATATTGCAACTCAAATCCAAAGGCAATCTGGAGGCAGAGTTTCTTCTTCCTCAGGGGATCTT
Organism: Phoca vitulina; assembly: GCF_004348235.1. Lineage (NCBI taxonomy): Eukaryota > Metazoa > Chordata > Mammalia > Carnivora > Phocidae > Phoca > Phoca vitulina. The sequence continues at coordinate 4,790,168 of NW_022589727.1, forward strand.
GGTCTATTTTCTCTTTAGGCCTTCAACTGATTGGAAGGGGTCAACCCACATTATGGACAGTAATCTGCTTCACTCAAAGACTATTGATTTAAATGTTATTCTCCTATAAAAAATAACTTCACAGAAATATCCACACTATGTTTGATTATATCTGGGTATTGTGGCGTACCCAACTGTATACATAAAATTAATCATCACACATCTAAACTCCCCAGCAAAGAATCCATCTATTGGAAGAGACTTTTGACATCAATTCTTATCCAAACACTTCATTTTATAAATAACAATACTGAGAACAAGAGCTTTTGCATAGCTTCTTGCAATTTCACAGTACCTGGCACTATTTGGGGCTCACCCATTCATTTGTACTTTTTCGTTCACAAACACATATCAAAAGGTAATTATTTTTTTTAAGATTTTATTTATTTATTTATTTGTCAGAGAGAGAGAACAAGAGAGAATGAGTGAGCGCAAGCAGGGGGAGAAGTAGGCAGAGGGAGAAGCAGGCTCCCTTAAGCAAGGAGCCCGATGTAGGACTCGATTCCAGGACCTGGGATCATGACCTGAGCCAAAGGCAGACGCTTAACTGACTGAGCCACCCAGGCATCCCTCAAAAGGTAATTCTTAAATGGAATTCTGGTTTCTAATCTAGCCTTGCAACATAATTTATACATAAATATAAAACATAAAATGAATGATTATAAGCAACATGAATGACTTGTGTTGGTGTCTGATGGAAGTAGAGAGGTGACCACAGCAAAGGAATGGTACCATATATTTCTGATTCTTTGCTTGCTTGAATGCAGACATTTGCAGTGAATTCTTGAAGTATGTGCTACTTCATGTTATCAAAAACTGAGTGACTATACTCACTATTTTTGGAAAGAACACTGATAGAGACTTTTTATGGCTATTTAGTACCAGCTTTTGGAATTAAAATAGCAAATCTTAAGTATTTGTAAGTTTTTGGTCTAACAATTGTATTTCTAGTAATTCCTGTTTCTAGCAATTTAGACTACAAATATACTTATATACATGGCCAAAATATATTTGCAAACATACCCATTGCAGTATTTTTGTTATAGACATAAAATTGAAGCAAGGTATGTGTTTATTGATAAAGGATTAATAGTTACGGTGCAGCTCTACTCTCAGTCACCATGGAAAAACTATCAAGCAATGTAAGTAAGACTTATACGTCCTTGATGGGCAAGATCTCCAAGATTTAGAAGAAGTCACAGAATAATATATGGAGTATGGTCCCTCTTATTTTAAAAAGAAAGATATATGCATATGGGTGCACACATGCAAATGAATAGGTAAAAGACTGTTAGGAGACACATTTCATGGTGGGTATCATGAGGAAGAAGTGTGCAATTGGGATATGGGCAAAATGAATATTTTGTGTTTTAATCTATATACTTCTGTATTTTTTCAATCATTTAAAACTATTGTTATGCCTTGAAAAAGCAAAGCAAAGCTGGTGGCAACATAATTCCAGACTTCAAGTTATATTACAAAGCTGTAACAATCAAAATAGTGTGGTACTGGCACAAAAATAGACACACAGATCAATGGAACAGAATAGAAAACCCAGAAACGAACCACAACTATATGGTCAATTAATCTCTGACAAAGCAGGAAAGAATATCCAATGGGAAAAAGATTGTCTCTTCAAAACGTGATGTTGGGAAAACTGGATAGCAACATGCAAAATAATGAAATGGGACCATTTTCTTACACCATACACAAAAATAAATTCAAAATGGATTAAAGACCTAAATGTGAGACCTGAAACCATAAAAATCCTAGAGGAGAACACAGGCAGTAACCTCTCTGACATTAGCCACAGCAATTTCTTTCTAGATATGTCTCCCGAGCCAAGGAAACAAAGGCAAAAATAAACTATTGGGACTACATCAAAATAAAAAGCTTCTGCACAGTGAAGGAAACAATCAATAAAACACAATCTACAGAATGGGAGAGGATATTTGCAAATGACATATCTGATAAAGGATTAGTATCCAAAATATATAAAGAACTTATAAAACTCAACACCTATAAAGCAAAATAACCCAATTACAAAATGGGCAGAAGACAAGAATAATTATTTTTCCAAAGACATGCAGATGGCCAACAGACACATGAACAGATACTCAATGCCATTGATTGAGGAAAATACAAATCAAAACCTCAATGAGATACCACCTCAAACCAGTCAGAATGGCTAAAATTAACAAGTCAGGAAACGACAGATGTTGGCAAGGATGCAGAGAAAGGGGAACCTTCTTGTACTGCTGGTGGGAATGCAAACTAGTGCAGCCACTCTGGAAAACAGTAGGGAGGTTCCTCAAAAACTTAAAAATAGAACTACCCTATGATCCAGCAATTGCACTACTGAGTTTTTACCCAAAGAACACAGAAACACTAATTCAAAGGGATACATGCACCTTGATGTTTATAGCAGCATTATGTATAATAGCCAAATTATGGAAACAGCCCAAGTGTCCATAGACTGATAATGAAATAGAATAGAATGATAACGGATAGTGGAATGGAATGGAATGGTATGGAATACTACTCAGCCATAAAAAAGAATGAAATCTTGCCATTTGCAATGACATGGATGGAACAAGAGGGTATTATGCTAAGTGAAATAAGTCAGTCAGAGAAAAACAAATACCATATGATTTCACTCATATGTGGAATTTAAGATTTAAGATTTAAGAATCCTTTATTTCACTCATATGTGGAATTTAAGAAACAAAACAAACAAGCAAAGGGGGGAAAAAGAGAGGCAAACCAAGAAACAAACTATTAACTATAAAGAACAAAGTAATGGTTACCAGAGGGGAAGTGGGGGCAGGTTGGGTGAAATAGGTGATAGGGATTAAGGAGGGCACTTGTTGTGGTGATTCAACACTTGTATGGAAGTGTATACCTGAAACCATATTACACTGTATGTTAACTAACTGGAATTTAAATAAAAACTTTAAAGAATAAAATTATTGTTATATGTAATTTTAGTTTATTCATTTTCATTTTTGTACAGCATTCCACTTTACAAAATGTATACAGATATATTCTTTAGTGAAAGGGAAAAAAGAAATATGTATGTTTGTTTCTCAGAGAAACAGTATGTTTCTATTTTTATAAATTTCAGAAGCAAAAAAACCCCTAAACTCTATTGTTTAAGGATGTTGACACAGTGAATCTATGAAGAGAAACAAAGATATAATTACCACAAAAGCCAGGACAGTGGTTTTCTCCAGGGAAGGAGGGAGGAGGTGTTGATTTAAAAAATGCAGAGTGGGGAATTTTGAACGTGTTCTATTTCTTGTGTTGCAGTTTGTAGGTACTGGTTCTGTAATTATTAAACTTATATAGATATTTAATGCACTTTTCTGTCCACATTGATGTTGTACAATAACATGTATAAAAGTATAATTGCATAATATAAAATGAGAGAACAAAGTCAAATTGGATGATCACTATTTACAAAATTTGGCATAAATATAAACGAAGGACAAATAGGAAAGTTAGAGACTTTTTTTTGAAATATTCCAGAAAAGAAGTTCATAGAAATGTAATACATCAAGAGCAAACAATTTTGCCTAGCATGGAACATGTAAGATGGCATTAAGAACAGTGTAATGCATTCTATTTTATAGAATTTAAAGCATTTTTGCATTCGGACACCATTTGTTTATCAGAAGAGTCAGATACAATATTTTTACAGAATGAGACCCAGGAATGCGAGATATTGAATGAACACCTAGACCTTCTTATAGGATGATTCTGTTACCAGTGGGTGCCCCCTTTCATTGTGACAGTCTCTCTCTCCCAATACCATATTTCTGTCTCTCCATGCCCAGCAGTGGGCCCCAGGATGCAAGATGCTCCGCTATTGCCCCTTTAATGACCGTATACTTCAGGGAGATTGTGGTTTTCTACTAACACTGACTCTTAACAAAACAACCCATTTTTTGACTAGATAACAAATGCATAAAATATGTGAAGCAATTTTGTGCCATATTTTTTGTATTAATTAGGTACAACATACATTATATTCTGTTGCATAATGGTAATTACTACAGTTTATAAAGTTGGTTTTTTTTTGTAATGTGAGGCACCCAGTTCTTTGCTTTTATGTACATGATCACACTTTTAGAAGTCCCACATAATCTTTTGAAATTGTTACTATCCCCACTTTATGGAGAAGGAAACTGAGGCAAGAGATTTTTCAAAAGTGTCTTACATCACACAATTACTAGGTGGGAAGCTGGCTGCTACTTACAGGAGTCTCTTTGATTGCAGAGCTCAAGCTCCTACCTTCTACATTAAGAATCCCCACCTGCCCACCCCTGAAACTAGTTCATATAACACTATCTATATAACACAAGTGTTACGGACTGACGTTCCCCACAAAAACGTATATATTGAATCCTTAACCCTCTATGTGATTGTACTTGGAGACAGAGCCTTTCAAGAGGTAATTAACATTAAATAAGCTCATATGGTTGGGCCCTAATCCAATATGACTAGTGTTCTTATAAGAAGAGGAAGGAACACCGGGGACATGAGTGCACAGAGAAGAGGCCGTGTGAAGACACAGTGAGGACGTGGCCATCCGCAAGCCTTAGGAGAAACCAAATCTGCCAATTCCTTGATCTTTGACTTTCAGCCGCCAGAATGTTGAGAAGATATATTCCTGTTGTTTAAGCCACCCAGTCTGTGATATTCTGTTATGGCATTCCTAGCAGATGAATACACACAGTACTAACACGTTGTAAATACTGACTCTATTTCCACAGACATTTACCCATATCTATCACTGTTTTGCTAAAAATAGCAAGAAAAGCTTGTGTTTTTAATTACATGATATTTTAATTGAAAAAATCTATTTTACTCAGGAAAGAAACTGAGGGTTGCTGGAGTGGTGGGGGGTGGGAGGGATGGGGGTGACTGGGTGATAGACACTGGGGAGGGTATGTGCTCTGGTAAGCGCTGTGAATTGTGCAAGACTGTTGAATCTCAGATCTGTACCTCTGAAACAAATAATGCAATATATGTTAAGAAAAAAAAAAAAAGAAGATAGCAGGAGGGGAAGAATGAAGGGGGGGAAATTGGAGGGGGAGACGAACCATGAGAGACGATGGACTCTGAAAAACAAACTGAGGGTTCTAGAGGGGAGGGGGGTGGGAGGATGGGTTAGCCTGGTGATGGGTATTAAAGAGGGCATGTTCTGCATGGAGCACTGGGTGTTATGCACAATGAATCATGGAACACTACATCTAAAACTAATGATGTAATGTATGGGGATTAACATAACAATAAAAAAATTTTTAAAAAAGAAAAAATCTATTTTATAAAAATAATTCAAACATGATAAAAATGTGTATAATGAAAGATAAGTCTCCTGCCCACCTTTGATGCCAGGAATCTTTCCCCAAAATAGCTTGTTACCTATTCCTGCTCAGAGATGTTCTACACATACCCAAGTATGATATGTGTGTGTGTGTGTGTGTGTGTGTTTGCTGAAGTAGAAAAATATTATCCATATTCTTTCCTTCTTCGTTTTTTCATTTAACTATATGTCAGAGACAAATTCAATGATCAACACATTATATTTTAAGGATATTTTAAAGTTGTAAACAGGGTTAAAAAAATAAAAGAGCATTGAAGCATATAAAGAAACAGAGCAAACACCAGCTTCACACGTCCTGCTCTCCAACACCACATGTGTCTCTCTCAATAATTTTCTCTATTTCCTATGCAATAATTTGTGTTGTCATGACTTGGTTTATACATTTTAGACAGTACATATATTTACTTACTCCTATAGGACAGGAAGCTTTAGCTCTCTCTCTCTTTTTTTTTAAGGTTTTATTTATTTATTTGACAGAGAGAGACACAGCGAGAGGGAACACAAGCAGGAGGAGTGGGAGAGGGAGAAGCAGGCTCCCCGTCGAGCAGGGAGCCCAATGCAGGGCTTGATCCCAGGACCCTGGGATCATGACCTGAGCCGAAGGCAGATGCTTAACGACTGAGCCACCCAGGCGCCCCATGTTTTAGCTCTCTTAAAACACCTCCTCCTACTAGCCCTTATCCATTCTCCCAATGTAGATTATTTTTTAGTTACTTCACCAAATACACAAAATAAGTAAACTAAATTGAAAAAGATAATTACAACAATAAATACAGTTTAATTATTATAAGTGTACAAATATTGTTTATTGAGTGGCCAGGAATTTTGCTCTTATAACTTTTTTAGAAAGTTTTTCTAACTTTGTATTTTGTTGGAGTTATGATATTAAATGTGTTTTTTAATTTTTATAATTTTTTATCTATTCATATTTTTCATAAAACTATCATGTACCTACTAACAATTTTCTCCAGATGCACAAATATATTACATAATACAATTTCTTCCTCCCTCCTTCACTTCCTTTCTCCTTTTCTGTGTGTAAGAATGCATGCAGCTAGCTAGCTAGCTAGCTAGCTAGCTATCTATCTATCTATCTATCTATCTATATCTATCATCATTCTATCCTTTGCCACACTTTCAGCCTCCAGAGTTTTGAGAAAAAGCATTACTGTTGTTTCAGCTACATTTAGGTTATTGTGCTAGAACTTCTGTTTGCTGTTTATTCATTTTATAATTCTGGTTTCCTACATCTCACACCTTTTTTCTCAGTTTTGCCCTCTTTTTGTTGGTCTTCATCCTCAAGCAGGTTCCCATGAGGGATAAGGGATGCACATTTGTTGAGTCCTTACATGCTTTAAAATGTCCTTGACTACTGAGTACTTAAAAAGGATTAAAAATAATTTTCTCACATGTCTTAGAAGGCTTTCCTCCACTATCTTCTGATTTCCAGTACTGCTTTTGAAAAGTCTGATTTTATTCCAGTCCCATTTCTTATATGGTAAGCCCCCCCACCCTGAATTTAATTATCTTCATCTCTGCTGTTTTATAATTTTTCAATGCTGTGCTTCATTGCAGTAATGTCCAATCCTTACTTAGAAAAAAGCTGTCAACTTTGTAACTATTGTATTAGAATATTTCTAAGAGTCTTCTCTTTGACAGCACAGTTTAAAATAACACTTTTTAGAACCATGTCCCACACAGCAGGCATTGTATGTTGCTCATTTGAGATTGTCATGAATCAGCTGGGTTATCATCAGCATAGATATTGTATGGAGCATCCAAATATTAATGGACAAATCAAATCTAGTGTCCCTTTCAATTCTCTCTTGTGTAGCTCAGACCTAGCAATGCATTGCACCAGAGCCTAATGCTCTCTTGGTAAGATCCAATGTGAGTCTCTCTTGTTTTCTTAGTAGATTGAAAATTCCTTTGTGAATAGAGACCCTGACTTAAATTGTCTTTGTGTGCTTCACCTGCCTAATACTTTACAGAGAACATGGATAATTTTCCAATGGATTTCTGTTGATTATTTTATCATAGATCCATTCATATAGTTTTTAGCTCTGATCCTTCACTTGGGTTCTCTAATAATCATTGACAAGGAGTCAAACCTGATCTTAGCAAGGTGGTAAAGAAGGTATCACGGAGGTTCTTTGGCATTCTCCTGTTTTCCTTTGCTCAAATATACTTTCTTCCTTTTTCTGTCCTCCCTTCACTATGCAATGGGTACTCTTATATGGTCACTTAACTTCTCAGTGCCCACAAATTAAGTGCATTCACACTGCCTGCTCTTCACATTGTTGTCTCATTCTCCATTTTTTTCTTCTTTCTGAGGCTTGATATAGTCATATTCAAAGTTTTCCAATGTTTCATTTTTTGGGGAAATTGTATCCATTATCTACTGCTGGGCAACAAACCATATTAAAATTTATTGGCTAAAAAAACCAAACAATTATTATTTCTCCAAAGTTGATGAGAAGTTGATTGGGCTTGTTGATCTGGCCAGGCTTGGCTGATCTTGGGTAAACTCTTGTATGTGTGATGAGCTGGTAGGTTGGTGGCGACTGACTGGTCTAAATGGCTTTACTTATACATCGGGCTGGCTGTCAACTGGAGCAATGGGGTGACTGGACCCCCTCTTTTATCATCCAGAAGGCTACTCTGGGCTTGTCCATATCAAGGTAGCTGGTTCCCAGAAGGAGAGCAGAAGTGTGCACCACTTCTCAAGGCCGAGGCTTCAAAATGTCTTATTTTTATTTCTGCATTCAGTTGGTCAAAACAAGTCACAGGGCCAGTCCTGACCTTGAGAAGTACAAAAATAGACTCCATCTCTTGATGGGAAAAGCTGCAAAGTTTCATTGCAAAAGGGCATATGTAGTGGGGGAGAAATAATTGCAGCCATTTTTGTAATCAATCTACAATGGCGTGCTCTCTGGTCATAATTATTCATATCCATCCTACATTGAAAATACCCATACTCCTTCCCAAGACCCCCCCAAGGTCTCATTTCATCATGAATGAATCGTATCATTCATTCATCATGCTCTTGTGATCTCCGTTAGGTTGACAAGCAGTTCTTACAGTGTAACTTGTATTGTTTTGCAGACTTATGAACAAAAAAAAAGAAGACAAATTTTCTATCCCTCCTCCACCCACCACATCCAACATACAATTGTGAGAACAAGAAAACAAAATAGACATTCCCATTTCAAAAAGAAAAACAGTCACTTAGCGCAGAGCATTTCTAAAGTCCCACTGGATAAATGCTGTGGGATTCCAAGATCAAGAGCAGAAGCATGCCAGGACTATTGCGCCTCAGTTTAGATTTGGCACAACTTTATTTTTGCTGATTCTATGCATCAAAGTAATCTCGAAGACCAGCCCAGATTTGAAGAGTGGGAAAATAGACTATAATTCTTGGCAAGATTTGCAAGATTTGCAACATTGCCTGGCTACATGAACACAGAGAAGGGAATAATTGAAGCCATTTTTGTAGAATCTACTGCAGAGAGCTTCTAGGTGGCAAAAGCTCAGCTGATACATTAATTCATTAATGACATTAATTCAACCTAATATATCTATGAGTATTAACATATCCTGACTTCCTCATCACATTCACATTTAAACACATTTAAACTAAGGACTTGAATATCTTACAAGATCAACTTTGATCTCTTTTTATTGTTTAGGGTAATACTTGCTGTTATAACAAATCAATGACTAAATCTCAATGGCTAAATCAATAAAAATTATTTCTTACATATCCAAAGTCCACGGCAGACATTTGGCAGGAGATCTTTCATGTACTGATTCAGAGATCAGGGCTACTTTCAGTTTTATAGGCCCTTTCCCTAGTTTCTATCTCCTACTAAGAAAAGATAAGAAAAGAAAATACACTTTCCCTAGCACATATTCAGTCCTACTGGTAGAATCTGTGCAGGGCCCTTTCTTGGGAAAGTTGGGGAAGTGGCCTGATTAGGCCACCTTTCTTAAAAACTTCTCTTACCCAGTGTTTGTCCAGGCCCCTGGCTTACATCCCTACAGTTTTCCTAGCTCATTATCCTTCTTGGACATAGTACCACAGGGTATTTGGAATCTGCCTTCTTTAGGGGCTGCACAGTTCTTGCAGCCCTCTTTCTGATAATGCAACTGAGTACCCTGTCACATAAACTATGCTTCAGTCCAGGCTTGAATTCTCTGACAATAAGCTTATTTGAAATATTAGCAGGCTCAAGGTGTGTGTTTTTTCTACACGTTCTTGTGTGCCAGGATTTATACCTACAGTTCTTCCTATTATGGTCCAGATGCATCTTATTATTCCAACCCTTTAACGCCCTTTTCTTTGGATTTGTTCCTTCCTCAACCTCTATTTGAAAACCAGCCAATTCTCTCTTGAACTCTTTCTTGTAATACTTTGCTAAAGGCCATGATTAGGAGCCAACTCACTATCCTACTGAATCCTTCCAACCACTTTCCTTAGAGCCACAAGCTCAGTGGGCAAGATCTTCCTTCCAAGTTATTGCACATGGCTGTTTTACCAAATATTCTGCTATCAGACTACTGTTTGTTTTCTTGTTGCCTACTGTCTAACAATAAACTAATGCTGCAAATTTTAGGTTTTCTCATGCCAATACCTAGCTTCTATTATCAATTTATTTATTAATTAGTTCAGTGACTCTAACTACTAGTACAAACAAAACTTCTCCAATTCTGACACCAATTCTGGTGTGTGTGTGTGTGTGTGTGTGTGTGTGTGTGTGTGTTTTCCACACCATCAAGCAATTCTGATACTATCTATGTGGAAAAGCATCAGATCCCACAGGCTAAGGGCTCAGTCCCATAAGACTGCCCTCACTTCAGATGCTAATCATAAGTCCAGGTTGTGACCTGTAATTCTGAGCAACAGGCTATAAATAGGAGGTTCCCATTACTCCCTCCTTGGATTCAATTATGTTGCTATAGCTGCTCATAGAACTCAGAGAAACACTTCACGTACTACATTATCAGTTTACTATAAAAGGGTATAACTTAGGAACAGCCAGATGGAAGCGATGCATAGGGCAAGGTATGGTACGGGGAAGCAGTTCAGAGCTCCAATGCCTTCTCTGAGTGTACTCTCCTAGCACCTCCGTCCAGAAGCCCTCTGAACCTCATCCATTTGTGTTTTTATGGAGGTCTCATTACATAGGAATGACTGATTAAATCACTGCCACTGGTGACTGAACTCAAATCTCCAGCCCCACTCTCCTCCTCTCTGGAGGTCTGGGATAGGACTGAAAGTTCTAAGCCTCTAATCATGGGGTTGGCTCCACTGGCAACCAGCCCCCATTCTTAGGTGCTTTCTAAAAGTTACTCCATTAACATCACAAAATACACTTTTATCACTCTCATCATAGGAAATTCCAAGTGTTTTAGGAGCTCTTTGCCAGGAACAGGGGTGATGACCAAATATTTTATTCAAATATTTATTATCACACCCATTATGTCAGTGGCTTAACACTGTTAAGAATTTATTTCTTGCTCAGGAAGCCAACAGTGATTGACGCAGGTGTTAGGATGGCAGCCTTCTATACAGGATTCAAGGACTCAGGCTCCATTTGTAATGGTAAGACTAAAAAGGAGGCATATGGCAGACTTTTCAAGACCTTATCAAATACCCACATGGGAGAATTTTCCAGTTCTGGGAATTAACTCCACCCACACATGCTTCCCACCTTAGCCCAAAGAAAATGAAGTAGGAGGTTAATACCTGACTGCATCCAACACTTCTTTCTCCTCTCCTCCAGTTCCATATAATTTGGATCTTATCACTAACTCTTTCTGCAAAATGCTGTTCATATATCTTTCAAGGTGTGTGTGTGTGTGTGTGTGTGTGTGTGTGTAGAGTGTAGATGAGACAAGGAAAATCCTCGTATTTGTGTAGAGGCAGGAAACTGACATTTCCATGTGGGCTGGGGTTGGCTGGCAGGAAGGAGACACCCATGATGATGTCACTGGTCAGAGGAACAGCGAGCTTCACTACAGACCATGGTCTGTACTGCCCAGAGGAGAGTCAAAGACATATCCTGGTCCTGGAACCCAGGAAACATTTTCCTAATTTTCATTTATTCATGATTTTGACCTGCATATGCTTGGAATTTCTATGATGTTTATCATCTCTGCCATTAATTTGGCAATTCATATAGATTACCTTCCTTGTTAAATGTATTTTCAAGGACACAAACTGTCTAGATATCCCTTAAGAGCCTTTATCGAAACTAATTTATATTTTCCACAACGTCTACAAATCTTTTGACATAGTAGCTATCAAGTAAATTTTCTGATTAATTGATAATTGTTCTGAGTTCTTAGGAGACCCACAAAGAGGTGTTTTTTCTCTTCTTGACACCAGTATGTTCCAACACCACTTCTCCAACTCTCTGATACCAACTGGATGTCCAACAATTCAATTCAATTCTGACCTATCTTTCTGGAATCAGGGTTAGGTCTTACAAGTTAAAGGGCTCAGTTCCACAACACTGCGCTCACTTCAGATGCCACTTACCAGTTCACCCATACTTCTGACTGACCTCCTATAAATCAGGGGTTCCTAGGAATCCCTCCTCACATTTGATAATTTGCTGGAAAAGGTCATAGAACTCAGGAGAGTGCTTTAGTTACTTACTAGTTTAGTATAAAGGATACCACTGAGGAATAGCCAAAAGGAAGAGATTCATAGGGCAAGGTGTGGGGGAAGATGAGTGGGGCTTCCATGCCCTCTCTGGGTGTGCCAACTCTCTCAGCACCTCTCCTCTCCTGGAGGCCTGGGGAATGCAGCCAGAAGTTCCAGGATTCTAAGTAAGGCTTGGTCTTTCTGGCAACCAGCCCCTATCCTGAAACTATCTAGGGGCCCACTAAGAGTTGCCTCATTAGGAAAAAAAAAAAAAAGATTCCCTTATCACTGCTATCACTAAGGAAATTCCAAGGGATGTGTGAGGAACCAGGGACAAGGGCCAAATATTGATTTCTTACTATACCACATCCACCTGATTTGCTTAGTAAGTTTAAGATAAGACATGTACTGGGTATTGAGGAATCTGCTTTTCTGTGGTGAGGAAAGTGAATCTGATTATATGCAAGCTATAAACAAGACAGTATTTTTCTAATGGACAAAGTGCATTCGGTAAATTAAAAGGACTGCCATTGTGCTTTCATAATTCTTTTTCAGCCCTCAAAGTGAATAAAACAAGAATACAGTAAGTAAATAAACAAGTAAATAAAATCAACAATAAAATCTTTATCACTTCTCTCTGTCTAGAAATATTATACATGATACATCTCTCATAATGTTATTTTTTTCTATCTCTAGTTTATGTCATTCTCCCCTTTGGTAGAATGATCTACGTAGGAGTGTAACACATGTTTTTTTTTTTTTTTTAATGAAAGGGGTTTTTATGAAGAAATTAATCAATAAGTAAATGAATAAATATAGTATGAAGGTTAGCTGTCAATGGATTATATGAACTGAAATGCTACTATACACTTCATAAATGTATGAAACCTCATGATTTCATCCTCCGCTTATTTGAAATTACTGTCCTTCATTCTTGCTGGACTAAAGTTAGCTCTTATTTGACCATTTTAAAAAAAGTTAAATTGACAGTGTTAAAATGGAAAAATATTTAGCTCTTTTCATAGTGAAGGTCAATAGGATTACCGCTTAACTGCATAAATAAAATGAATGGGCTCATTAAAAATGGCTTCTCTAAATAAATAAGTATGTATGGCTTTGCTTTGTTAAAATACAAAAACCAGGGCGCCTGGGTGGCTCAGTCTTAAGCGTCTGCCTTCGGCTCAGGTCATGATCCCAGGGTCCTGGGATCGAGTCCCACATTGGGCTCCCTGTTCGGCGGGAAGCCTGCTTCTCCCTCTCCCACTCGCCCTGCTTGTGTTCCTGCTCTTGCTATCTCTCTGTCTGTCAAATAAATAAATAAAATCTTTAAAAAAAAAAAAAATACAAAAACCAGTGTCAAAAATTCTTCCCAGCTTTAGAACAAAATCACTCTCTATTCTAAAAAAAAAGTTCTATAAATAAAGCTTTCATTAAGTTTTTGTTGCTTTCACCTATTTAATAGAGCAAATTTACAAGGTTTTACTGGACTACACTACTATCTATGAAAATTAATCATTTTTATATTAAATTCGCAGATTGTCACTTATTTACTGGCCCGGGGCAAGACATGTTTTACTTTTCTTATCCAAGTATTAAAGAACTCCCATAAAGTAAATGAGTTTCTAATATTAGATATTCTAGAGAAGTGAAAGGATAAACTATTCTGTGAACTGGAACTTAAATGGTTTGTACACATTAGGATGTACTGAAATATACTCAAATAGAAATCAGGAAACTTGGCTTAAAAGACATTTTTTTTTTTTTGAAAATGATAGGAACCACAGAAGATGAACTATGTGTATTCCTTGGATGGAGAAGTAAATAAAAAGGCAACATGTCTTGCATGTTCTCCCATTTTTATTGTGCTTTCTTTTGTCATTACCTATCTGATCTCCTGTGAGTATGTGTGTATCTGTGCATGTATCATACATAAAAATGATAATACAACATTCCATAAACCTCTTAGGTTTTCCCTATTATTAACATCTTACATTATTAGGATGCATATGTTATAATTAATAAACTGATACTGATACATTATTATTAACTAAAGTCCATTTGTTATTCATATTGTCTTAGTTTTTGCCTACTGTCCTTTTTCTGTTCCATGATCCTATTCATGATACCTCAATACATTTAGTAATCATTCATCCTTAGATTCCTGTTGGTTGTGACAATTTCTCATACTTTCCTTGGTTTTGAGGAGCTTCAAGAGTACTGGTCAGATGTTTTGTAGAAAGTCCTCAGTTTGGATTTGTTCGATGATCTTCTCATGATTAGACTAGAATTATGGGTTTTGGGGAGGAGAACCACAGAGGTAAAGCGACATTCTCATGCTGTCATATCAAGAATATATACTATCAACATGACTTATCATTGTTGATGTTGACTTTGATCACCTAGCTGAAGTAGTGTTTGTCAGTTTTCTCTAATGTGAAATTACTCTTTTTTGTCCTCTTTTACACAGGAAAGAAGTCACTGTGTACAGCTCACATTTAAGGAATAGGGAGTTATGCTCCACTTTTTTGAGGGGAGAGTATCTACATTGATTATTTGGAATTCTTCTGCATGGAAGATTTCCTTTCCTCTCCATCGGTTTTTTTTTTTTTTTAATTCAACTATTTATTTATATCAGTATGAATTCATGGGCATTTGTTTTATACTTTGAGCTATAACCTAACACTATTTTGTTGCTCAAATTGTTCCAGATTTAGGTATTGGGAGCTCTTTCAGTGACTCTTATATCATTTGGGCATACCTCCATCACTGTGGACTTTTTTTTTTTTTTTTTTTTGAGCACTTCCTTTCTTTCTAGCACTGTAAGATGCTCTAGACTCATCTTGTGTATTTCTTGCCCCCATTCTAGTATCAGCCATTTCTCCAATGAGCCTTGGTTCCTTTTACTGGAGAATGATATTAGAAACTACAGTGTGGACAGTAGGTGTGCTCATTTCTATTGGGGTGTCGTTTCTAAGCTCCCTCAGAATAAGGAAACATGTATGCATATACTAGCTGATGTAAATACACACATCTATAAATATTTCTATATGGAATTATCTGTATCAATATTCAACTCAAAATGTGTTCACAATAACATTTCCAATTCTTATCAATTACCATATTATCATTCTAGCTTTTTCCTCATACTTATGTAGAAACCTCCACTCCAATAGTGAGACTCCCAACTTCCATCACTCACCATCCACTTATTTAAGTGTTTGATTCTAGATTGAATACTTGCTATTAACAGTATAGTGGTATCAAAATGGTTACCCCTTATTCCAGTGAGAAACAACTTTACCAGCCAGTACAGTTCTTATGTTATTTCTTGTGCCTTTAGGTTTATACACTCCTTTCATTTCTGAAGTGACTTAGGTCAGCACGTTGATCCCTATCTCCCTTTCAGTGAAGTCATTTGATACATTTGTAATATAGTTATACTGTTTTGTCACAATCTCCATTCCATCCTGTGATTCCTCTGACCTCATAAATGACTTCTTAAATATACAAACATTAAAGTCCAGTGGATTTTGACGAATGCATAGTGGCATGTATCCACGTTACAGCATTGTGTAGAACAGTTTCACCACCCTAAAAAATGTCACATGCTATTCAACTTCCTCCCTCTGAATCTCTGCAATAATCACCTTTTTAATAGTCTCTCTAGATTTACCTTTTACAAGTATTCCTTTTGGAAAGTATTCTTGAATTATCTTTCTTTTTTTTTAGTACTATTCCATTTTTTTGGCTGGCTTTCTTCTTTGAGGACTCATTAATATAATTAAACTTCATATTTACGTTTTTTTCTGATCTAAAGAGCATATATCTAGAACTACAAAACTGTATGAGATTCCTTTAGGTATTATTTACTACATTCTCAAATAAAAAAGGGATTTCCTTCTAACCACATCACTCAAAACTAGCTGCCTACTATTTAAAAGAATATCTATAATGGAGGATTCTTGTGTGATAGTGGGAAAAAATGGAATAGTTTTAAATCTTTCTGAATCTCCTATTTAAAAAAAAATACAGGGGCACCTGGGTGGTTCAGTCGGTTAAGCGTCTGCCTTCAGCTCAAGTCATGATCCCAGGGTCCTGGGATCGAGCCCCCCCGTTGGGGTCCCTGCTCAGCGGGGAGCCTGCTTCTCCCTCTCCCTCTGCTGCTCCCCCTGCTTGTGCTCTCACTCTCTCTCTCTGTCAAATAAATAAATAAAATCTTTTAAAAAAATAAAAAAATAAAAAAACAGATACAAGATAATAAAACCAAAACTCATGGTATCTACAAAAATATTAGGGATGGGAAAGTAGTCTCATCAACCCCCAAATTGTGCAAGAACAGCATTATATCAGCTTCTTGACAAGAATAAGTTTCTAATCATGCCCTTCGATATTACTTCTCTTTTTTCTTATAGTGATTGTTTCAGGTGTACTCAAGAATACAACTGCTTGTTCCTTTAATTGGTTCTTGAATACAGAGAAAACAGAAGCATACAGGGATCTCATAATTAAGCAGCCACCATCTATATTTCTTAAATATTTAGTGTTTAGTTAAAGTGACATTTTAAAGATCAATAATTATTAATGCAAAAAAAAAAAAAAAAGGTGAAACTTAGTAGAGCATATATTCAGCAGTGAGGTCTTCATAAACACCAACAGCATAGCTCTAACATTTACCATGTGTGCACTCTCCTCTGTCAGGGTAGAAAATACATTTGACATAGTTTTTGAACAACAAAACCTTTTTATTTATTTCTACTTATTATCAGGGGTGAGAGAAACAAACTAACAAATACAAATTTTTAAAGGTGAGAAACTCTTTTTTTTTTTTTTTAAGATTTTATTTATTTATTTGTCAGAGTGAGAGTAAGCATGAGTGGGTGGGGGGGGTGGAGGGGGAAGGCAGAGGGAGAAGCAGACTCTCCACTGAGCAAGGAGCCCAACTGGCTGGGTTCCATCCCAGGACCCTGAGATCATGACCTGAGCTGAAGGCAGTTGCTTAACTGACTGAGCCACCCAGGCATCCCAGAAACTCTCTTTGTTCTCCTTGTAAAAATTCTCCTACTCACTCTCATTGTTAATCCAGATTCTCACTGCCCTTTGGATACCAATTAAAATTTTAGCTTACTTGAAGTCTTTTTTGGTCCTATTAGCCTATGAACATCTACATTTTAAGGCTGATTCAGTACCACCTAATTTCCTTCATAAGTCCATATGTTATCAGATTAATTTTAGTAATTCTTTATGTGCATGTCTGTCTCCCCAGTGAGGACATGAGCCCTTTGAGACCAAGATCACTTAGTGACTGCTACCTGGCTTAAACACATATGTCAAAATTCAAACTCCTGAACCATCAATCTCTGTATCTTTCTTTTTGTTTTTTTTTAATCTTTTTGTTTTAAAGATTATTTATTTATTTATTTTTGAGAGAGAGAGAGAGAGAGAGAGAGCCCAAGCTGGGGGAGGGGCAGAGGGAGAAGCAGCAGGGATCCCAATGCAGGACTCAATCCCAGGACCCTGGGATCATGATCTGAGCTGAAGGCAGACACTTAACCAACTGAGCCACCCAGGAGCCCCCTCTGCATCTTTCTTCCTGATATACGCCCTTTTGTCTACTCTCTAACACCTACTTGGAAATTTCAGGTGGATATCTGTCTTTAAAGCTTTGTCCTAATACTGTTCTCACCCAGAAAAATTTCATCCCCTCTTCCTGCCAAGTCTGATCCACAAGCTCATCTCATATTTCTTCTATTCCAGAAGATCTTCTCATTTTATTCCATGGGATTCACGACTATTGCATTTATTGTCTATATAGAAATCAATTAGATTTTGTGTTTTATGTCATTCATTGTGCTTTTTTTATGCTGTCATTTAAATCTTAATTTTTTTCTCACCTCCAAAATTTAAAAAAAAAGCTTTCTGAATGCAAAGAGTATTTCCTTAACTTGCTATTGTCCCTCAAATGCCTAATACTGAGCAAGATACAGTATGTAATTCATAACTGATTAATTTAATTTCTTAGCATCAAACATTTCATTCAATAATAGTTGGATAATCAGTTCACCTTAGACCTGAAGACACAGCACAGAGAGTTCAATGTTAAGGATAGAGAAAGGGGTGGTAATGAGTCGGGAACTATCTAAAAGGGATAAGAGAGATGGGCAGAAGCAAGGAGATAATGTATTTCTTCTTTTCCAAAGATACAGGAAAGTATTCAACTTAATTGAGGAAAGTGGCTTGATTTTGAAGAGAAACAGAAAATTACAGGTAAAAAGTACATGAAACATAAACCCTAGATGTTAAATAATAGAGGAAAAATTGAATTAACCAAAAAGAAACTAGGAAATGACAACATTTTGAGAATTTTGGTTTAGACTCAATCCTTGGATTGTCTTGTCTTTCTTTAAAACATCTACTTAGTATTTATTGTGGGCAAATCACCATTCTAGGAACTGTGGAACTTCAAAGATGTATAAATCATGGCTTTTGTCTTAGAAGGGCTTACAATTTCCCAATGAAGTGCCAAAACCACCTCTGTCACTAACTTTCTGCCAAATCTTGGATTAGACACTTTGCCTCTCAGGTTTCCATGTTCTTCTTCAGTAAAATGATGGGGTTAGACTAGATAAGCTTTTTTATTTCTCTAACACTTCACAATTGGATGAAACAAATGGCCCAGTCATTTTCTTTCTTAAGATACTTCTGCCCCACCACGCCCCCAAACATTTGTTTGCTGTCATAGACAAAGCTTTTAATACTAAACTGAGTTTGCTAACAGGATGGGATTTTGACATTCACCACACCTACTGCCAAGGAAGAAGGAAGCCTCTGGGAAGGCTAATTGTGGGACCTGTCATTCTAAGGGCTTGGGCAAATGAAAAATTAGCTGATGCCCAGTGGGAGGTGTAGAAGCTGTGGGTGAAACATTCAGAAGATGCAAGTGTTTTGGAAGCTGCCAAGAGCAACCTGGTAGTTATCTCAGTAGTGGGAGCAATGCTTGGGGGGGAAGCTGTGGTAGAAAGAAAAGTCTACCTGTTGGAGAATAGATCTGTACACACCTGCAGTGTGTGCACGGAGAGGAAAAGTGTTGCACCTGTGAGATTTCACATTGACGGCTCTAGCTTCTCCCTAAATACACCATAAACAGGATTTCTCCCTCACCCAATGCAAAATATTGTTTTTGTTCTCATTTGTACCAGTTCTACTAGTATTTTTTTCAGTTCTGGCTCACACAGTAAATTTTTCTCCAAGTTGTAGTGGTCAGACTCAGGTGTGTAGAAGTATCTGGATGAAAAATTATTTCATGCAGCTCCAGCTTCTTCATGTTATGCCTCATCCCTTCCCCTCTCTCTCTAGACAAAACAAAAGAGATCCTCATTCTTCCCAACCTATGAAAATTTTATAAACCTTAAAAATGCACCCCAAGTCCCATTTATCATGTTTGTTTTCTCTTTGCTTTCATGATGCAAAGTACATTAGATATAATTTCTGAAAGATTAGAAATGACTTTCCATCTGACTATTATGTTTTATTTCTTCTTTGTGGTTATTAGTTAATACTTAAAGTCTTACGTTATTTAGTCTGACTTCCCAACTAGTCAATAGGTTTCTTGAGGGCACACAGCATGTCTTCTTTTTGTCTGTATCTGCCATAGCACTTTATACTGTCTGGGGGCATGTATTAGATATTTAAACACTTTTCAAGAAATTGTTGGCTTGATTTTCTCTGTTAAAAAAAATTAAGACCCTACTACTCTAGGGACTTTTATGTTTGATTGACTGCCACAAAATGGACTGGGCAGATTTTAATGATGTCAAGTCATTGATAAAGGTTTACAAGGGTCTGGGTTAACCTTTTTCATTCCTTTAAAAGGGCAGATTACCTCACAGGCCACAGTGCAAATGTCAATGACTCACAACAGGGAATTGGGTCCAGCTGGTACATGGCTTAATCATTAGCTCTGGAGAGTGCTAATGAAATATTGATCCCAATATAACACTCTTTGGGAGAGTAAGTTAATATCTGCCCCCTAATACATGTAGATATATTAAGATTATTGGGCTGTGAAATCTGCAGAGATGGAAGTTCATGGCTCTCTTCAGCCTCGTGAAAACTACTGATTCAAGGTTGTTTGATGGGATTCACCACTAAAGCACAGTTTGCTGTGAGTGATGCATTCAACTATACCAATAAGTTAAAAAAAAAAAAAAAGATTTGGGATGTATGTGATACCACTGGTTCTGGATCAAATCATTATCTGATTCAGACTCTCTGTAAGTAGAGGGCTTACAAATTCAGCGGACTAAATGGTATTTTAAGAGATCATGTCATCTGATCTACAGATAGAAAGCCAGTAATTGTTCTTAGGCAAGGGATCAAAGATGAGAGAAGAGAAAACATTCTAATAACTTTCCATTTTATAATTGTGTCCCTTCCTGAGAACTGGCTTTTTTTTCTGATCTAGGAAAAGCATTCCCTGAATAATAACCTCCACCCTCTTTTGGCTTGTCTTAGCTTGAGTCTTTTTTCTTTAATTTGATTCTAATAGATTCCTGCCCAATACAAATATTGGAATAAGAAATAAAGCAAAGTAAATGAAGAGTGGCCTGAGTTGAGATGGTATGGTTAATGGTGCAGATTCACTCATCACTGAGTGAAAGACTTTCAAACCATGACATTGATGGTGATGTAGTCAGTTAAGGTACTACTTGTCAGCTTCTGAGACTCTGGCCACAGGGACACAGTTGGTGAGGTTTTGGAGGACTAGAATCAAAACAGCAGGAACACAGACTCTGTTGATTACTCTTGGATGCCTTCGGTGAAGTACAAAAAGAGAGAAATGAGATCTGAACTGGAATTTCCACTAGCGGCAAATGCAGAAAATCTGGGTTGCTTGACTTTATTTGTGGCAAATGCCAGAAGGAATGCACCTGACTAGGTATTTATATTGTTTGATTTATTCTCTTTCTCTAGATAACACTGATATGCTTTTCAAGAAATGGTAGAACACTGGCAAATAGCATGGACATATTTGGGAGGAGGAAGAAATATTAGGAAACCAAATCTACCAGCTCTCTCCTGAGTAGCTCCTGCTGCACCCTCCTTCCCCTGTCTCCACTTGCCATTGCAAAGTATATCCTATGACCAGACTAGGAATGTAACAAGGGAGAAAATTCCTGAGAAGATAATATACCATTTGATAACCCCACCCCAGCTCTTTATTCCCGCAATCAATCCTGAATCAAATGCAACTAAACACAGAAAAACGAGAATGGGCAGAGTCCGTAACAACTGCAAATCAGCTGAAGCAAAGTGTTATTGCACTAAATAACAGACCATTGACCTGGCCTAGTAAGCAGGGTTCAGGAATTATTCTGGTCAGCAGAGAACTCTGGAGTTTGTTTTCAGCAAATAGAGTCTGCAAAATATAAAACTGATAAGCAGCCAAATAAATTTAATGGAAGGTTTATCACCAGAAAATTGTAAGCCTAGAAAACAGAGACACCAAGATAAACGTAAAACCAGTAGGATAGGGAGTCTCAACCCCTCATACAGGATAGTTTGATCTAAACACTAAGGATTCTAGTAAAATTAGGACATGGACTGCTAAGTAAATGCCATCCTCCACCAGGCAGTCTTGCCAATCTCTCTTTCAAGACAGTCATCTGAGCAGAAAAAACTTAGGAGAGCTGAACAAGGAATTAATTCCCATGATAACTAAATGAGACAATGTAATGATGTCTTTGAGCATCATACCTGGTTCTGTCATTTACCTTTCTATGAGTGTCCAACAGAGTACAAGGTATCTAAATGTATTGTTGTCCCTTTCTTTCTTTTTGCCTTTTTTACTAAATAGGTGGCCTATGAATACATATACACATATGTGTGTATTATTCTTTCTCTATTCCTGTATTTTTGGTATTGGGAGAGATAACATTTTTTTTAAAGATTTTATTTATTTGACAAAGAGAGACACAGCGAGAGAGGGAACACAAGCAGGGGGAATGGGAGAGGGAGAGATAACACTTACTAATTAATGCCCTTAATTCCAAGATAGGGTGAAGTTACCACAGTCCAAATCCTCCTCCCATGGTAAATTGTATCCCAGTAATATACTTGGAATGCAAAAGGTGGTAGATAAATGGTTTGGCTACATGACATCCAGAGAAATCTAAATATGCATTATAGAAGAGTGTGTGACTTTTCAAACTTTTCACGAAACTACAGTAACAGCAGAGAGGAATGTACAAGAGGTTGGGACCTCTAGTTAGAAACATTCTGCCACAATTATGGTAATTCGGGAGTATTGTGCTTTATGTGAAAAAATAGGTAAATTTTTCATGCAATTCCATTACTGACCATTAGATTAAGTTGATCCTAGGAAGATAAGCCATTTTTCTGTGGCATGCCCCTAGCATACTATTGGATGCCCTAGTTTGAGAAGCATGACTGTAGTGGTTAAGTGGCCAGATTCTTGGTTGAAACAGCCTATTTGAGAAGCTTCCACTTAGGAAATGAACAGTCTTGAGCAAGTTTCTTACCACTAAGTTTCATCATCTCTAAATTTCAGATAATACCTACTCCACAGTATTGTTAAGAGAATGAAATGAGGTGTTACATGCAAAGCACATAACTCAGTGCTTAGAACATAACTAACACGATCAGTAAATATTATCAATGTCATTCATAGTTATTGGCTCCTCTGGGGTATGATCTCCAATATGTAGGCATGAGTTTCCATCAAGGACCACTTTCAGATGATACACCTTTGAACACAAATAACCTCAAGGTTGCTCTAGGCACTTCCCAAAATGTTTGATCCATTGACTATATTCATTGCAACCTGATCCCATTGTGTCTTTTATATGAATATTGATCATTTGGGGTTATAATTTTAAATAGTATTTTGAAGCTACATGGTAAGACCACCTACCTGTTAGTAGGGAATAAACTTTCCGCTGAAGAAAATGGATTTTCCCAATGTAAATCACCCGAAAAAGTGGTACCTGAAAATGCAGATAAAAATGCAGAAAATGGGACTTTGATAGACAAGGGGGAAACTCTAGCGTCTCAGTTTTAGGGTCTTTAGTTTTGGATTTGAAAGGTTAAAATAGGCTTGAAGACATTCTTTGGTGATAGAGCCAGTTGATTCTCTTACATGGATACTGGGCATGAGTAGGCACAATGACCTTCCATAAGATTTCCCTTAGTTGACTTGCATATTTCTTCTAGATCTAGCTCTCCTCAATAAATTGTCAGTTAAATTTTCCAGCATGCCTAGATGTGGAGGATTAAGAAGGTCCATGACTGGATTGCATGAAAAGCTATGACACTGAGTCCATTAAAGTAGGGGCAAAGGTAATCAGCAGGGGATCCCTAGGGGTAGGGCAAACTCCTCATGAAGCAACATTCCTTGGTGGCATCTGCTGGTTGGATGATATTAATAGTCAGTGCGTTTTCTTATAAACTTACCTATAAACCTCTTACCTTCACAGAGTTATTTGGTCAACCCTAAGGCTATCTTGTTGGCATATGTGTTTGCAAAAGCTACTCAGCTCAATTTATGTAGGTAAAAACTTTGCTTACTCAGAAGCTCTTAAGATATGGTCCATGTGACTCAGAGTCTTAAAGTGGGAAAAACATAATTAGCACTTTTCAGCTTCAAAGAAGATAATAAACACTGGCTAATTAAACTTCCCAACACCTCCTTCGTACGGATGTAGTTATTTCCCCTTTCTGGACAGGTTAAGATATCTATTCAAGGGAGAAGAATACATCTGCTTCTCTCCTGCCGGGCAGCAGTGAAATCTTTCTCCACTCGGCAGGAGTCTAGGCTCAAAGTTAAGTTTAATCAAACATTTAATCAGTATCATTTTACTGAAAAGCAATGTGCCTTACTTTGTGTTCTTTGGTTACAGAAATAAAAAGTGTCAGCGTCTCCTATCCTTAGAGAGTTTAATATGAAGTTGAACAGACAGGACACTAAAACATTATACTAAAAATAATGCAAATGAGAATATAATTACGTATGAAATGTCCCTTTCCAGACTGCCTTTCTGCTCTCCATTCTGTGCACTTTATCATAAAGATCTTTCTGGAATACAAATCTAATCACATCACTCTTCTCTTCACAGCCCTTCCATGATTTTGTATGACTCGAAGGATAAATTCCAAACACTTGGGGTGATATTTACTAATCTTCCAGAGCTTGGTCAGTACCTACCTGTTCACTTTATTTAAATCCTTCCACGTCCACATTTGCCTAGCAAATCCCAGTCTTAGAAACTCACTTGCTAATCTACACGTGAGCTTTTTTTTTAATCCCCATGCCTGTATTATCATGCCCTTTTTGTGCAGAATGTTTTACTCATTCCTTTCTCTCATGAATTCCTTCTCCTCTTTGAAAAATCAGCTCAAAGGTCATGTATTCCCCGACAGCTCTCCTGACTCTGCTTTTCCTCCACCCTTGCTTCCTTTGAGTCTCCATAGTACTTTATATATAATAAAACAAAATAAGATAATATGGTTATTACATATTCACATTCTGCTATGATTATTTGTCTCTCTCTAATTAGAATATGAAGAAGGCCATAAAGAGCAGAGATTGGGTTTTATTTATTTTTATATCCCCAGAGTTTGGCAGAGTCCTTGGCAAATTATAGTCATTATTGAATGACTGAATGGCCATCCCAACTCATGTCCTGGCACCCTATCCTTCTCACACTACACTCTGCTCTTAGTGACTGTTCTGTCATCTCTAGGCCTTTGTATATGTTGTTCTTTTAAATGGGATACTCTTCACTTCTCCTGTATGTTTCCTGCCTAATACCTACTTATACTTTAGGATTAGCTTCTCAGCTCAAGTGGCATGTCACTCTAAACAACATTCTCTGATTGGATTGGGAGCACTTCTTATATGCTTTCATAACAGTGCACATCCATATCATAATTTTTTTTACTTAGTGATCTTTGGTTGCTCACAACTTAGCTCATTACTGATAATTTACATTTGGTGAAAAAAACCTAATGAACTGAATGAATAACAGAATCACATGGGCTTAAATAATCTGAGAAGGTTCCAGGATAGATGTATATTAAATTAGTATCTGTGTGATGGAAAGAATGTGGAATGCAGAGAGGAAAGAGATAATTCCATCTGGAAGGCACAATGTCAGCAGGGACCTATATAATAGTGTAGTTGCTGCAGGAGTCCATGAGAAACCAGCCTTATCTTTGGAAGGTGATTCATGCTATAGAGTTGTCCAAGAAAATATGTACAGTTAGAGAGAGCCATGGTAGATATACTCTATTAATTAGATTAGGTAAATTCTTTAATCTCCATGCATAAACAAAATGAAGGTTCATTTTTCACTTATATCACAGTCTGATGGGAATCAGCAGTGAGGGAAGGAGTCTTTGTTCTGCTCAAACATTCAAGATCCCAGGTCCTTAAATCTGGTGGCTTTGATATGTGCTAGGGCTATATTATCTTCTTGATCAAGTTCACACTTGACCCTCTGCATTTGGTTGCAGGTAAGTTAAGAGAGAGAGAGAGCATGGAGGAATGTAAAGGATATCCTAAAGGCCAGGCCAGGAGGAAATGTCCAGCACCTCCATTCACATTCCACTGCCATAACTCATCATGTGGAGACACCTAACACTAAAGGAGGCTGGGAAACATAGTACATCTGTGTTGCTAGGAGAAAAAAGAATTGGAAATTAAGGAACTTTTAGGATTGTGACAGCCATACACATAAGAGAATTTTATTTTATGTATGAGGGAATAGGAAACAATTGTTATATTCCAATGGGAGAATTATAATTTAAAAAGAGTACTCAAGGAAAACTAACCTAGTGACAAAGATTTGGAGAAAGGATTAAAGGATGAAGGAAACTAGACTTAGGGAAATCATATAAAGTTTGTGCAAGTTTAATAAAAAAAAATTACATTAACACCAACAAGAATGAGTTTATAGTAAACAGAAGAAGGTGCCAATTTGTGTGCAGTCATTCTGCATTTGATGAATCACTCTTGTCCTGTGTCTTAGTCTTCAAAATTTGACCTAAATATCCAGTTTATAACTGGAGCCCCAGAAATCACATATAGTATTACATTATGGCAATATCTGACATTTTGGGGGGCTTGATACTTAAAAATAATTCACATATGCAAATGTAAAACTTCCCGTGCAAGTTTTAAAATGTGTTGCTCTATAATGTACTGGGCCGGAACTGTGATTTTATTGAGAGTGGGGACGGCATAGTGAATCAAAACAGATATAACTGACAGTTATGGAGACCTGGGTTTATACTCTGGTTTTCTCTTTGAGGAGCTTTGTGACATTTGGGAAAGCAGACAGCTTTCTGGCTCTCAGTTTCCTCATCTGTAAAATGCCTCTAATAATAGCACATACCTGATAGGATAAGCAAATGGTCAAAGGACACAATATCAGTAAAGTCTTCCTTGAAGCAATGCCAAGCATAGACTATAATAAATTAAAATGTTAGAATTATTATTAAAGATAGTTGTGTGAACTCATGAACGTTAAGAAAATGGCCTTTGATAGTCCATTTCCTTATTCATGTGGAACTCAGGTGTAGCAGAACCTCTACTTTTTGCTCTGCTTGATGTGTTCCTAGTATCCTATTACAAAAATTTTCCAAGTATGGTTCCCAGACAGGCAAAAGCAGAAGCTGGGGACTGGTTAGAATTGCACATTCTCAGGCTCCTAGTTAATTAGAAACTCTGGACACAAGCCCCAAGATCTGTGTTTGGACAAGTCTTCCAGGAGATCCTGACACCTTCTAAATTTTGCAAACTGCTGCTCTATTGGAAGGGAGAGCTGTGAAGATAGTTCTTATGTTTTCTAATAGTTATGGTTTCTAACAACCTGGAAACCCTAAAAGAAAGGTCTGTGAACCTTGAGCCCTATTTTCGCCACAACCGCTTATGGATTGGAAGCTTTCAGGTAACTTGAATCTAGTCCTGTACAGACCCCAAATACAGTGAATGATAGTGGAGGTTCTTGCTGCTTTTAAAATGGTAGGTCAGGTAGATGTCAGGGGATTGAGGATTGAAGAATCATACCTTTGTCTTACATGTTTCATTAAACCACATGAGGAAGGGTAGGAAGGGAAGCCTGGCAGTTTCAAATGCTAGAAGGAAAATAGCCCATGTGGCTGTTCCCTTGTTCCTGACATCTCTGTCTTTTTTCTATTCCCATGTTTATTTTGATCTCAGCCCTTTTAAAACTCCATGCTTTACTCCCTTGAAACAAGCTCTTGATCCCTTGTCAAGTTCTGCAGTGATTTTTGGAAATATCTTTTGGACTATTAGTGGACTCTGTGAGTGAACAGAAGGAGATGAACACTCAAATATGACTTTGGTCTCTTCACCAGCCATGGCTGCAGTCACTTTGGGAAGCTAGTTTTCCTAGATCAAGAAAACCTCACCTGGGTGAATGTTCAATCTCTCCCACCAGAAGCATAAAATAATCCTATGCATAAAGTATATATCTCCTATTAGCACAATTTAGATCCTACTTCTTGAGGAATATTAAACCTGGCATCCTTGTTCTATGGAGCATTCTGACTCTTATCAGGGCAGACTGCATTTCAAAAGTCATCAAATTAGCTGAATGAACCTGACCTATTTGAGCCACCTGGAATAACATGAGTTAATCCCAAATATATTGTCCCTGATCCCCAAATCTCTCCTGAGATAGAAAAGGGTGAGAGGTGAGTCTCATGATTAGCTGTATTGGACTGATTTGGGGGCATGGCCAATCAGCTACTCATTATGGCAACAGTCATTAAGTCTCTGAGGGAGATAAATGCCTAGAAGTAGAGGCAAGGGAAATCCTAACTAGCTGGGTTCTTTGGCCTCAAAAATCTAGGTGGTCTCTTGGGAACTGGTCTAGACCACATTAAGCCAAAAACTCTTGCCTAAAAGTAGCATACCTGCCTACTCTGTCTCTCTTAAGGATCAGTGCTTCTTACACTTTTTATAAATTAGGTATACTGACTGCAGAGGAGTGGGGAGTGTCTTGTAAAATACATTTTCCTGGACAACAAGCTCCAAGAAACCAATTTGGAAGATGTAGGACTGGTTTTGAGAATATGCAATTTAACCAGTGCCCCAGGGTTCTCTTAGGTAGACAGTGGTTTAGACTATAGCCCTCTGAAACTTTAGCACTACATTGGTAGGGAAAGAAAGACAACAAAAAAGAGCACATGGGGTGGGGGAGGGGAAGTAATGGGAATGATCACTTGCCCCAGTGCCAGAGCAAAACATCTATTAGTCTACTTTTGGGCAGGAGGCAACCCCATCAGCTTTACTACTCCAGCGGTAAGTTCTCACCCTTCTCCCATCTGGGGTCCTTGAGGCAAAAAATCTTTGAGGGAAGGAGTCTGGAGCTCCATCTCGTGGCCAGAGGAAGCCTCTATTACTATTGTTTATTTTGACAAAGGCCAACTATTAAAACACAGAAAAGTATTTAATAAGTCTTTTTGCTATCATAGCCAATATATATGAAAACTCGTGTAGAAATTATTACAAACAACAAAAAAGAGATGTCAATGTTGCCAAAGTCCTCCCTTCCACTGACATCTCTAACACACATTGGTGTTGGAACATATTCACCAGAATTCCTTTTCCTATGCAGGTATCATTAGTCCAGCTTCATAGAAAAAGAGACACAAGAAGCCGATTTTGTATCCAAGATGACAAAAATTATAACCCTAGTTTTGTGTCCAACACAGTGCATTGCATGTACAGTTTTGGTTAATTTCAGTTGAAAAAGTACCTTCTTATTTCTTCTTTTGAGAATATTTTTGTTTCCTAAGGTTACATGCATTTGATTTCAAAAATTACTAATTCCATTTAATTAAAATAAAATGGGATTTCCCTACTCCAACCCAAAGAGATCACACTAGATTACATAGGACTGAAGCCCTGACCTTTGATTTAGTGCCTTTTTTCCTTCTTTTGTAATGATCATGATTTGGTGACTTTTTTTGTTATTGTTGTAATACTCATGGAGGTACACGGCATACCATTCTATGGGAGTTGTTTATCCATATTAGAGGTAATGGGCAAAATATTGAAGGATTTTCTGTGATATAAGACTTGTATTTAATAGTTCACCGCAACAAGATAATAACTTGTCTATTTAGTTTATATTTACTTTTTATGTTGATAATAATATTCAGGTAATTCACCCTAAATGTGTGCTCATATCTTGCATATGAGATTAGAAGAGCCATATAGAGGTCATCTGTTCAAACATCCTCATTCAAGGTTAAACCAGTTTTTTTGTTAGAGAACTAAATAAAAAAATTCACATATATCCCATTTTACATGAAATTGCCAAGGATTCAGGACCTGCCAGAAAGTAGATTTTAATTCGTTCCTACCAATAAATGCCATTATAAAATAATCCTTGTTTTTCCAACCATGTCCACATAGACAGAAATACAAAAACAGCTGATCTCATCTCCACACATTTGACCTGGATGCAGTAAAAACATTCCTACCTTACTCTTGGATGCTCAGTGTAAAACCTTCCTAGGTTGAAGAAAATACATACACATTTTTCTCTCTCTCTTCACTCATGCTGCAAGCTGGCCCATTTTATTAGCATGGTTGAATTTTATATCCAGGCTTAAGGAAAAAAAAACAAAAAACAAAAAAACCTCAAACCTTTTCAAATGTATGCAGATGTTCTATTTTTTTTTTTTCCCAAAAATAAGTCTATGTCTTTCCAATAGATCCCTGATAGGTCCTGCATTTTTACCCTTAAATCAATTTAGCCTTAAGCTCAATTTTCTTCAGTTGAATGCTCATCTTGATAAACTCTTTAAGGCTGGGTCCCTAGAGATTTTGTTAAACCTAATTTTATTAAAACTTAGGATATGAAAACCTTGTTTGCATAATTATCTATATTAAATATTTCTACCTGTTTCTTTAGAGACTTCACTGGTGATCTCCCTGTTTTTTTTTTTTTCAGACTTCATAATTTTTAGGAATTCAGACTTGCTTTCAAACCACGAAAGTCTATAAAAAGAAAACGTGGTATACTTTTTCAACTGAAATTAACCAAAACTGTACATGCAATCCACTCTGTTGGACACAAAACTAGGGTTATAATTTTTGTCATCTTGGATACAAAATCAGCTTCTTGTGTCTCTTTTTCTATGAAGCTGGACTAATGATGCCTGTCTTATTATATTACATATAATCACAAGGTTTTATTTGAAAATGCTCCAAAAGTTCCAAAATATTACAAGTATATTATGCTGTCCTTATGCTAAGAAATCATGTCCGCTCACCAATAGGCATTTACTTCAAAGTTATCATGTGCCTATGACTATACTGGATACTTTTAGATAATCTTAGTCTTTGCTAACAATGAGTAAGCTAATTCGTGGCTCAGTCCCTGCACCTGACCAATCTGAAACAGGAGATCCAGAAAATGAACTCTCAAAGGAAATATGAGCCACTTTCTCATCAATGTCATCTCAGAATCAAACTACTCTTCACAGTGTGGGTATTTGCACTGTTTTGGAAAAACAAGTAACTCTCTGACCTGATGTGGATTTTGGAATTTCATGGAGGAAGGACAGGAGAGGATAGTTCCCCATCCTGGTGGCAACTTGCCCTGTAAATGAATGAGGCACTTTCATGTTTTAGAATTTCATCTAAGGGAGAAATCCACATGAGCAGGTCTGGGGAACAGAGCATAAAGACTTTCCAGTCTTCATGTTTTAGAATTTCATCTAAGGGAGAAATCCACATGAGCAGGTCTGGGGAACAGAGCATAAAGACTTTCCAGTCTTCAGATGATGTCAGATATATTGTCCTCCATGTAGGAGAAATTGAAATGGAAGCATATAGGGGCAGTAGCATTTTCCTGTCTACAAACTTGAAAATAATGTTGTCCCTTGATGTACATTGCAAGTATATTGTAAAATAATCAGAATAGAACTATTCAAATCACCAAAGCCAGCAACAATTGATCATAGAGCGATTGAAAATGATAATGTATCCAAAGAAATAATGCTTACGCCAGAACTGGGTAGCCAGAAATGAAAATACAATAATAGGAGAATGAAAAAAGCAATATTGAACAATGTGGAGGAGAACCTAGTATCCTATTCTCCAGATAGGTGCTGCCTTTTGTGCATGGATATAAGAATCTGATGTAATTGACTATGTAAATCATGTGCAATCTATCTTTTCCTGGCCTCACCAGGCTGTGATTACAAATATAATAACACCAATGGTATCTGTTTTTCAAGGGTTCCCACCATACCTACCAAGTCAGAACTTTGAATTCCTGAAAAGTATCCCTCCAGGTGCTTTTAGGAGCCTACCACAGTACTCACATTTACTCACAAACTACCTCTTAACTATCACTCAGTTATTCGGTATCTTCAGGATCACACCATGACTGCTGCCAGTTCCCCGTACCATGTGGCTGCCAGAGGGACCACTGTGATCTCCACTCTTCTCTAACATGACCACTGCATGCCAACTTTCAGCTTTGAGCTCTATAGATATTGCTGAGTGACATAAATTCCACTGGTCACTGCCACAACTCTGGACACAAATGTCTTTGCCAAGCACAGCATTTTCTTCCAAGGAGCTACTGCCAATGTCCTAGATCCCAGTGGGTTATTAGAACAATCCTGCTGTGTTACAGTCACAATTTACAATATGTACTTATGTTTAAGATAACTGTTTAATGAAATATGTATGGATCTTCCTCCAGAGTGCATGGCTAATCACCCTTTACAAATGCTTTCAACGTCTTTATGAAGGTTCAAATGATATAACCCCACTAGGTTCTGTTATTATTCAGAATGTTTTCTTAAGCTTTACTTAAGTCTAGATAAGTTCACTTGGAATTCAAGCACTACTTTATTACAAAGATACAGTTTAATGTTGTAGAAGCAGCACAAAATTTGGAGCCAATTTGCTCTGGGTTCAAATTCTGATTGTTGCACTGGTTATTTGTAGAACCTTAAACAAGTTACTTGACTTCTTTCAGCCTTATTTTTTTCCCTTTAATCTTTAACACTGGCATAATATATACCTTAAAAGGTCACTGTGAGCATTTATCCAGATAAATCTAGTGCTTGGTTAATGTGAAAAACTACATAACTAGTAACTCATATTATCATTACTACTATTTTTTTTTAAATTTTATTTATTTATTTGACAGAGAGAGAAATAGCGAGAGCAGGAACACAAGCAGGGAGAGTGGGAGAGGGAGAAGCAGGCTTCTTGCCTGAGCAGGGAGCCCGATGTGGGGCTCGATCCCAGGACCCTGGGATCATGACCTGAGCCAAAGGCAGACACTTAATGACTAAGCCACCCAGGCACCCCACATTACTACTATTATTACTGGCTGTATTTCCCTGCAGCACTCTAGAAACTTGTTTCTATGTCAAAGCAGAACTCTTTAGGACCTTCTGATTATGAAGGCAAGGGAGAGGACAAACAAATTTACACTGATGTATTAGTTACCTAATGGAGTGTTCTATGGGACAGGAAATAAAAAAGGTTGGAAAGAAAAACCTTTTGGCCCCTAGAACGAATATTAGTGCAAAATCTGGAGTTTTGACCCATCTGGCAAGATTAACCTTCATAACTTTGCTGAGGTAGTCCGACAGAAGATCTACCTGTGTGAGTTTGGCCTCAGAAATCCTATTATCCCTCCCCCACCACAACACATCAGCCAGCATGGAAACGGGCCATTTTATTATAAACTAATTACTATTCACTTTTTATCAGCTAACGAATCGATTTGCACAGTACTTTTTAAAATTCAGGAACTGCTATATGAATTTGTTGAAACAAAGAGAGTCATTACCAAGTCCTATTATCCATCCTGCTGGCTCTCTCCTGGGTTTTAATTATTCCAGCCACGAGTAGATATTGGATAGGAAGGCAGGTCACTGAGGTCCTGCCAGTTTGACTCCTGTGTGCTTGGTCTTCTTAAACCTCTGTCAGCCACACGGCCTTCCTTTCCGCCAAGACCCAGCAGTGATGGTAGATAATAACAAGCAGGTCTGTCTCCTCCTCATCATCATCCTCAATTAACCACCACTGAGCTCCCACTAATGCAAATTGTAGAACCTGAGAGTCCCTGGGGTTTGGATAAATTCTAAAGGTCTAGAATAGGGGAGTGAAGGAGCCAGGTAAAGGAGACATTATAAAAATGAGACCTCCACATGAGTGAAGTGATTCTGTAAGGCTGCCCTCAGCCCTCCCAGTATGCTCTAGACCGAGTCACAGTGGTTTTTGACTGTCCAGGGAAGAATTTTGAAGCTCTGGTGGTGTCTGGTGTCTCAGAAGCCAAAGCTGGTAAGAGTGGCTGACAGGGAGTGAGGAATTAGGTAAACTCAGACCATATAATACTTCCTAGGAGCATTAGCATTGTTTATCTTCTAATATACTATAATATATTTA
This sequence comes from Phoca vitulina, assembly GCF_004348235.1. Classification (NCBI taxonomy): domain Eukaryota; kingdom Metazoa; phylum Chordata; class Mammalia; order Carnivora; family Phocidae; genus Phoca; species Phoca vitulina. The sequence goes on from NW_022589727.1 coordinate 4,823,720, forward strand.
TTATGTTCTTTTTTTCAACTTTATTGAGGTATAATTGACAAAATTGTAATATATATGAAGTATACAATGTGGTCATTTGATATGTATATACATTGTGAAGGGATTCCCACCACTAAGTTAATTAACACATCCATCACTTCACTTCATATTTTTACCTTTTTTTTTTTTTTTTTTGGTGCGAGCACTTGGGTTTTATTCTCTTACTCTCTTAGCGAAGACAGTCTCTTCAACAAATGGTGCTGGGAAAACTGGACAGCTACATGTAGAAGAATGAAACTAGGCCACTTTTTTATACCATACACAAAAATAAACTCAAAATGGATTAATGATCTAAATGTGAGACCTGAAACCATAAAACTCCTAGAAGAAACCATAGGCAGTAACTTCTTTCACATCAGCCATACAAACATTTTTCTAGGTATGTCTTCTTAGGCAAGGGAAATAAAACAAAATTAAACTACTAGGACTACACGAAAATAATGCATGGTGGCAAACCATCAACAAAACAAAAAAGCAACAAAAAGAATGAGAGAAGATACTTGCAAATGATATATCTAATAAGGGGTTAATATCCAAAATATATAAAGAACCTATACAACTCAATACCAAAGAAACAAATAATCCAATTAAAAATGGGCAGAGAGGGGCGCCTGGGTGGCTCAGTTGGTTAAGCAACTGCCTTCGGCTCAGGTCATGATCCTGGAGTCCCAGGATCAAGTCCCGCATCAGGCTCCCTGCTCGGCAGGGAGTCTGCTTCTCCCTCTGACGCTCCTCCCTCTCATGCTCTTTGTCTCTCATTCTCTCTCTCTCTCAAATAAATAAATAAAATCTTTAAAAAAAAAAAAAATGGGCAGAGACATTTTTCCAAAGAAGACATCCAGATGGCCAACAGACACATGAAAAGATGCTCAACATCTCTAATCATAAGGGAAATGCAAATCAAAACCACAGTGAGATATCACCTTAAAACCTGTTAGAATGGCTAAAAGCAAAAACACAAGAAATAACAGGTGTTGACAAGGATGTGGAGAAAAAGGAAGCCTCATGCACTATTGCTGGGAATACATATTGGTACAACCATTGCAGAAAGCAGTATGGAGTCTCCTCAAAAAAACTAAAAATAGAACAACCATAAGATCCAGTTATTCCACTACTGGGTATTTATCCAAAGAAAATAAAAACACTAATTTGAAAAGATATATGAGCCCCTATGTTTCTGTAGCATTGTTTACAATAGCCAAGACATGGAAGCAACTCGTGTCCATCAACAGATGAATGGATAAGGAAGATGTGGTACACATGCACACACACACACACGCACACACACAATGGAATATTACTCAGCCATAAAAAAAGAATGAGACCTTGCCATTTGCAATGACATGGATGGATCTAGAGGGTTTAATGCTGAGTGAAATCAGTCAGTCAGGGAAAGACAAATGCCATATGATTTCACTCATATGTGGAATTTAAGGAACAAAGCAAATGAAAAAACAAAGTAAGAAAGAGAAAAAAAATCAGACTCAAATACAGAGAACAAAATGGTGGTTGCCAGAGAGAGGCAGGTGGGGGGATGGGTGAAATGGATAAAGGGGATTAAGAGTACACTTATCTAGATGAGCACTGAGTAATGTATACAATTGTTGAATCATTATATTGTATACCTGAAACTAATATAACACTATACGTTAATTATACTTTAACTAAAAAACTACTAAAGATTTAAAAATATAGGGATGCCTGGGTGTCTCAGTTGGTTAAGCGGCTGCCTTCGGCTCAGGTCATGATCCCAGGGCCCTGGGATCGAGTCCCGCATCGGGCTCCTTGCTCAGCAGGGATCCTGCTTCTCCCTCTGCCTGCAGCTCCCCCTGCTTGTACTCTCGCTCACTCTCTCTCACCCACACTCTCTCTCTCTAGCAAAAAAAAAAAAAAAAGATTTAAAAATATACAGTAGAGTATTATCAACTATAGTTACCATGGTATACATTAGAACCTCAAAACTTATTCATGTTATAACTGAAAGTTTGTACCCTTTTACCAGCCTCTCTCTCTTTCTCTCACCCCTCAGCCCTGGGCAACCACCATTCTACTCTGTTTCTATGAGCTAGATTTTTTATTTCTGGACTCCACATTTAAGTGTTACCATGCATCGTTTGTCTTTCTCTGTCTGGCTTATTTCACTTAGCATATGCAGGTTCATCCATGCTGTGGCAAATGACAGGATTTCCTTTTGTAAGGCTGAATAATAACCAATTGTTTGTATATACCACATTTTTAATCCATTTGTCTGTCAATGAACAGGTAGGTTGTTTCCATTCCTTGGCTATTGTGAATAATGCTGCAATGAACACTGGAGTGTAGACAGTGATTTCATTTCCTTCATATATATACCCAAGTGGGATTGCTGGATCATATAGTAGTTCTATTTTTAATTTCCTGAGGAATCTCCATACTGTTTTCCTTAGTGACTATAACAGTTTACATTCCAACCAACAGTGTACAGAAGTTTCCTTTTCTCTACATCCTTGCCATTATTTGTTATCTTTTGTCTTTTTGATAATAGGCATCCTAGCAAGTGTGAGGTGATATCCCATTGTGATTTAAATTTGCATTTCCCTGATTGTTAGTGATGTTGAACAGCACCATTTCATGTACCTGTTGCCCACTGGTATGTCTTCTTTGGAAAATGTCTATTCAGGTCCTTTGCCATTTTTTAATTGGGTTATGTTTTTTGGCTATTGAATTGTAGGAGTTTCTTGTATTTTTTGGATATTAACCACTTATCAGATATGTGGTCTGCAAATATTTTCTCCCATTCCATAAACTGTGTTTTCTTGATGGTTTTCTTTTCTGTGAAGCTTTTTAATTTAAGGTAGCTCCTCTTATTTCTTTTGTTTTTTGGTGTCAAATACAAAAAACCATTGCCAAGACCAATGTCAAGAAGTTTCTTCTCTATGTTTCTTCTAGCAGTTTTATGGTTTTAGGTCTTAACATTCAAATTATTAATCCATTTTAAGTTTATCTTTGTGTATAAGATAGGGGTCCAGTCCTTTTGCATGTGGATATCTGGTTTTCCTAGCAACATTTATTAAAGAGACCATCGTTTTCCAATTGCATATTTTGAGCTCCTTTGTCAAAAATTAATTGAACATATATGCATGGGTTTATTTCTGGACTCTTTATTCTGTTCCATTGAACTGTGTGTCTGTTTTCATTCCAATACCATACTGTTCCGATGCCTACTGATTTGTAATATAGTTTGAAATCAGGAAGCATGATACCTCCAACTTCGTTCTTTCTCAGAATTGCTTTGGTTATTTGGGCTCTAATAGTTATTTACTGCATTTAATTTAAATTACATTTATTATTGCTTCCTAATAGCCTCTAACCAAAAAGAAGCTCAATCTTACACCCACTTTTAAGCTTACATTTTTATAGAGTCAATCTGATTCCCTGTCCTAGCTCTTGAGGTCACAGTTCTAAAACTATATGTGTGTGTATACATGTGTACTCACAAACACAACACACAATTTACAAACGAAAAATACCTTTTTATCCTTCATGTTGTTCATTATTTAAACGGTTTAGAATTAGAGTGATAACACTTATTGGTCTCCATTCTGTTTCCCACATCAGTTTATTTATTTATTTTTACATTAAAATATTTAAGGATCACTGTTTTGTCAGAAAAGAACTATAACAAACATTTTGTATTTTAACTTTCAAAGGAACTGTAAATTTTGGAAATTTATTTCACTAAGTAAAATGATAAAAGTGCAGTGAATTTTTTAAAGCTTAATTTATCAGCTTTCTCATTTACATAAAATTATAACAAATAATTACATCTATTATGACAAAGGGAGGCCTTTGGTTCAAGGGGATTGATGTGACTGGAAATGCCCAGGAAATATGTGCTGTGCTTGTGTTCGTGCCCTTTGTCATCAATATTTTAATTTTGAATAAGTGCTATTAGCTGTCAGTGTCTTTATTATAGCTGAATCTCACTGTGCAAACCTTCATGAAGAGGTATGTGTGGGTAGAAGCTTTTCCATATTTTGTGAGTAGAGTATCCCAGTACATGTGAGAGAGGCGTGGCTTATATTGACTATGACAAGTCTAACAACCTTGAGTATCTCAGATACCATCTCCCTAATTTAATATCTTACCCAATTTGTGAATGAAATGTAATGTAGTGCTTTTGAAGTTTTGAATTAATGGAAGAAGAATGGGAAGCTGTCTGGAAGAAAATTTTCAGGTAATGGCTAGGCATATAAAGTTGTCTGGTGGTGATAGGGGCTCCCATTCACCAAGAGGTACAAATATTCTAGGCTACATTTACCTTGTGTCCCAGTCTCTGTGGTATTACACCATATTACGATCCCTTTTTATTGTTAAACTAGTCTTGTGGTACAAATTATAAATTCAACCTTATTTTCCTTTCCCAGATGTGTGATGGATCAGACAAAATTCAACTTCTCCCTGAGGGTTGTACTAATGTTTCTGGATATGGTGATCTGCTTGGCTTGTTTGTTTTATTTTTGGAATAATCCAGTGAAAGATCTGTTTATAATGTTTACATGAAATACAACTGGAGAATAAAACAAAAGAGTACCCAAGTTCTTGAAACCTGTGGAGATCCAAAAATATTTTATTTTTCTGGACTACAGAGCCTTCCTTTTCATTAGGCTATAATTTCAATGAGAATATGAACTGTGATTGTTTCATTCTACGTTACATACTCAATGTCTAAAAAACTGCCTCGTATATAGTAATAGGTAAAACACAGTCTTAAATAAATGAATTTATTTACTTATTTATAATGTATAAGCTCTTTATTTATAATCCATAAGTTCTTATTCATTCACTTATTTATTTATAATGTATAAGTTCTTCCTATAGTTGAACTTGGGACTGACCAGTTATCTCATTCAAAAAAGAGATTATTTGGTATAGGTAGGGGTGTCTAAGAAGCTTTTATAAAAGAAATAGGATATCAAATAGATTTTGAAATACCCAATGAACACACTCTCTGTATCAAGAATTCTGTGAATGATTTCCAGCTCACCACTGAATGTACTCATTAAGATTTTAGCATAATATTCATGTCTACTCCAAGGATCAAATATATGAGCAAGACTCATTTCCTTGGTTTCACTGTTGATGGAGAACCATCACTTTGACATCTGAGCCTTGTGTCTCTTACTACATTTTAGTAGATTACAGGCACAGTTGTTGGATATGGTGCTTAGTGTATAAATATGAGATCACAGATGTACCAAAAAAAAAAAAAGAGGAATGTCTGTCCTAACTGAGTTCCCCAGGAAGTAGAGGTTGAAGCAAAAACTAATGAACTAATGTGTTATTTCTTAATTAGTGGGGAAAATTCCAAAGAAACAAGAGGAAAAGGGAAATGAGGAAAGGAAGGAGGGATAACCAACATGTGGTGCCTGACAGGGCTGATCTCTGATTTTTACCATACAAAATTGATTGTTCCATTTTATAGATGGTCTTCCACTGCCCAACAAACTGTTGCATAGTTTGAAGTTGGTAGTTCCCTAGGCTGGAGAGAGAATTGACTCTCAGATACTATTTTCTATTGGTCAAAGTCTCATCCACAAGAGGCAGGGCATGCATTACACACTTCAGAGTTAAGCCTGTGTAGAGGCCAAGTGGGACCTCATCATGTCAGTCCCCAGCAGAGCCCTTTGGAGGCACAGTTTCATCATGATCATAATCATGACCATGGATTGAGGGCTTTGGTGAAGTCAGTCCAAGCTTACAATACTGGTTGCTGCAACTATGAGAGGAAGAAACAACTGGCTTAGGACTCTGGAGACAGGTGAAACTAAGAAGCTCTGAGGTGGTGCCTAAGTGACTACTGAAAAAACTGATACACTGAAGGTCTCTAGGTCAGATATACCCAAAAAAATATCCAAAACACATAATCTTGGAGGCCCCAGATGGTAAAAATAACTCCACAAAGGTAGCAAGACCATGATAAAAAGGATCTAGGAAAGAGTGAATCAGAGGGCAGACAAGAAAAGAAAATTAAAGTGTGTGAGGTATATTGAGATAACTAATGCAGGACCGTGATAAAAAGTATTATAATAATGCTTAGCAACTTCTTAATTACTGCCTTAATCTAGTATCTCCCAATGTATCTATATACTATTTAAACAGACCTGACACTTAGAAAATATGGAAGGGATGAAGAATTTCCTGAATGGAAATAGGAAGAAAGGATGAAAGTAAAGAAGAAAGGAAAAAGTGAGGAAAGCCACAAAGGAAGGAAGAATTTCAAGGTCAAGGAAAACTGAAGTCAAGTAGGTCCTCATTCTTGTGATGAAAATAATACTATTAACACTTATAACATTTAAAGAAGAAAAGGCAGATCATATTTTAAGAAATAAAATGAGTATGTTGTACATCTAAAAGAATGGAAGTAGATGTGGATACTGAAGGACATACATTGAAATCCAGATAAATTCGCCATATGCTCCTACAAACATTATTAAAAAATGAAATATCAGCTTAATTTCTGGGAAGTGTCTTTCTTTATATGTATTTAAAACATCATCAGTATATTTCTTTTTAAAGTTTACATTATATTACATTTTTAAGAGTACCTAAATTGTTGGAGAATCATCATAATTTATTCTAAAGAGCTCTAACATTTCTTTTCAAGGAACAATTTTCAAATTCGTGAATTTGGGGTGTTAAAAACTTAAAAATATTGTTTGTCAGGTTTTATTTATTCCCCTTAAGAGACCTTGAGCTTACTGACCAAAGGTAAAATTCTGCCAACTGATACCATTTAATTATCTATTTGCTCAACAAATATTATTGAGCCCTGTGTTAGGCACTGTGCTAGGTGATAGAAATGCAAGGTATATGTTTCCCAACCCTAATGGAACCCACATTCCAGTAGGGGAGGGCATACAAATGCAAATACAACAAAATAAACTTTTAAAGTATAAATTTAGTAAGTACAATATAAGAAACAAGTAAGGGGCTGAAAAGTCTTCAAGGAAAGCCTTTCTGAAGACCTAACATTTAAGCTGGATATTAAGAATGATTAAGAGTATCTATATGAAGAGTGAGGAAATAAGTGTTTCAGCAGAAAAGGTAGCTTTAGTTCCTCCTTCCTTCCCTGAGAAAGAAAGAACTTTGAGTGTACAAAGTACTGAAAGAAGCTCAGCATGGTGTGGACGAGAGGAAACAAGGAAGAGGAGCTCATGATAAGGTTGAAAAAATAGGCAGAGATCAGGCCATGCTAAGAAATCTGGATTTTAATCTAAGTGAAATGGGAAACCACTTAAGTGTTTTGAGCAGTTTAGTGGTTTGATTATAATTTAAGAGGATCACTCTGGCTGATGAGTAGGAAATGGATTAAATGAGGCCAAGAATGGATGCATGGAGACCAATTAGAAGGTTCTTGGCATTAGTCAACATGAGTGATGGTGGCAGTTGAACCTGGGACACCCTAGATTAGGAGATGAATACATTTTTCAAATAATAATCAAATGATAGGAAGACATGTGTACCATAAAAATTGTTCATATGTAGTATAATGGGAGACTAGAGAACATGGAGATAATATTCAATTTACAGAGAAAGATGGATATCACGGAAGATAATTTAGGAAGATATGCTATTTGAGCTTCATCTTGTGGAATTGAGGAGTGGGAAGAACAGTCAAATAGAAGGAATGCTATATGGCAGGTTGCAGAAGAAGGAAAGGGTACAACCTCTGAAGGACCATCAAGCACTTCCACTTCAGTAGAAGGTAGGCAGAAAGGGGTGTGATGGGTGATGGGCTCTGGAAATAAGGGGGACAAGAGTGTGGGGGACTTCAGTGTTGGGTGGGAGTGATGGAGTGTTCAACAGAGCAGCATCCTGACTAGGATTGTGCTTTGAGAACAACGGAAAAGAGGGAGTGCTAGGTAAAGTAAATCCCATGGAAGAGAAGAGCATCTGTGAGGTGACTTAATGTGGAATGTGGTGGCTCTGAGGCGGGAAAGCCGAGGATCTTGTCCAAGGAACTATAAGAAGGGACACTTGGTTAGGAGAAGATTTGCAAAAGAAAATGATAGCCTCAGTTCCAGGCACTTTTTTTTCCCAGTCATATTTAATTGTTTTCTTATTCTTGTGTGTTTTTATTTTTATTTTTATTTTTTTTAAAGATTTTATTTATTTATTTGACAGAGAGAGAGGCAGCGAGAGAGGGAACACAAGCAAGGGGAGTGTGAGAGGGAGAAGCAGGCTTCCCACGGAGCAGGGAGCCCGACGCGGGGCTCGATCCCAGGACCCTGGGATCACGACCTGAGCTGAAGGCAGACGCTTAACGACTGAGCCACCCAGGTGCCCCTCTTGTGTGTTTTTAAATACATGTTGTGGGATAGAAACTTCTCTTCAGACTCCATAGCTTCAAAGTACCAGTTAACGTTAAGTTGGAGTATATTGTGTTTCCATTGATTTATACTTCAGCCACATATTTTTCTGCACCAGAATAACCTTAAAATATACAGCTGCTAGATTAGTATCAATCATAGGAAGTTATTTGTAATTTTTACTACTAAATTCCTGTATATAATTCATATACTTGGCTCTGGTGCACTTCTTCACTTACATACTTATCCTATGTTTTGTCAATATCTCATTGTCAAAGCTGTTTCTACAATCCCAGTCGTATTGATATGAATACGATTTAAGGAAATAAAAAGTATTTTATAGTCCTTTTTAAACCTATTTGATGTCTATATCTGTATCCATATTTAGCCAAAGATCTATAAAAAATATGTACTAAAATAGTCATTATTAATTAAAGATTTACTATGTGCCAGTTTCTGTATGAAGTACATTATTTAGATCATGTCTAATTCTTACAAAAACCATATAATGGAAATATTTTTAAGCCTCCTCTACTGTTAAGGAAACTCATGAAAATGAAGCTCCCAAAGACCCACTCCAATAAGTGACAGAGCCTGTATTTGCCCCCAGGTTTTTCTGATTCTGAAGCCTATGCCTTTTCACCAAAACACCTTAAATGACCTAAAGGAGTGGTTCTTAAACCACTTTAAAATGTAGTATAATGAGGAGTCAACATTGCCATTATTGTTTTCATATGTTATTTTACCATGTGAGACATGATGATGCCAGAAAGAAATATTGATGTGGGTAGAAGGAATTGTTCCTCCTCCAAATGCTTGAGTTCTCCTGTCTCTTCAAAGTTTTGTCTCTTCCTTCACACACACATGCACACACACGCGCACAAAGTGGCACTATTTTACCTTTTTGCAAGGATTTTCATATCTGTTTCTACAATTGGGCTGTAAGATAAGTCTCTATGTTGAGGCCTATGAACAAAAGCCAGCCTCACTCAAATATGCATGAGAATAAATAAATATGAGTTAGAAAAGGAGGGAGTGTTTTAATGACCTTTTCAGACATTTGTGGATCTTTTTTATACTATACCAAAACTCAACAAGTTGTCCTTCCTTAAAGGTCAGCTGCAGTAGGGAATATGAAAGCATACCAATGAGCTTTGCATACGTCCACTAAATTCTTTCATATATCTTGTTTTTTGAATGACTCTTTGGCTTGTGCCTGATTTTATAAAATTGTGCATTAGTCATTTGGAAAATATTGGCTTACTTAGCTTTGCAGATCTTCCAAATGTTGGTAAATTTGCCCATTTATGTTACCATTCGTCTTACTGGAAAAAGCATTAAGTATTGAGAAGCTGTTCAGTTCAAGGTGGCACCTACAAGTTTTTCATAATTTTAGTTTTTGCTTCATTCATACTAACGCATTGCCAGTATTACTCACTATTGCTTTTGCACTGTTGGTACAACTGTCAACACGTGAAAATGGTAAATAGCATCTTAAGATTGTTATGAAAATAGTTTTGACTCTGCACTCCCCCTGGAAAGGGTCTTGAGTATGTCTAGGGGATCATGGACTCAACTTTGAGACCCCTGGTCTAAGAAATGTATTTTAGCCAACCATGAAGAATGGATAAACATTTGCATTGTGCACATTGTTGCATCCTCCACTTCAGCATTATATAAACGTCTCCTGAACTTGACTCTCATTTCTGATGGACTGTGAAATTACATCAAACAAATTCACATAGTATGGCGATATAATTGCTGCCCTAGCTAAGGTCTTTTAGCGATGTGAAAACTTCAGAGCTAGTTTTTCCTCTAAAACCACTTTTTCTTTCTATTAAAAAGGCACCAGCTTCTACCCAGGAGCCTTTCCCCCCTGAAGTCCTTTTATGCTTGCCCGGGTGGCATAAACACTTAACATGTCTAAGTATTGCAGCAAGTCTTTTCAAAACAACTGCTTAGCAAGCATCTGACTCAATTTTTTTGATGACTGGCTTAAAACATGTTTTGTTTTTGGTTTTCTCTAAAATTGTTGACAAACATAAACCTAGCCTAAAAATGAACAGAATAGGAAGGCTAACTCACATGGGAGAAGAGACAGCTATAGCCTTTCTGTTGGCACAGAATGTGGTTCCTAGGAGTAAGGAGGCAACAAGAAGCAGCATCCATGGATGTCTCTAAAAATCTAAAGATGTCTCATTGTCAGATGAGAAAAATAAGCTGATTGTCACCTCTCTTTGCCTGTCATAACACAGGTCCTTACATTTTCTCAGGAAATACAAGCAGGATTTGGTTATTTTTCTTATCTGCTACTCATTACAACTCAAAATCAGTCCAAGGGATTTGAACCTTATTCACCCTAAATTGCCCTTTCATCTCCTAAACACAGGTGATAACCAAGGCATATCACATGTCCTTTCTGCACATCTCTCCTTTCCACGCTTTTGCTTCTGTGTTGATTCCGATCTACAAACCAGCTCCAAAGAATGTGTTCCCTATTAAAGATAACCAGCCTAACTTCTTCCCATTTTCCTGGCTTCACACTCTTTCTCCTCTCTTCCTCCTCCTTCTCCACCTCCCTATCTCCTTATACCCTCTATTTGTTTGTTTTTAGCACTGCTATTTCCACTGTAAAATTGAAACTTGTCTCTTTGTCATGAAAAATAAAGTTCTTCGAAGTTTTATTCTAGGATAGCAGAAAAAAACACAGTGGACTTACACTTTTGAGATTAGTTTTGTATCAGCTATGAGTGAAAATACTAAACAGTGGGACCAAGAAGTTTATGCCAATGTGTAGGAAGCTGCTTTATCTTTACACAGAGTCAACATTTCCTTTTCTGAATGATATTCATACTGACACTGAACAATTTCTTATTTATTTTAATACCATCTCAACACTGTCACACTCAGCAACTAAGGCTGTATCAATCAAATCAATTAGTGAACTTCCCAATTCCTATATATCTATATATCTATCTATATCTATATCCATATAACTATATATTTATATTCCTGGTTTTCCAAATATATAAAATTCTGGTTCTAAATGTTATATATTCATATTTATTACTTAAATATTAGATAGATAGATAGGTAGATAGATAGTAGATAGATACACACACACAAAATGCTGGTAATATATGCATACTTATTATTAGGATTAAGCTAAATGGGCAAAATAAATCAATTTGACCCATGAGCTCTCACCCTTGAGGTGGGACAAAAATCTTTCACATGTACTTTTTTTCTTTTTTACCTCAAATCTTTCTATACATGACAAAATTCTATACATAGTCAAATATCCCAGCTGTTACAGAACCTTTCCTAAACCCAACCCTGCTAAGATCAATTATTGTCTGTGATGACTTAAATACAATTTATACATTTTTACCTCTTCAATTTATATGTTCCTATGCACATATAAAAATATATGCCATTTCTGTATCTATGTTGAACCAAGCATTTTGAAAAAAAATCTGCCTATGTCTCTAAGGATGTGCATTTGGATGCACATTTTATATTCACACTAAAAATAGACATATTTATGTATGCATATAAGTAAAGAGTACTTTGCACTTGCCCATAATGTAGTAATTATTCATATTACATATCAATTTTCATGATATATAAACATTTGATTGTAAGTTTTTTGATGTAAAGTAATGGTCTTTTTCTATAGTTTGAGTTCCTCGAATAGTTTCCTAAACTGAGTTGGTACCAACAAATGTATATTGCATGGAGTCACTGACTTCATTTTGCAAATCAAATATATCTCTCTCACCCTTCTAGAAAAACCATTTCATTCTCAAAACCTGAAATTTGGTGCTAAGCCTGTCCACCCTCAGCCAAAATTTCTTTATAGGGATAGGTATATCCAATTCTGTGTGTGGCATTCACTTATTTTCTTTTTTATCAAGCTTATTTTTGTCTTTACATATTAATCTAGAATTAGTATAAAAAGAAAATTGAATTTATCTCTCCAAATCTATGGCTTGATCCCACATGTCCAGATGGATATCTCTCCTGTTCTGGTTGGAATTTTGGGACATCCAATGTCTTCTTGTCTTCTACGACCTTTCTGAATACGACACTGTTCACTTTCCTGACTCACTCTCTACCCCTGGTGCCTGTGGCACCATGGTTAATCTCTCTCTCTCCATGCATCTCTTATCTGTGCCTTCCAAAACACCTCTGCCTCTATTCAACCCTTAAATGTTGGTCACATCAAGTACTCTAGTTGTGTTCTTCTCATACAGTCCCATAATGACACCTATTATCTGTAAATACATATTCCAAGGCCTGAGGCTTTGGTCTTCTTTATTACACAAGCTCCTTCAACAGTATCTGCTTCCATTTCATTAGCTGGAAATGGGTCGAATTGCCACTTCTATCTGTAAGGTGACTGGGAAATGTAATATTTTTAGCTGTGCATACTTGCTGTCCCTAACAGATTTGGGGATATCTTACAGAAAGGAGAAAATAGATATTAGGTGAATAACTATAGTCATTATCTTCACCATACAAAACAACCCTTCTTTCTCTTCACAAGCACCCTTGATAACTCCCTATTACCAACTCCATCAAGTCCTACTTCTATGCCTTATGGTTCAAATTGCTACATAAAATGGTTGTATCTAGATCATAGGACCTTATTTATCACTACCCCAGTACATTACAATAGCTGTTTAAAGGTTTATTCATGGCCCCAAATACTCCTGTTCTTTGGCTCATGATACTCTTTCCCTTTCGGGAAGGTCTTCTTTCTTCCTCTTTACTTATCTAATCTTATTTAGGATTCAGCTCAAGCCTCAACATTTAAAGGAAGACTTCAGGCCTGAATTGATGCTTCTCTTCTAAGGTTTATTAGATGTAGACACTTATTTTATTTTATTTTTCCTATTTCATGTGTTTTATCTTTACCTCCACAACTAGAAAGTTGCTAAAGGCAAAGACAATGCTTTGTATTTCTTTGTATCTGCTGTAATGCCAGTAGAGTTTTGAGAACAACATAGGTAGTGCTCAAAAAATCTTTCATGATTGGTATCTGAAAAAGTAAAATTTAAACCTCTATAAACTTTATCAATGCTATAAATGCCAATTTATGAGATTTTTTTTCAGTATTTGGATATAACAATTTTCAAGGTTTTTTGTTTTTGTTTTTTTACCATAAATGCTGGAACTGAATTTAATAAAGTCCATGGGAACTCAACATTAATAGTAATATTTATGTAGAGAGAATTATGTAATACAGACTATCACTATGAATTTTCTTTATATACTCTGAATTTTCTAGAATAGGCTTGGCTCTAAAATTCCCTTCCAATAGTCTTTATGATAACAACAAAACATTTACTGAGGAACTAAGAGAGTATTGTTTTTGTGATAAGCAATAAAAGAAAAGTAATAGAAAAAGGGATACTTTTTAAATCTATACTTTTATTTATATCTTTATAATCTTAGAAATAATTTTAGTTCAACATGATTCAGTAAACAGGTTTTCAAAACCCTACCAGTATCTCAATTCTGTTCCTACCTGAGAGAGAGAAGATTTGGTAAGTGATATTAAGGGCATTTATAATGTAGCTGGGAAATAAGATGAAAGACAAAAGATAATCAAAGAATGATTATAGAATGCCAAAATATTTATTTTGTTAATAATGTTTTGGAAATTTATAATTGACATCTTAATGTAATAGAGAATACTTAGAGCCCATTAACCCACTGAAGTGCTGGCATGTATTTAGGTGTGCAATATGCAAGTTTTTAACAGATATATGAAAGGTAGTTTCGATTCTCTTTATATTTTTGTGAAGCATTTCCAATATTATTTTATGATCAGAGAGTTTGGTCCAATATTAAACTCTGGTAATCTTTAAGCTTTCTTGTCTGCCTTTTGTCTTTAATTCTTATACATTTTTAATGTATGTTTTAAGTAAATGTAATTTTTTACTTGATAAATGCTTTATCTTACATAAAAATCAAGTCAGACTTTTTATCTGTCTTGGTCAAGTTATCTGTATTCTTACTATCTTTTTTTGTAAAAGTGTATTGAGGTATAATTGACCTAGAGTAAAATTCATATCAAGTGTAAATTTGATAAGTTTTGACAAGTATACACCATGAAACCATACCCAATCAAGATAAAAAACATATCTTCTACTCCTAAATGTTTCCTTATACTACTTTATAATTCATTCCTGACTCATTCACTAATCTGCTTTCTGTCACTAGCAATTAATTGACATTTTTTGAGAATTTTATATAAATAGAATCATACTCCATGTGCTCTTTTTAGTCTGGCTTCCTTTGTTCAACAGAATTATTTTGTGATTCATCCATACCTCTCTTCTGTTTACTTTGGATTTCATTTGCTCCTTTTTCTTTAGTTTCATAAGGTGAAGCTAGAGTCATTTATTTTATTTTTGCCTTTCTTCCTTTCTATGTGTATAATGTATAAGTTTCCCCTATGTAGTGATTTAGCAATATTCCAAAAATGCTGATATATTTAGTGAACATTTTTGTTTAGTTTAGATACTTTTTAATTTCCCTTTTCAGTTTGTTTGGCTCATGGGTTATTTAGAAGTATGTCTTTAGTTTCTTTACTACTTCTCATCTTTTCCTGACTTCTTTTCAATTAAATTAATATTTTTAATGGTTTCACTGTATTACTTGTCAGCTTATTAGCTATAACTTCTTTGTTTGCTTGTTTGTTTTTCCTTAGTTGGTTTGTTTTACTTTTGTTTTGCTGAAAAAAAAAATATTTATTTTATTATTGTTTTTACAAGATATTTTTTCTGGGTATAGAAGTCTAAGCTCACAGTTTTCCGTCTCTCCCCCACCCGCCCAGTACTTTAAAGGTGTCGCTCCACTATTTTCTCACTTGCATTGTTTCCATCCAACAGATGTAAAATATGATCCTTATTTTTATTTCTCTGTTTGAAATGTTCATTTCTTACCTCTGGTTGCTTTAAAAATTTTCTTTATCAAAGGTTTGGAGCAATTCAATTATAATATGTCTTGGTGCTTTCTTGGTGTGATGATTTTCTTTGATTTGTGGTTTCATAGTTTTCATCAAATTTGATTATGAAATCGTTAGGTGCTTTCTTGTACTTGGGGTGTGTTGAGTTTTTTGGATATGTGGGTTTATAGTTTTCATCAGCTTTGTAAAATTTGGAGTCATTATTTCTTTAAATAGTTTTTCTGTTTTCCTCTTTCCTTATAGACTCCAAGTGCATACATGTTAGGCCTCCTGAAGTTGTCCCCCAGTTCAGTGATGCCCCACTCAACTTTTTAATTCTCTCTTCTCACACGGTTTCATTCTGTCTTCAAATTCAACTAATGTTTTCTTCTTTAATGTCTACTCTGCTGTTAGTCACATCTAGTGTATTTTTCATTTCAAACATTGGAGTTAAAATATCTAGAAGTTTAGCTTGGGTCTTTTCTTTTTTAATGCCTTACTTTTCTCTACTTAAATTTCTGATCATGGAATACAGTTATAATAACTGTTTTTGGTGTCATTATCCATTAATTCTAATATCTATGTCAGTGCTGGGTTGGTTTTGATTGGTTAATTTTGTCTTCATTATATGTTATATTTTCCTGCTTCTTTGCATGCTTGGTAAGTTTTTTGTTTTTTTTATTTTTTTTTATTTTTTTTTTTTCTTTTAAATTTTTTTTAAAGATTTTATTTATTTATTTGAGAGAGAGAATGAGATAGAGCATGAGAGGGGGGAGGGGCAGAGGGAGAAGCAGACTCCCCGCTGAGCAGGGAGCCCGATGCGGGACTCGATCCCAGGACTCCAGGATCATGACCCGAGCCGAAGGCAGTCGCTTAACCAACTGAGCCACCCAGGCGCCCTGCATGCTTGGTAAGTTTTGAATGGATGTCAGACATCAGAAATATTACCTTATAGGTATTAGATATTTTTCTATTCCTACTGCTCTTCCTAAGCTTTCATCTAGGAGGCATTTAAGTTATTTGAAATCTGTTTGATCCTTTTTGGTCTTGTTTTTAGTATTTGTTAGGTGGAACCAGAGCAGTATTTAGTCTAAGGCTAATTATTTCCCACTACTTAGGCAGACCCTCTCTGTGTACTCACCTATTGTCTTGTGAATCAGGAGAATTGCCAGTTTAATGGGGAGGAGGCACTATCCCTGGCTGTATGTAAGCACTGGGAATCTAACCTCTAATACTTTCTATTGAATGTATCCCCAAACTTGGGAAGTTTTCTTACACACATGCATTGATCATTACTTAGCTGAATCTTCAAATGAGACCCTCTGCAGAGCCCTCTGGAGTTCTGTCTCTGTGCTTCTAGATAGCTCCTCTCTGGTATTCTGTCCTATACACTGTAACTATTTTGGTCTCTTAGATGCTTGTCCTCAACCCAGGGAGTCTCCTGGAAGTCTACCTAGGTGACATCTCCTTGTGCTGTGATCTGGAAACTCTTTCAAGACAATAAGCTGGTGCAACTATATTGTTTCTCACCAATCACTGCACTATTTTGCTTGATGTCCAGTATTGTAAAACCAACTTTTCATACTTTTTTTCCTATTTTTTGGAAAATTTCAGGTGGGAGGGCAAATCAGTCTATTTTACTGAGTCTTGGTTAGAAGCAGAAGTCTGCCTTAATATTGTTTTTTACTCACTTACTCTTATCCATTTTTCTGAAAACTATATGATTCTCTGTGTTCATTCCTCAAAATCTTGAATTTCTACCAATTTTTAATTATATATAAATATAGGCTATATTTTTATGTGCATATAGATTTATGATAGTTATTTCTTGTTAATGGCTTAATGTTACTGAATAGCCTCTAGCTATAAAATATATTTTTCATTGTTACTGGATTTTGCTTTGGATTTTTTAAAATTTGGATTCCACTATCCTAACAAGGATCTTTCTCTTGGTTTTATGTATAGCAATAGATCTTTGCTTCCATTTTCTCATAAATTTGTCAAACATGGGATTTGGAAAATCTGAGTATAATATTGTAATGGAGAAGTAAAAGGTCTTTTTGTCATGATATATCACTTTATCATGATTTCTTTCTGAATTAATGTTGATCCCAGGCTTTTTGAGACAGAGATTCTTGTCAGATTTTTCACTGATGTATCCTGGGTGTCATGAACATTTTGTGGCATAAATACTTATTAAATGAATGAGTAGATAAATGGATAAAGAAATAATGTCAAGATTCATTCAATAAGGTAACGATTAATAATTTGGTAAATTGTTAATGCTTATAAATCTAGGTAGCGATCATTTCTGGTATGAATAAAATAAGAACAAAAAAGCAATTTTGAAAATGTTAGTAAGATCATTGATTTGGCCACTAGTCAATTTACAATATATATTGGAAACACATTAATTGTGTTTATGAATGACACAAATAAAGTTGGCAATTAAAGTCATCATTCATGCAACTCTATTGTCATATTTTCAACAGTCTAATTGTTTTAGCTTATACTGAATTTGAAATTTGTAAAAAAAATTGATGGTTTGCTCAACCCTTGATTTTACTTTGTAGACACATCTACTTGAGCATAGTTAAGTTGAATGTGATAGCAAATAAAATTGTTTGACATCATTGTGGCCAGTATGGCTGGGGAGAAAAAACTCCCATAGTGGCATCTATGGTGCTCTAGTTCCCTCCTTGTCAATAAAAAGAATCAGCATTTTAAAGCAACCATTATTGTGAGTACATCAGATTAAAGCATGAACATGATGGGGC
The DNA here is from genome assembly GCF_004348235.1 of Phoca vitulina. Classification (NCBI taxonomy): domain Eukaryota; kingdom Metazoa; phylum Chordata; class Mammalia; order Carnivora; family Phocidae; genus Phoca; species Phoca vitulina. The sequence goes on from NW_022589727.1 coordinate 4,841,845, forward strand.
TTTAGTTTCTTCACAGTGAAGAAGCTTAAAGTGATCAGTTATCCATAACTTTACAAATATCCAGATGCTAGATACCTTGTAAACAGTGTATCTGTCTATTTGATTGTCTCTCTTGGTATGCATTTTCATATTTAGTATATGGAGTTCCTCTCTTAAGGAAATATACAGTAAAAGGGGGAGGAAGACAAAAACAAAAACATTATCGACACAACTATTCAATGCATTCATTTTGCGAATATTCACTAGGCACTAATTAAAGGTAGGTAAATTTCTAAATGTTGGAAATTCATCAGTGAACAAGACAATAAAGAAATCCTTGTCATCATGGAGTGTCCATTCTGGTGGTAGAGGGTCAAAAAATAAATAATATAAATAATAATCTAAGTAAATTAAATAGTTATAGAAGGTAATAAATACTATATAAATAAATAGACTAGATTAAGGGAGATCAGGAGTGCTAGAGGTGGGGGAGCAGTCTTCATTTTAAGTAAAGTAGTCAGGGCAGTGCTCAATGAGAAGGTGTTAGAAAAATAAAAACTAGGAGGCAAAGAGGAAGTAAGTCATGTAGATATCTACAGGAAATGATTTCAGGTGGAGGGAATAGCCAATGCATGGGATCTAACTCAGAAATGAGGCTGGTTGCCAAGAGAACAGTAAAAAGGCCAATAATGACTGGAGTAAGTGAACAAGGGGGGATCATAAGAAGATGAGGTCAGAAATATAAGGAAAGGAAAGATCAGGTAAGGCTCTGTGGACCATGTACAAACTTTAGATTTTATTTTAAGAGAAACGGAGCCCGTGAAAGACTTTAAGCAAAGAAATGCACTGTTTGCCCTTCCTTTTTACAGGACAACCCTGGATGCTGAGTCAAAAACAGTCTGTAGATGGCAAGGTGAAAGTAAGAAACCAATTACAAGGCATTCAGCGAATGGCATTATACGTGGGGAAAACATTTGAAATTGCTTATCCAACAACAGTTCTCCAAAATGAGATAATTTACACCTGTTGAATAAAAGTTTTTGTTAATTCTGGGGCACTTGGGTGGCTCAGCTGGTTAAGTGTCCGATCTGGATTTCAGCTCAGGTCATGATCTCAGGATCATGATACCCAGCCCCACCTCAGGCTCTGTGCTCAGCAGAGAGTCTGCTTTAGATTCTCTCTCCCTCTCCCTCTCCCCTCTCCCCCACCCTGCTCATGTGTGCATGTGCTCTCTCAAATAAATAAAATCTTAAAAAAAAGTTTTTGTTAATTCAAAAAACATTGAGGAAGCCCCAGGGATGTGTTCATTATTAAATTACATACAAAAGAAATAAACCTCAATCTCCACCTTTAGAAAGATTTATAATTGATCAGCAGAGATACTGAATTAAAGTAAGAAGTTTTGTTATCCATAAACTGAAATGATTCTGTAGATGACTTTTGGGATGAACACTAAACATTCCTGGTATTTCTAGAGGAGTAAATGTGATGTGAAGGGGGCACTGCCTGTAGAACACAGAGTAAGAACAAAATCATGAACACCAAAAATTTCATGGTATGTTCCAAGAACATTAGGTGAAACCAATTCTACCCTAACACTGGATATATCAAGGTGAAAGTAGAAAATAGAGAATGGAACTTGATGTCATGCTGGGGGAGGCATTCAAGATTAAGCTAGTTGCTTAAACTTTATTCTATAAGCAGTGGAGAATTAATACAGATTTTTAAGTAAAAGGGAGTGGAATTTAAGCAGTGCTTCAGGAAGAAAATTCCAACTGCAGAGTTCAGGATGACAGAGAAATAGGGGGATGTGGGCATAGAGAGCAAGAGAATGAAGAGGTTCTATATGAAAAAGGTCATTGTAATGTGTTAGGGGAAATGTAATGAGGGCATGAACCAGAATGGGTGATGCTGTGAATTGAAAAGGATGAAACAATTTATTTTGAATTTACTATGTGTCAGGTTCAATGATAAGTGCTTTCCATGTATTTTCTTATTTATTCCTCTCAATATCCTTTTGATATAGCCATTATTTTTTTTTTTTTTTGAAAATTAGAAGGTGAGGTTATACAGGTTAAGTGACTTGCTTAAAGCTCCACAGCTAAAACATGTCAAACTAGGACTTGAACCAGACCATCTGCCATATCCATGCTTCCAACCTCTTTGTTTTAGCACACCTCAAGAAACAGAATGTATTAGGAGTAGGATCTCATCATAAGAAAGGGAGATAAGAGGACCAGAGCAAAGAACTAACCTTAATCTAGCACTTGACCACAGGGAATATGTTTAGAAGATAAAAGTAGGAAAAGAAGTTATTGGAAGGGTAGGAAGAAGGTGCTGTGTCATGAAAGACACAGGAGGAGAGAAGTTCAAGGCAGTAGGGGCAGTATCAAGTAATGGTGAGAGTCAAGAAAGATGAGAAAAATATTACAAGTGTTGATTGTTAAGGAGTTATTTCTCTTCTTGAAAAGATAAGCTACTTGTATCCTCTGCTAGGTGGGAGAAAAAGTCAGACTGAAAAGATCTGATAGGCCACACTGTAAGAGATGAAAAAGTGGATGCCAGAGACTTGCTTCTCATTCACCAAATTGGATCATCAAAAATAGGAAAGATTGAAGGAGGCAAACTGAAGGAAAATAGGGTCAAAAAAGTTGTGTGCACTTACATGCATGGGTGTGTGATTGCTACTAATAAGAGATCAGTATCTTTTTGTGGGTAAATGGAAAGTACTGATAAGAAGAAAGAAGAGTTGAAGTGGTATGGAAATTTTGGATGGACTAGATTCCTTGACTGGATCAGTTATGGTAAAATGAGACCAGGGTCTAAGTAAATGAGTTATCTTTGGTGAAAAGAGAAGTGGCATGTGTTCCTATGAATAATATGGAAAGGAGTAAGAAAGGTAAAAAAAATACTGAATACATATAAAAGATTCAAAACATGACTTGAGAAGCAGGCAAGGTCACTAGAAGAGGAAAAGAGTGCCATCTCTTCATAAGAACAGTATTTTGAAAGAATTTCTACTTAAATTTATAAGTCAGATGGTATTTCTTCCATTCCATAAGCCATTCCAGTCCAAGATGTTGCCTCTTAGAGGGACACTACAAATAACTATGGAGGATGCCACAGTTTCTTCCATAACCTGAACTTCACAGGATTTAAGAACTCTCCAGAACATTGCTGCCACCCTCCCTATCACCTCATGGGTGATACCTGGCTGCCACATGGCTTTTGATAGACATTCTTTCATTATGGTTTAGAAGACCTACCTTGTTCCTTGACTTGTGGTTACTTCCACCATTGGATTTTTTTTTTTTTTTTAACAGAATTGAAATGTTCAAAATTCCCCCCAGGCCATGAAGGATTCTATTTTTCAGCTAAACTCTCTTTTTTTCTAGGCAGGACACATAAAATTTAATTTCCTGACCTCTTCTGCTGATGTATAGCAGTCATTTTTCCACAACATTAGACCAGGTAATCTATTCTTAGGGGAGCCTCGTCAAGCCTGACTGATATTCTGCATTTTTCTTTCTTTTCTCTATTTTACATTTATTTTTTGCTCTTTCTCCCCCTTCATATTTTCTGCTGTGGAAATATGGTAATAATAATAAAATATCTAGGGAAAGATAGAATATATTTACCAATCCATGATGCTAAGATGAGGCGAGCAAGAGAAAGGTCATGTTTTCCATTCCTGAAAATAAAGTAAAATAATAAATTTGCATCTTGAGAAAAATCCATGAATTCAGCTAGTAAGATCCTATCTGTGGATTGTTTTGATACTGATTTCATATTGGAAGATGAATTTTAGTGTCAGTGAAAAGTGCTGGTACAGTGACAGCTGTGGAGACCAATATCTTCCATTAATGCAAAGAAGACACAGAAATACCATTGGGTTTTCTGCTATCTTGTCAGAATTAGTCATAACATTTGTTTTCATGGGAGTGGAGGCATGCCACCTTGTTTCCTTGACAAGGCTGAGCACAGCACCAAGCTCAGAGTGGGCACACTCTTGATTGTCATGATAATGTTAGGCCTTTCCTGTTTTCCTCTCTCTTTATCCTGTGGTCCATCAGAAAAAGGAACACAGTCAACATGTTCTAATTTTCTCTCTCCACAAACAAGACACTGGACAGCTGTCAGATTGGAATAACTTCTACTCACAATCAATTTGTATCTGATTCAAACAACTGAGCTGGGAATGCAATGAGAAAGCCCATTCCCATTGCCTAGAGGTCTAGGCCAGATCTGGCCAGAGGGTGGTAAGCAATGAACTGGTACCGTTGGTTGGTACAGAGTCTATCATGTAATGATACAATAGGCAGCATTAAGTATTTATTGAGAACTTTCTGGGATTGTGCCATTGTGCCAAATGCAGTGTCCAGCAGAAAACCAGGGGAAAAAATGTTTACAGTTTAGTTGGAGATTTATTTATAAAAAGATAACACAAAGCCATATATTCTCAGCATCAAATGGGTGATACCGACAAGAAAAGCTATAGGAGGTCAGAGGAGGGTGAGCCCAGCATGTACCCTAGGTGGTTAGGAAAGGCCTCAGGGCCTTGAAGAATAGATAAGGATCAGACAGATGGGATACAGGAGCTGCCTGGATTAATGGAGTGCCACAAGTGACAGCAAAAAAGACCAGCAGGTACAAAGATGATGATGATGTCATGTGACCAATGTGACTGGGCACCCTACGGTAGTCCTGCATTACCAACATGCCCCCACCTACCCCCACTCCCTGCATTTCCAAAATCAGTTAAGCTATATGTCAGTAAGGTGTATCATAAATCATCCCTTACAACTAAAGTGATTTTTTAACTCCCAGTTCTCTGAAATTGAGATACCCTGTTGAATTTCACTCAATTGTTTATTTTATTCTATAATATACTTCTATAAGTCAGGTGTTTTACTGTCTTTTTGTCTTATTTTCCTAATAATATGTCTGAAAACTTGAATAAATGTGTAAAGCTAAATATTCTGATTTTACATATTTTTTGTATATATACCCCATGCATTTTATTTTATATTTTATATTCTTTTATTTTTAATTGAAGGATACTTGACCTGACATTATATTAGTTTCAGGTGTACAACACAGTGATTTGACAATTATATACATTATGATATACTCACCACAATAAGTATAGTTACCATCTGTCACCACAAAAAGTTACTATAATATTATTGACTATATTCCCTATGCTGTACTTTTGATCCCTGTGACTTATTTATTTTATAACTGGAAGTGTGTACCTCTTAATCCCTTTCACGTATTTCACTTATCCCCTACCCTCCCCCCCTTTGGCAACCCCAAGTTTGTTCTCTGTATTTATAAGTCTGTTTCTCTTGTCGTTGTTGTTTGCTCATTTGTTTTGTTTTTTTAGATTCCACATATAAGTGAAATCATATGGTATTTGTCTTTCTCTGTCTGATTTTAGATACTTTTAAAAAGCATTTAGTGGGGTGACTGGGTGGCTCAGTCGATTAGGTGTCTGCCTTCAGCTCAGGTCATGATCCCAGGGTCCTGGGTTTGAGCCCCGTGTCAGGCTCCCTGCTCAGTGGGGAATCTGCTTCTCCCTCTCTCCCTCCCCGACTCGTGCTCCCAGTCTCTCTCTCTCTCTGAAATAAAGAAAATCTTAAAAAAAGTGAATATTTTTAAAAAAGCATTTAGTATTTTATTAGGTAAACTGAGTGACATCATTTAAAATAATATTATTACAGACAAAGTGCACTAAAATCTATGTAGACCAGTGGCAATAGACAAAAGGGATATTCCCAATGTTATAAATAGCTTTTGGTGTGGGGATCTGGGTCTTAGAGAAAAGCTTAGATATGTGGTATATAAAAATGTCAATAATAAAAATAATAATATATTTGGCATGTAAAACAAATCTGACAAATTCTCAAATTTCTGTTCCCTTGAGTTTCACCTACCTTCATTGTGGTGGTCTTGTAGGTGTAATGAATGTATTCTCATAGTAAGTAATAATCTAAGACCATACTCACCTTCTTTACCACAATAATAGTGATATGTTAAATGAATACTTGAGCTTTAATGTTTTTAAAGATAATGCTCGATATTATTGAATTAGTTCTAGGGAGTGAAATATTCATCCCCATTGGGATAATCAGGCAGCTAACATCATTTCTTCTGGGCTCATCAGTTGATCCACCTGTGGCTAAAATAGTTCCTAAACCATTTTGGATATTCTCTTCCTTCATTTGAAGGTATCTTATTCTGTGTCAGTCAATTCCAAGTTTGCCATCTTATAGCTTTTTGCTCCTGTTTTTTGTTTTGTTTTGTTTTAACTCATTTTTTTTTTCTCCCAAGAATCAAGAAACTGGACATTTGTGAAACTGTGAAATAAGTTTTCATCCCCAGTCTCTTTCCCTTTCTACTGTTCTGCATTCTGAAACCTGTGTTTCAAGGCTGCGTTTTTGGACGGTGGGTTTGAGATGGTAAGTATTTATTTCAATAGTGAAGGGTAAAAATAATTTCCCTTTGAAATAGGATGATTTAACTATGATTTGTGAAGTAGCAAATGGGTATAGAGCCTAAATGTAAATGGAAAACCAGGAATAAACAGTGTCTGATATGTTATAGGCACTCAAGAAATATTTGTTGAATAGTTGAATGGATGAAAGAAATTCACCAATAGCCCGATTCCACTTGGTTTTGCCTGCTCCAGGGGCCTATATAACTTCAGGGCTTTTCAACATCAGTGTTACTTCAGCATTTTTTATAATTTCAGCCAGTACTTGAAGTTGTAAACCAATGCAATCTCAATGGAGAAACTGAGGCTGAAGGAAGAAATGGGTGGATTCCCTATCTTTACTGCCATAGAAAGAACATCATGTCTAGGTTGTGCCAAAGTCTCATTTACTGGATAAACTAAACCAGCCAAACAAAGGAACAGAAACTGTCAGAATAATGTTCTGATAGGGAACAAGAAAGACTTGCTGGAAAAAAAAAAAAAAGCCCATTGCTGGGACAAGACAGTTTATGGAGGGAAGGTGGGAAAGGAGAAATTGCCAGGAGAAACAACTGAGCTCTAAGTTTAGCTTTAAAAGGCCCCATAGTTGGAAGTGTTTGGGACTTCAATTGGCAATGTATTCCGAAGAGCTCTCCGCTGGCTTTGATGAATGTGTGGAATTGTCTCCTTGTCTACTCATTACCACTTAAAAAAAAAAAAAAAAGGAGATGTGACAATCCCAGCAATCGTCTTTAGCTTCTGTTGTTTTCCATTAGCAACAGGAGCGTATTCTTTTAGTGAAACACAAAAGCTGGTATCCCAGGCTACCGCTGCGCCTTGCCGCATGCGGGGCGATTCACTCATTCGGAGACACGCTCCGGAAAGGTGGTTAGAGACTATTTTAGCACTTTATTTGTCCCAATTATCTGCTCCTGCCTATTAGGGTGAATGGAACATCATGGCATTGTTTATCACAGGCTTTATATTCGCTAATAACACTGTTGTTTATTACCACAAACATGCTGTATGCAGTCAGCTCCGCTTCTGTTAATCCCCAGTGCTCCAAATTCTGTTTTTGTTTTTATTTTTTTCCCTCTTTTTTCTTTTATCTTTTTTTTCCCCTACCCAAAACAAATTAGATCCCACTGAACCAACCAAGTTTCCCACAGCTTGTGATTGTAAAGATGCCTTTTTCAATTGGACTTCAGGTTGATTGGTTTCAGGCTGAAAACCCTAAAGAAAATAACAGGGTGATACTTACATGCAGGAATGGCTCTCTAACCATATTTCAGTGGCAAGTGCCTGCCTGGGCATTTCCTTCCAGGTGCTCACAGCCTGAATTGCACTAGTTCGGGTAACCGTCAGAGAGAAGAATGCAGCGAATTGTTGCCATTAGATCATTTAGTCTTCCCCAAAGCCCTCTTCTTCCATACACTGTTTTACACAAACATATCCAGGGACTCCACATAGCCTGAGGCCTGCTGAATGTGCTTTTAAAAAATGCCCCTCATTTGGGCCTGTAGGAAAGATAGTATCAGTGTAGTCTATTATTCCCGGGACCACACTGAATTGTAAGAACTGCCGGTGTTCTCTTTCTGCATGTTTGCTGCAACCCCAAACCCAGGGCCTTGTTTAATAAACCACGTAGATGATCAACACCTGAAGGAATGATACTTTAACTCTACACACAGTAAACTGCTCTTTCTCTGCCTACCCCCCCCCCCCACCTTGGCGGGTGTTAACCTGGGGCTACTTACAGATGTGCAGGTCACGACTATGGCAATGGAGAAGATAGATCTTGTTCAAACTAGATGGATAGATTGGGAAGTGAGGCTGAATAGAACATGTTGTTGAAAAGGACTGAGCTGTAATTAGGGACACTTAAGTTCAACCTGATATTGAAACTCAGGTCAACCTGATCAGGAAATAGTTTCTTTTGGAAAGTAGGCACAGAAACAGATTATGTTTAGAAATGACCAGGGAGAGCATGTTAACAGTGGAAAAGATCTGTTCTTTAGACTCATGCGGCATGACTTTTTCATTACAGGATCTTCATTAAGTTAATTTGCTTTTTGAGTTTTGATTTCCTCATTGTAAGATGGAGACTATGATCATCTGATAACCTTGTTTAATAATTACAAGTATAAGTGTAAATACCTGAGTCAAAGTAGGAGTCCTCAGTGGACTCCATCTTATATCCTTGACATGGAGGTATGGAGACGGAGAAGATGTTTCCCTACACCAGTTATTTGTTTAAACAGCAAAAGACAGGTCCAGCTAAGTGTATGTAAATGTAATCTGCTTTACCTGCTTGAGAAAGTGAAATAGCTAGAAGAATACTTATAAAATATCAGATGTATGAAGAAGAATAAGAAGGTGGTAATAGAAAAATAACACAATATGAAAACAAGAAAGTAAAGTGAAATCCCAAAGTTTAAGACACAAGACAATGACAGTTTTAAAAGTTGAAAGAGTGTTCCAATTTCAGGTAATGATGGAGTAGCATGGTCAGACAACCCTACCCACAGACAAGAATTATAAAATCTGAAAATAATATTTAATAGCAGTTTGAATACAGAAATTTGAGGAGTTCTTACTCTTGCAAGATTGACTGCAGGAAGTAAAGATTTGTGAATTTGCAGCATTTTGCCTGAGAGTACTCCTCAATCAACAGGCACCTCAAGCTGCATAAAGCTATTGCCTAATAGCAGAGCTTGAGGTTACAGAAAAGCCAGAAAGTCAGGAGTGAAATCTTTCAATGCAGGTAGCTACCTACTGAAGAGATGTGTCCCAAAATAAGGATATAAAAATTCACCCAAATCCTTGGCTGACCATTGCACTGTACATGGAGACGAGGAAGGAAATTTCTAGAAGCCTTGACGATAAAGCAAAAGGAGAAAGGTGAAACAACCAAGAAGAACTTCAGAAGACAGAATTTGGGAGTTTGAATCTAGACAAATTATTTTTTTTCTAACACACAGATCAGTCTTCAGAGAAACATTACAGAATTCAGAGTCTCTACATTAGGATCCAATAAGAAAAATGAACAAACAAAAAAGCACACAAAGAAAACAAGAAATTGTGAACCATGTTCAAGAATAAAATAAATGATATCAATACAAATTGAGTCTAATATCACCCAGATGCTAAAATTAACAGAAAAAAATGTTTAGTCAGCTATTATAAATATGTTTAAAAACTGAATAAAGTAAATATATAATAAAAAGAAAAATCTTACCCACAAATAGAAACTCTAAAAAAAGAAGTAAATAAAAATTCCTGCATTGGAAAAAATAATCCTGCACTGAAAATATAATAACTAAAATATAAAATTATTTGCATGGCATTAAGAGCAGACTTGAAATAAAAAAAGAATAAATTTACTTGAAAATTCATTAATAAGACAAACATTTGAAGAACAAAGGGAAAAAAAGATGTAAGGAAAAAGATCAGATTTGCAGAAGTTTGTGGAACAATATTAAACAATGGAATTGTTTAGTGTATGTGCAATTGAAACACTAGAATGGGAGGGAACAACAATGGGGCAGAAAAATGAAGAAATAATGGCTGAAAACTTACCAAATTTGGTGAAATTCAGGAAGTTCCAGATCCAAGAAGCTTGATAAGCATTTAATAAGAGAACTACAAATAAACTCATATTTAGGCACATCAAAGTCAAATGTCTGAAATCCAAAAATTAAGAGAAAACTATTGAAACTAGCCATAGAAAATGTTAGATTGCATAAAGGAAATCAAAGATGCAAATGATAGCTGACCTCTCATTAGTAACAACGAAGGCCCAAATGCTATGGAATAGCTTTAAAGTACTGAAAGTGGAGGAGGCGGAAAGCTGTCAATCCAGAATTCTATGTAGACAGAAACTATGCTTCTATAATGAAGGTTAAATAAAGGTATTTTTCAAGTAGAAGCAAAACTAGCCCTCAAAAATAAAAGTGAAATAAGGACCATTTCAAATAAACAGAAATTATGACAGTTCATTATCAGCTGCTGTGCACATATAAAATGCTAAAGATATTTACTAAAGATGGACAAAAATGTCACTAGATGGAAACTCGAATCTACTAGGAAGAAATGATGATCACTGGAAATGACAAGTAAGGGGTAAACATAGTAAAATATTTTTCTATTCTTTTTCTAAATTGTTTGAAAGAATATTAAAGCAAAGAGTATGACACTGTATTGCAGAGTTGAAAATATTATAGATGTACTGTAATAAGACCAGCACCATAAGGAATAGGAGTGGTAAATACAACTATGTTACTAAAGTTTCTTATATATTATATCATACATATGAAAAGTATACTACAAATTCTGAATAGATTACCATAAGGTAAGAAACTAATTTAATTTTGAAAGCAATCACTTAATAATGCAAAGATCTGAGGAACTATAGCTGAATCTTACACACAAGGATCAAACAGAATATTAAAAAAAATAACAAGGCAGAAAACAAAAAATGTTGGCGAGGATGTGCAGAAAGGGGAACCCTCTTACACTGTTGGTGGGAATGCAAGCTGGTATAGCCACTTTGGAAAACAGTATGGAGGTTCCTCAAAAAGTTGAAAATAGAGCTACCCTACAACCCAGCAACTGCACTACTAGGTATTTACCCCAAAGATACAGATGTAGTGAAAAGAAGGGGCACATGCACCCCAATGTTCATAGCAGCAATGTCCACAATAGCCAAACTGTGGAAGGAGCTGAGATGCCCTTCAACAGATGAATGGATAAAGAAGATGTGGTACATATATGCAATGGAATATTACTCAGCCATCATAAAGGATGAATACCCACCATTTGCACTGACATGGAGGAAACTGGAGGGGATTAAGCTAAGCAAAATAAGTCAAGCAGAGAAAGACAATTATCATATGGTTTCACTTATATGTGGAACATAAGCAATAGCATGGAGGATCATAGGGGAAGGGAGGAAAAACTGAAAGGGGAAGAAATCAGAGAGGAAGACAAACCATGAGAGACTCTGGACTCTGGGAAACAAACTGAGGGTTACAGAAGGCAGGGGGGTGGAGGGATGTGGTAGCCCGGTGATGGGTATTAAGGAGGGCACATGCTGTGATGAGCACCGGGTGTTATACGCAACTAATGAATCGTTGAACACTACATCAAAAACTAATGATGTACTATATTATATAATCATAAAAAAAGATTAAATAAAAATAAGGGCAAAATGGAAGAATAGAGCCATTAAAAACAGGAAATAAAAATAAACATATTCATATTATAAGCATATTTATAGACATAAGCATATTAAAATAAGTTACATTATAAACATAAGCATATTAAAATAATAGGAATTAAAAACAGAGAGAAAAGTAAAACAAAGAGGAAAAATAGAAATAAAATACTCACATGATAGCCTCTATTCAATCATATCAATAATTACATAGAATGTAGTTAACTAAATATACCAATTAAAATATGGAGACAAGATTAAATTAAAAAATCAAGATCTAACTCTATGCTGTCTGTAAGAGAACAGTTTAAGTCCAAAGACAAAAATGAGGTGAAAAGAAATGGGTGGGAAAAGATAAAGCAGTCAAACCCTTATCACAAGAAAAATGGAGATAAGGGTTTTTATTAGAGGTAAAGAAGAATATACCGTAAAGAAAAAGCATCAATATATCAGACAGTGTAATGATGTCAGATATGTATGTGCTGCATTAGGAGAGCTTCACATTTCAAAGAGAAATAATTGGCAATTCTGAAGGGAAAACAGACAAATCCACAATCATAGTTGGATATTTTAAAATCCAACTCACAATTTTTGGTAGAACAGCTGAACAAAAATCAATTAAGATGGACTTTAACCACATTGACCAAATGCACATTGGTAGACCTCTGCATTCAAGAACACAAAATGCAAATCGCTTCCCAAGGAATATAGAATGTTTACCAAGATATACCATAGGCTAGACCACAAAGCAAGTCTCTATAACTTTCTAATTATTGAAATTTTGGAATCTGTCCTCATACGGCATGGCCCCAGTCCAATACTGCCCTTCCTTCCCTGTACACTTTTTTTTTTTTTTAAGATTTATTTGACAGAGAGAGATACAGTGAGAGAGGGAACACAAGCAGGGGAAGTGGGAGAGGGAGAAGCAGGCTTCTCGCTGAACAGGGAGCCCAATGTGGGGCTGGACCCCAGGACTCTGGGATCATGACCTGAACCGAAGGCAGACGCTTAACGACTGAGCCACCCGGGCGCCCCCTCTGTACACTTTTGATGGAGGCAAAGACTATGCTTCCACTTCAGTTTCTGTCATGTGTTTCTATTCCCTTTTCTCACTCCTAAGCTTTGCCTGAATCCCAGACTGTTCATTTAAGTCTTAAACGTCTTCGGGTTTCTTTTACCCAAGAGTACTTATCTCTGCCTGTTCTAGCCACCATATGAGATCTGGTTCCAGTCAGGATTGAATGCCCAGCCTCTAGAAAGTAACCCACATGACTTTAAGGGTTACTATTACGTACTCCTGCATAACCGTCCAGAACATAGGACCTTCTGGCAATGATTCAACATATTCTGCTTGAGTTTACCTTTCCTTTTATCCTTAGACACTGTAATATGAACTGCTACTTCCTCTCCTCCCCAACCCTGCTCTTGGTATCTCATGCTGAGTCACCTTAGCTCTGGCTCTCAACAGTCCAACTTCACCCTCTCTCATGTTGAATTACAGAGACTCCAGCATCTGGAACACTATGATCATTATCACAGGTAGCTGGCAGCCTTTTGCCCCCCAAAAGCATGTATAATCTCCTCTCGGAGGTGTGGTGAACGCAAATCACACGCTATACTTGACTGCAAGAGAGAAGACAGAGAACTGAACATATTTAGTGATCAGAGCTAAGGAGTACCATAATGGAAGGCTGTTCATAATCTGTAGTTAAGTAAAAGATGCAGGGTAAAAACTGAGTAATTTTGACTATGCAAAGAAGACTGGTAAGATGCCACAGTCTGGATAGAATTGGAACCCATCTGAGGCAGAATGGGGATGACTTCTTTTTCATTTTGCTTATCTTTTTTCCCCCTAAATTTTGTATAATAAATATATATTTTGGATAAACTATTATTCTTAATAAGAAACATACATATTTCTTCTCCCTCATAATAGCTCTACTATGTGTGTGTGTATATATATGTATATATATAAATAGAGAATATATATATATTTTTAAAGTGTCCTAACTTCTTGAAACATTTATACTTGAAGAAAGATCCCAGTAGAGGATTAATATAAAATGATAGAGCCTTGTTCCTATAATTGAATACTCAAAAAGAATAAAATGATGCTTATAATAAAGACTTATTAGGGAAACATAAAGGTCTTTTATAGCTGTGCTTGAAATGGGAAGCTTAATTTAACATTAAGAGAAAAGAGAAGTATAGAAAACTAGTCACATTCTATATTGCTTCATTCTTTTCAATTAAGGATAATTATCTTAAAACATGAAAAGGTAAAACATATTTGCAAAAAAATCTTAAAACTAAAAATTTTCCAGAAAGAATAAAAGAATTTATATTTGGCACAGATTAACTTAAATCTCCGTCATTACATTTTGCACTTCAGATTATTGAGAGAATTTGCAGATAAGATAATTAAAATCAATATTGGTAATCTGTAAAGTTCTGGAGAACGGAAGAGAAGCAGAGGAATTAAGGTGATCATGCATCAATCTAATTTTCATAAAAGAACACAAACCAACATTACTAAGGTTTGTGTGTAGGGCAAAATATCACAAAACAATGGTGAATCTCATAACTTTTATTGTTTATTTTGGTTCTCTAAATCTTGACAAGTTTATCATTTTAAAACTGGTATTGTAGATTTCATGTGCTATGATGTTTCACATTCCACTATTATTGTGTGTGTCTTTGGGATACCAGGATAAGGAATATTAGGATTAAGAATGGACATGGAAAGTGGTACTCATGCCTATTTACTCATATTCCCCTATACAACATTATAATTAGGAAGAAGATGTTGAATTTACAAACTACAAACTAGTGAGTTTGATGCTGATCTCAATTAACGTTTATTACCATCATCATATTTGTCATTGTTAGGTACATTTATTAGAATAAATCACTGAATTTAATAAAAAGCAACCAGTTCCAGATTTACTGTTTCCCAAATGCTACTTTTACTTGATGAGTAGATAGGGAAATGGTAGATGACTTACGTATGCACTTCAACAAGCTATTGATCAGCTCCAGGCCCCACATGACATCATTTTAACAAATATGAAGATATGAATTGGATTATTTTGAAACTGAATTATAACTGGCTGACTGCATGCTGATTAAAGTGGCAATATCAGGGGCGCCTGGCTGGCTCAGTTGGAAGAGCATGCAACTCTTGATCTTAGGGTCTTAAGTTTGAGCCCCATGTTGGGTGTAGAGAATACTTAAATAAATAAAAAACTTAAAAAAAATAAAATGGCAATTTCAGCTTGGTAGAGAATCTCTCCTAATATGTTCTAGATCTCTATGTTTGATCCTACACTTTTGTATGTTTATATTAATGAACTGAAAAAGGCCAGTTCACAGATAGCTAAAAGCTGAAAACAGATAGAAAACATTGTTTGATAAAATCCAATCCAAATCTGCTGGGTACAATTTGATTAGGTATATTTAATAAAAATAAATTTATTAAGTATTTGTGGTCTAATCCCCTGCCCTACCCATCTTCAGCACTATCCTGCAATGTATACGGTTTTGAAAAGGGCTTAATATTTTAATACTAGAAAGTCAAATATGAGGAGGATACAACATATGGCACTTTAAAAAATCTGGTGTTTTGATTTTACATAAATGATCAATTAACTCATACCTTACTCTTTTTGCTATTGGCCAACTGGAACCAGACGTGTGTGTGTGTGTGTGTGTGTGTGTGTGTCTGTTTTAAGGACATGTTGGAGGAGGTTATTGAGAGGATATGATACCAGTTGACCTACAAGCTGTACCTGGGCAACTGGAGGCTCCTAGCCCCCTCCCTGGTCCTTGGAATGTATGTTCTGCCCATCATTTCCACAACCAGAACTGTTTTCAAAGATACAGCCTTGAGAGAGCAATGCGTTGTTGAGACCATCTGGATGATATATATGTAACTGAACCCAGGTAAGGCTTCCATACAAACTTTTCAAGATTCTGGCAGGTGGGTGCGGATATCTACCTTGTCCTGTGGTTGCCAAAGACATGCCTCGTAGGTAAGTTCCCTTGCTTATTAAAACTGCCACCTACCAATCTGGAGTGGTCTGCCTCTTTCTTGGGTCTCTCCTTACCCTCTATATACAAGAGGCTAGTTTCAGATTTCATCTGGGAAGCTCCCAACTTTGCAAGCCAACAGTACTACATTCTGGGCAAGTATTTATAAATACTGAGAACATGGGGGAGTCTCAGCACTATATCCTATCATAACCCATTAAAGGAGGCAGGGGGGCTAATGCTGGAGAATCAGAGTCCAACAAGTACACAATGGTGATCTGAAATTATCTGAAGAGCTCTAATGTAGATGAAATGTAGCTTTTATATGCATATCTAGGATCAATGAGTCAGTCACAAAAGAATATGATTCTGGCTCAATAAAAGGAAAAATATTCAATGATAATGTCTAAAATGAAATCAGCTTTTTTAAAAGAGAATAATATTTTTTAATCTCCTCAGGTCTTTATAAAATCTGAATGCGGTTTGTCAATGATGTTGAAGGGGAACTTATATTACTTGGGAATGTCATGTACAGCATGGTGGCTGTAGTTAATAATACTGTATTGCATATATGAAAGTTGTTAAGAGAGTAGATCTTAAAAGTTCTCATCACAAGAAAAAAAACTGTAACTATGTGTGGTGACAGATGTTACCTAGACTTACTGTGGTGATCATTTTGCAATATATACACATACCAATCATTATGTTGTACACTTGAAACTAATGTTATATGTCAATTATAGATCTTTTTTTTTAAATTTTAAAAAAGAGGATTTTCCTCAGAGACCTACTACTCCAGAGTACAGGTTATCCATGATAAAACAAGCAGTTTGATAGTAGAAGACTATTGTTAAAACTAACTTCTAGGAACCAAAGCAAATTTCATTCCTCTGATGTATGTGCTTTTTTCATATTCTTTAGATTCATTTGCTTGATTTATTGCTTTCTGGATTATTCAAGTAATACAAGAATATAATTTTATTGAAAAGTTAAAAAAAAGGAATGTAAACATCCAATATGGCAGAGATGGGAGGGTAAGGACAAAACTTGACATAGATAATTTATAAAATATCTCCCAATCTTGTGATCCTCCTATTAGAAGTTTTACATTTTTTTTCTCTTGAGGAACTCAATTAGCAATTTGAGAAGAGATGTAGAGGTTTAGGATTATTGTTTCATAACTAGTATAAGAGTAATCCAAAGATTGAGTAATAGCAAATGATAGAATATAATAATGTAAGAGCAAAAGCTGGATTTGATGCCTTTGAGCAACCAATTACTAACTTAAGGAATATGGCTGTGACTTGGACTCCATAAAGAAAACTTCTGAACTGTTGAACCAGTTCATCTGATTTGTCTTTGAAATATAAACTGATTTTTTTCCCCCCTTTAAAGTCTAACACACTGGGAAGTAAATAATGACTCTCAAATTGCTCTACAATTCTCCAAGAAGTCCTTCTAGGTTGACAGGATTTTCTATATACCTGGTTAGTGATAAGAATGACTCCATTTCCTATAAAATGAATCTGAAGAACTCTATCAGTGTTCTAGGGATGATGTAGCTTCTGAATGTAAAATTCCGAAGTTTAAGAACATAAACTGGGGCAACCTAGTCTGGAGCAAACCTGGGGTAGTTTAGCAATCAGGAAAAGTTGATTTCTGCCTTTAGTCAATCTCAAACAAGTTTGAGGTATCATGAAACACCATGTGACTTCCATAAGGACATTGGACTAGAATAATCATTAAGAGTCTGCCAGCTCTCATACTTTATTGTTTTGCATAAAATCGTTGGCTACTAGGATCTGAGACAAAGATCAGACTGATAGGCTATGAAATAGATCTGCTTCACAGATGTGCTTTGTTTGCCCCTTCCCATTCTACTTTCAAACAATTTGAATTGGATGGCAACATTAACAAGTTAGGACTATCCTATCACCTTTTGTACATGTGCTGCCGAAGCGAGCACTATCCTATCACCTTTTGGATACAATATAACCTCACCAAAGAAGTGACTATCTCATTGTATTCATTGATCACACCATATTCAATTGCAGGGGATTACCCAGGGCCTCGATACCAGGAAGTGGGAATCTAGAAGTTATCTTAGAATTCTTCCAACTGTAGAAATCCTTAATTTTAAGGATTTGGAAGACATTTTAGTGTTGAAACCCCAGTTCCTTTTCTGAATACCAATTATATTATCTGTAAAATGGAGATATAATACCAAGCCTTACAGCTTGGGAAGAGTGAACAAGAGAGAACTTAATATAGAAATAGGCCCGCTAAAATTCTTGTTACAACTGCTGTTGTTTGGTTTGGATTATTATAGATTGACCATCAGGGCTTTTCACTCTGAAATTATAAAAGACAGTTTAATACTAAACTTTTACTAAGATGGAAGTCATGAACTTAAGTTCCTGTCCTGACTGCTACTTACCAGCTTGTCATTGACACTGAGCCTTACTTGCAGAAGAAGCCTCACAAGTTTGCTACAGAATAAATCAGATAATTGATGGGGGACTCTTAGCATGCTATGGTTATCATTAGTTTCAGAACACTCATATGGATTGGGTGCATTCCTGCTTGTGGCTTACCAATTTAGGCTCTCCCAAGGGGTTGTTAAGAAACTTAGATGTTCCTATCTCCCTTAGGCCAGAAATCCTGATGTTGCAACCACCCTGATTTGATGACTGGAGATCTAACTTTTCTTTCTGTATTTATGATTCACTCTAAAGACAGTCCTGAGCACATGTTTAGGTCATTATATAATGAGAATCTTAGAATTTAAAAGCACATTCAAGTTAATTAAGTCTACCCACTTCTATCGGATAATGGTGAACATCAAAACAGAAACTAGTGAAGCTAAGATTGAAAGGCACATTCTACTCAATTTCTCTCTCTAGCATGAAATGTTGGGATTCTACCCTTGGCTTTCAGGCAGAGGCAGTTGGTTGTCCACAGCAGGGAACAATGATCTTGTGAGGCTAAATGGAATCCCTTCAATCCATTCTCCTTTAGGCATCTTTGTTAAGTCTATCTGAATGTAGGGGACACTTGGAATCCTGTTGTGACTAGTCCATTCAAGACCAGAGACATTAGAGACTGAGGAAGATTTGGTGACTGTTACATGACTATCTTTCATGTGTCGTAGTTACTTGAGACCATGGACTGTTCATCTTTATGCTCTTTCACAGAAGTTAGTTTTTTGTTTTCTGCAGCAAAGGATACACGTGTATCTTTCAAGAGAGTTATATACTTATGAATTTGTTGGATCCCTACAACAACTCTGTGTATAGTCAAGAATAGGTATCACTCCCACTTTACAGAGAAGGAATATAAGGTAGACTGACTTGTTCAAAACTAATAGAACAAATAAGCAGCAAAACTAGAATGGGAATTAAGGTTTCCCTGATTGGTTCTGTGCAATTTCTGCCTATTCTACTTTTGGATGTAGGATCCGCCTTAAATTTTTTTTATAATTGTCTATGTAGACCAAACTGACAAAGCAACTTCTCAAAAGTCTTTTTAACTTGTGTTCTCCCTACTAGTTGAGCCTTTATTTCTATACTAGAAAATTCATCTTCCTGAATTACTTGTATGAATTCCTTAATTCAGCACAATTATCAATTAATTTACTAAAAAGGTAGTTTGTATGATCCTTTCCCTTAAATGCAGTTACATTCAAATGTGGATTGCATACAATACTGAAAAGAAAATCACCCAGATAACACTGATTATTCATTGAGTTACCATGAAATATGGAGTGGATCCTACAATTACTAATGTAACTCCATTTATCTACATGGTAATTCTCAACAATGCTAAGTTCTCTTGGCCATTTGTAGGTTGATATTGTTATATAGTACCAACAGATGTTAAATTAGTTTATAAAAACACCTAGGAACAACTGTAGCAGCAGATTGGTTATAAGTAATAGGCAAGATTATAAAATTCAGATAACATGAAATGCAATAGGTTTATACTGAGACAAAGAAAAAGTACATATAAATATTAGAGACAAGATGTTGAATGAACCAAATTAAGATAAAACTAAAACAAATAGGTTCAATATAAGTTAATAACATTAACGATAAAGATAGGTCAGTAGGTACCTTCCTATCAGAGAACATCCATGCATCTCTCATCCATCTTTGAGATGTTTGTTATTATACATTCTTTTGAAATTCATGATAGTGTTTTCTACATATAAATGTATATGTCACATAAAGAAAATTAGCAATTCATAGAGAATGATGAATAATATTTACCTGAAAATTAGGGGATGGTATCAAGTTCCATATACCCTCAAACTCCATGAATAAACTCGTGATTATAGTCAGTGAAATTGGGAAATTTCAACTGTATTCTAATGGAAACGCTAGTGCCACCTACACATAAGCAACACTTCAATATAATGAGGCTGGATTTGATTCCAATTTTATTTCTCTCCAGAGGTTGTATTATATAATAAGAACAACAACAATAACACAACAAATCCTTAAATAGAAAACAAAACAAACATCAAAAGCAGAAAGCCTTTCTACCCTCCAGAAGTTGTTGTAGTCCACATTAGCTTAAATAAGATCAAAATTTCTCAACCATAGTTACAGATGATTTGAGATAAACATTGGTATGAGGGAGAACATGTTGGGAGATGGTATTTATGGTATTTCACTGCAAAATATGCCAGAATCTTTAATGAAAAATATGTATTCTTGCTGAAAACTGTTAACTAATAAGAATTTTTGATATCTGAATTTGTAGGGGAGAAGAGAGAGGTCCTTTTGGTGAGAAATTTGAAAAATGTGTACAGAGTAGATTTTAAAAAGCATTTTAATTCTGTTCGGTAAAATCATTTGTTACTCCTGCTACAAAAGAGCCAGCCCTGTTGATTCTCAATGCTTTTTAATGCATTGTGACTAGCATTACAATGACTGATGCAACACAGTGAGTGGAGGAAAAAGTTCTCTCTCCCTCTCCCTCTCTCTCCCCGTTCAATATGCTGGAAGAAAATGTCACAGACTCCATTGAAAGTAATAGGTTTAGATCACCATTACACTTTCTATTCAATGAGCTGAGGCTGTTTGCACCATTTCTGTTGGAAAATTCACCTGTTTTAAAAGATTCATTATATTCAATGCAGTAGAACAAAACAGCAGAGCAGTGAGCCTGCTACACCTCCGGCCTAGGCCGTTCCTTCTTTCTGTTGCAGATGCATTCCAGTCCTGGCTGTGCAGCCAGATCTAATTGAAATATATGGAAACTTCAGAAGCAGAGCCATTGAAAAAACATAGTAGACAAAGCAGGCATAAATTTTGTTACCTTCTCCATACTTTTCAGCACTCCTTCCTCCCTGTTTATCCTGAATATGTTGCCTTCCTTTGCCCTCCTCCCAGGCTTCTTGGAACTCTCTGTCATAATGCTCCATGCTAGGCTGTTCTTCACAAGAAGTCCTGGCCTGGAGTCATCTCATTCCTTCTGTTATCCTTGTCCTGGGACCAGCCCCATGATCTATGTCTCTGCTAGGTGATTAAAATGATATCACACCTAGTCTCAGATATTCATGCAAATACTGCGGTAATGGCTTACCCTTTCCAGATACTCTAGCACATTACAAGATTCTCATCTTATCCTCAGTAAGAACCTCCACCAAGAGCTTAGGAGAAGGAAACAGTTTATTCCATTTTTCTGTAAGCCTGATTCAAAGGTGTTTGGCAGTAGAATTGTGGCTCATTCTCTCACCAAATTGGTGATGTTGATAAGTGACATATTGCGGGTGGGTGTAGGGGGGTCTTCAGTCAATGCATAAACTCCCTCAGTTTCTCTATTTCCACTTGTTTTAATCTGGTATTTCTTCAGTTTTTATGTAAAGTGATATGTAAATGCAGCTTCACATCCTCTCTCCAAACCGATAGCTGTCCCTAAGTCTGATCTAAAGTATTACTGGAACCAACACTGGGTATGTTCAGATGTTTCTGTTCCTGAACCTGAAATTGCACAATTGTCTGAGTTGGTTATAGTAGCTTTTCTTTCTTTCTTTCTTTCTTTTTTAAGGCAATTTGCCTGGTAGTTAACACCCAAGTTCAGTCAGCAAGTAAGTTTTGAGTCTCAGGTTGGCGACTTAGAAATATGACCATAGCAAGTTAATGTTATGGCTTAGTTCTTTCATCTACCAAATCTCTAGATACTTTATGGTATTTAGGGATAAAATGCTTACTTCAGAGTTGTTGTAGATTTGGAAAATAAAAAGTATATAAAGCACTTAAAGTCTTAGGAAATAACTCACCTTGTAAATAACTGTTTTTTAAGATGATTTTACTACTTTTATGAATGAAACAATCAAAATGATCCAGCCCCCAAGATGTTTATATGAATGCACTTGTCAGAGTTCTTTCATTTGATAAATAGTGGTCACTCTGGAGGTTGGGACACTCACATTAAAGAGTACAAATGGTGGGGCACCTGGGTGGCTCAGTCAGTTGGGCATCCAGTCCCACTCGTATTCTACCCCCCCAAAATATATAAATAAATCTTTGTTAAAAAAAAATGAAGAGTACAAATTGAGTGGTAGGGGCAAATGAGGGAAACGGAGACAGATCAACAGGGCCCCACTTCCTCCCAAGATAGACACTGATAGAACATGTAAGGAACACATTCCGACCAATCAAATGACACAAAACTTAGTTATTGAAAAACACTTTAGCATTATCCCCCTATCAGTGATGTTTATGCTGGGTAAGAGACTATTAAAAGTTCAGATTCCAAAGCTCTGGACATCCTTAGGCCCTCAAATCATTTAGCCAAGCAAAGAGAATTCTCATGCTAATGAGGGCAAAAAATTCAATTCCCCAGTTTACAGAGTATACCAAACTGAACAAAATTGTCAGCATAACATTTAAATTACTTTTTTGATAAGCTTGGCTATTTACAAATCATCAGACAATTACATCTTCCAAAAACTATTTAGCATCAATTCACTCTGCCTTTTCAACAGTGCACTTGACTAATTCCAAATAAATTGAAAAAAATTACCTTGCAGATTGCAAGAAACTGACCAAAAACAATCGCTGGGGTTTTAAATTATATATCGTTGAGCAAAAGATTTTTCCTTTGCTTTATCATCCATGTTCCAGACATTAACCCTTTAGAACAGAAAGGCAGACAATGAACACATGACCTAAGACGAAGCTCCATTTTAAGAATTACTGTTAAACAATTTTCACGATCATTTAAACATTATATTCAATGGCACAGTATGAGGTCATTCCCTAACATACCCTTGGTATTGAAATTCCTGATTATTAATTACAATCTCTTTAGTAGAAGAGAAATTAGAACCCATAGAATGATGCTAATATTTAGGGGATCCAAATCTAGGCCTTAAGAATCACAGCATTTTCTAACAAAGCAGTGAAATCATTCAAGTCGACTCCTCTCTACAGATACTCTCAGAGGTCCTCAGTACTCCATTCCTTAAAACACGTCGTGAGCTCTCTCCTAAAACCTGTTGTGGGAAAAAGATCTAAGAGGGAGGAATTTCCTCCTGAAATCTCCCTGTTTGAACAACTCCACTAAAGGAAGCTCTAAGGTCAGAACGCAGTACTGGCTTCTGGGAATCATGCACAATAAATGCTGTCTAAGTGTATCCTGATCTCGGGTGTGTATGTATGGTTTGGGTATGAAATATTTTGTAGTCAAATACAGGGTATTCCTCTTATTCAAACAATGTCTTAGTCACCTCCACAATCAATTTACATTTATTCAGAGAAGGTGTTTTTATTATGTTAGCTTCAGCAATCCTTAATGAGAAAAATAAGTCTGTTCACTTAAAATTAAACAATAATATGTAATATAAACTCAAATACCAGTTGTAACGAAGTCCATGATTTCTTTTTTGTCTGGGCACCTTTTCTGGCATTCTCCATTTGCCTTTGGAAACGATAGCCTTGCCCCCATGAAGACTGAAGTGGCTGCTCCGACAAGTTATAATTCACAAATTCCCCTGATTCAGTGTGCACCTTCCACGTAGCCTTGTCCTTGAGCATGCATGTCCTTGTGTGCCGGACTAATCTGGTGTGTGGTGTTGGTGCAAACCACTGAGGTGATGAATTCTTCTTGATCAAAGAGATGGGAATGATAGATATAATGTCCATCAAAGATCTTTTAAAATCCAGTCAAAGAAAGACATTCATAGGGGACTGAAAGCAGAGATAGAGCTGTGAGAGAGATAGATAAAAAAGCCACCTCCCACATCAACTTCTCTGGGTACTATTCTGCTCCCAAAGAAAAGAGGGGCTTCTGAGGGGTAGGCAGAATGATACATAACACCTTTACCCTGTAAATCAGGGTCTTGTGGGGACTTGAGAAAGGTAAAAAGATTGCCATTGCTTCAGCTCATCTCTTCTATCAGGGGATGACATTACAGGACAGTGATTAAGTAAAGAGGTATTAACAGTCCAGTGGCCAAAAATCCTCCACTGAGGACAGTTTTGGGCAAAAGTAATTAATTTGATTTACAACAGCTACTGGTCCTAGAATACACTTGAGCCTCCTGTCTCTCTGTAATTGTTAAAAAGAAAGAGAGAGCGAGGCAGTGCATAGAGACACGTTTTAACCCTTTGTTATTTATAGTACAGTTGTCATTCTTATCTTAGTGGTTATTTTATCTACTATATGGTCCTAGGTCTAATTTCATTCAAAAGTCGTAATAGTGTCTTAGCTGAATTGCTTACAACTGATCATTAATTTAGCTTCAGGGCATGAATACTAAAGAAAAAAGATACCAATTAAATTTCAATTGGCTATTTTTTAAAGCGGCAAACAGCAGTATCCCCATTGCAATTTAATTAACTGAGAGAGAGTTAAAGAAACAAAAAACTGTACTTTCATATTTTGTACTTACATTTCTAGAGTTTTCCAAGTAATTTCTTTTCTAGATAAACAGGAATTGAACATCAAAAACCAATAAGGAGGGGCCCTGGGTGGCACAGTCAGTTGGGGGTCTGACTTTTGGTTTCGGCTCAGGTCGTGATCTCAGGGTCATGAGATCGAGCCTCGAGTTGGGCTCTACACTCAGTGTGGAGTCTGCTTAAGACACTCTCTCCCTGTCCCTCTGCCCCTCCATCACTCTCTCGCTCAAAAAAATAAATAAATCTTAAAAAAAAAAAAGAAGAAAACACAGTACTGGCTACATGAGGCCATTACCATTGCCATGATTACAAATTTGTAATATATTTTGCCACAAACCCAAACAATCTCTGTGATAGTGGAACATACTCCATTTTCTTTCTTTTTCAGTTTAAAGCCACTAGAAAGACAGGGGTCTGTGCTTCCCATGCAGACTGAAAATTTGTCAAACCATCCCAGAGAAACTCAAAAATGACATTTTTCAGGGAGGACAGAATATTCCTCTATTGATAGAAAGTGAAGTACAAGAAAAGGAAGGAAACAAATATAGAAAAGTATTTTCCTTTAAGCCATAAAGCTTATTTTCTTCCTTTCTTCTCACATTTGTTTTCCTGCCAGGCCAAAGCTAGCTTTATGTTGAGTTAGACAGTTCACAACAAATGAGCACTGTGATATGAGGGTTACATACTGCGGTATGGTTTAGTTACATACTAAAACCATACTGCAATTTCTACCATTACTGCGCTCTTTTCAGAAACTCTCTAAATATGAAAATCTTACCAGAAATGTGAAGTTGTTGTGACTTCATGTCAATTTGGCTACTTACAGTAAGGACCTGAGGAAATAGTACTTTTTGTTGTTTAAAAGTTTAATTGGAAAAATCTCTGGAAGGTGGGTGCTGTTTTTAGGGTACCAGAAGGGAGTGTGAGGTGCAGGTATTTGGATTTAGAGATGAGGAAACCAGGAACAGCAAAATTAAAAAATTCTATCATCTATCTATCTATCTATCTATCTATCTATCTATCTATCTATCATGTATCGACCTATGTCCCTAAAGAAAGAGAGAAAAGAAAAATTTGTCTGCAATGCTAGGCATAGAAAACATATGGTAGATGAATTGATATATTTAGAGATTGATAAAAAACAATGTGATCCCACTCTCAGCAATCTTATTTCTTGTTTCACTTTTGTCAGAATTTCAGTTTACAGACAGAACTCAGTCTCTAAGCACTGTTAATGAGTAGTTGTGTTTTCAGCGCCCACAGCCTGTGCTGGTCTCTCTTCCTCGAAGACCATCCAAATAGTTTGTTATTAAAAGATGGGGATCCTGCCCCATTTCTGCCATGGGGCTGTGACTGGTAGCTACCTGAGCTCTCAAAGCCTTACTTATCTAAACAATTCTGCAAGTATTTGTTGAGCCCCTTTAATGCTAGGTTCCACTCTAGACACTGGGAATACATCCGGGAACAAAGCAAAGTCCGTGCCAGACCAGACAAGAGAGACAAAAAATGGATCAACATGTCAACAGGAGAAGATTTGGGAGGAAAGAAAAGCTAGGTGAAGGGACAGGCAGCTAGGGTGGGGTGTGCAGTTTCCTTTAGGGAGGTTAACAAAGGTCTTCCTGAAAAGGTTTGGTCTAAGAAGAGAACTGAAGGACTTGAAGAGTCCAGTGTGGATTCTGGAAGCCCTGAGGCCTGTGGTGGGAACACGCTTGATATTTCTCTGGGTGTACCAAGGCCATTGCATCCAGAATGTGGGGAGCAAGGCAGAGGGTGGTAGGAGATGGTCAAGAGTAGGGGCTTAGCAAGGATGTGGAGGAGAAAGACTGGATTCCACCCAATGGGCTTTGAAGTCAGAGTAAGAACTTTGCTTTACTGTGCATGAGAAGAGAAACTATTGTAGAATTTTCAGCAGAAGATGAACTTGATTGTATTTACATCTGATGAGAATGTGAATGATATTTATATCTACATCCTGGACTGTTATGAAAATGAAATGAGATAATGCCTGAAAAGCCAGCACATAAAAATTGCCAGCAGGCCTGCTAAGTCTAAATATACAAATTGTAAAACCTGTTCCAAGTGTTCATCTGCTTTGTTAGTGTTCTTTCCCATGTGGGCTTTATCTCTCAACTAACCTATAAACACCTTGGAAACAGGGCCTGTTTTGTTCCTTTCTTTCTGTCAAAGAGCCTAGATTTGCACATAGTGGCTGACTTCAGATTTTTGGGAACTGATTGCTTAGTATAGGTATTAATAAAAATGTCTAAGTGTTAGCTAAGCATCAGCCCCCAGTGCAAACAAGTCTTACTATCTATGGGAAAGAATGTATGAGCAAGGCTGGCAACAGTCTCCTTGTGAAGAATCGGAGCAGTCCATCCCCTGGTAATTCTTCACACAGAACCTTATTCCCTCCCAAAGGTCTTTGTTTTCCAAATTATCCTCAAAGTACCTAGCAAGGAACTGGATATCATTTTAAACATTATGGTCTAAGATTGTTTAATGAGACTGCGAATGAAAAGAAATGATCCCATAGTCCATATTTACATTTTTTTCAAATTTAGTGAAAATGTTCCTCCTCCCGCCTCATCTCAGCACCACGGTCTTTCATTTGAAGTTATTTTTTCTGAACTCGGTCAAAATCTGTGTTGACTCTCCATAGTGCGCTCAGAAGGGCTGAGAGGATGCAGCAGACATATTGGGTGTACCCCTGCCTGGGGCCACAGGTGGTAGTGGGCAGAACACTGAATCCCACTCAGACGATGCAGGTTCCAGCCTGACTCTGCTAAGGTAGGCGACAGGACCCAGGCTGGGCATTACTGCCCAGTGTCTTCACTACACAAGCTGGTACAGGCATATGCCGCATAAAAATCAGAGAGATGCAGTGATAACTGAGGGTGAAAATATGTACAAAATCAATTCTTAAATTGTCCCAAGGAGTCAGGGTGCTCTATCTCCCAAATAAAGCATACATGGGCACTTATACTTAGACAAACAAAAGTGCAGGTTGTAAATACTATAGTAAATTTTTTCAAAGAGTGAATAATATGCACTGTAGTAATCCAAGACAGCTACTTAAAGCAGGCAAGCTTTAAAATGAACTGAAGAGCCACAATTTTCCAATTTTACTTCGTAATTCAGTATCAGGATTTTGGTAAAGTCACTCTTTAGCTTCATCTAACTTGTTCACTTTGTCTTTTTTCTCAGTCTTTACCTTTTAAGAATTCCAGGTACAGATTACAAAATCTTTATTTTAAATTAATTTAACCAAGAAGATCCCCTTTGTTCTTTTATGTATTTCTCATATTTTTTTTCCAGACATTGAATTTTCTTTATTTTTTTCTCCTCTTGAGTCAGACTTTCCTGACCCTGCAGATTCAAGGATGTGCCACATTTGTGTATCACACTTGCCCTCAGAAATCCGTCCAGGAGTCCTAGTTTGTATAAGCACTGTCTACCTCTGGCAGCCATTTTGCACTTCATGCTTCCCTCATTAATGTGCTAGAAATGTAGCTGATTGCCTCTGTGGCCCCTTAATTAAAGACAATTAAAAGTTGCTGGGTTACCATGGGGATGACTGATTACCCAGCGGAGTTCACATTTGAGAAGATGAACCCTCAATAGTCCTCTTGCATGAGAAACAAGGACTTAGCCCTCAGGCCCCTTTATTTCATTCCCACATACTAGGAAGTTAGCTAAGCTTTTATTAAGATTGGAACTCCAGGTCCCTTTTAGAATGGAGTCATACTCCAAAACAATTTCTCAAGTGTCTCTTTAGCCCTTCTTTGAAATCTCTTCTTGAATCTGCTATCACAGGATGGTAGAGATAGAAAGGTACTGAGCAAGCTAGTTAAACTAGTTAAGCAAGTCAGCCAACTCTTCTCAGTCTCTACCATGTCTGCGATTCGGCAAGAGAGCCTTCCAGGGTTCTAGCTGTCCTCTTCCTTGTCCTCAGCCCAGTCTGTACTAGGTTGTATTCAGAATAATGTATACTGTCCCTGACTAGTTGCTGCAGTTCTCAGTTGACAAAGGCAGGCACAAATGATTTCCCAATTGCTCTTTCTCCCCCTGGTTCCCTTTTTGCCTGGTCCACTCCCTATCTTTGATAATTGACCACAGTAAGGAGAAGATGGAGAAACAGAAAATCTAATTCTTCCATTTAGTCTGATTTTTTAGAATTATAAACAACCTGATTCTTCCTCCTAGCTCCTGTATTATTTCTCCTTATTTTGCTTTAGTGAACTACTTTCCATCAAGGAGAGTCTTCCTTAAAAATGTCACTGTTACTCCATGAATCAGTAACACATGTATATAGTGCCTCAACTTCCTAGTTGGCCTGCCCTTTTAGTGCTATGTGACAGGCTGAGTTTTCTGCCCCCCTTCAACTGGATCTGTACACTGATTGGCTGTTGTACTCCTCATGGTCCTCATCCAATCCTAGAATACAGAACCCCCTGGAAGGGGAAATCACGACATACCCACACAACTCCCAAAACATTTTGCCTTTTTTAAGTTACTCGAAAGATATTTAAGGCCCCTCTTATGTCTACATAGAAAAATTCACACTTCTTCCTCATTTATCTGACAGGGCATCCAAGACTTTGGTCCTTACTGTTTTCAGTGGATTCTATCTTTAAGAGTTCTAGGTAGGTTCTTATGATCGTGGCTGCCTAAACCATTACTTGACAAAGTGTGTCCTCTGTTCTGTTTGTCTTGCACCCCTGCATCACTGGTCCCCATGTTAAGAACAGAAATAAATCTTTGTAGAGTCTCCTGGGCCTGGCACCGGGGGCAGAGGAAGATGGGTACCCTTAGAGAAAGATCTCATATTACCTAAATGGACTGCATGTAATATTTCATTTGATAAATTGAACCACAGAATAAACCTTACCCTCTACAGTGGTTAGCACTATTTTTATTCTTTCTTCTTCTCCTTTTTTATTTTTTTTATTAGAATTTTAGAATTTCTACTTATTCCCAGTCATTCTTACCATTTAAAATGCCTGGTTAAAGGGGTGAGAATGGTAACCCACAAATGCATTCCACCCAAGAGAAATAAGAGAAAGCTGTATTTGATTTATTCTCTACATCTCTTCTCCTTCCACCTACTGCTGTGTAAGTTACTCACAAAAATACATTGCATTTGGACTCTAAAAAAATTGATTATTATTACAGTGATATTCTCAGATGCACCCTGCCTGTAACACCCCAGCAGTCCTTGATTGATTTGCTACCTTAAAAATAAAATAATCTTAATAATTTTTAAAACCAATAAGCAGAAACTAATTTCAAGAGCCTGCTCTGTGCATGTTAGATCCAGGGCATGGCACTTAGTATTTTCCACAGATAATGGAAGCATAATAGGTGTGAAAGCCTGACAATTTGGACTTTGTAGGTGGTGAGGAAAGGGTCACTCGTGAGGCCACCTGTCCTTTGTTCCTGCTCAGCACAGCCATGTTTCAAGTAGTCCCAGGGTAAGGTTCCCTCGCACTGTGCTCTCAGCAGGACGCTAGCCTGACCTGTAGAGACCACCTCGGAGAGCGTGTGTAGTTCACTTTCCAGGACCGGCTCTGTCCTTGATCTCCGTGCTGTGACTGACATCAAGGTGACCAATTAGCGGGCACCGTGACGGTGTT
The DNA here is from genome assembly GCF_004348235.1 of Phoca vitulina. NCBI lineage: Eukaryota > Metazoa > Chordata > Mammalia > Carnivora > Phocidae > Phoca > Phoca vitulina. The sequence continues at coordinate 4,872,085 of NW_022589727.1, forward strand.
TTCTGTGATGTTGTAAGGGCACTGAGGTCACGGCGATTCAGGCCTTGCTAAATCCCAGGAGGCTGCACAAAGCCATGTCTCTGAAGTCTGACTTCAACACAGCATCCCACAAATGAAGGTATGGCTCCTTTTTTGAACTTGACCAGGAACCTGCTTGCTGAGCAGGAGAGTGAAATGCAGCTGCTACAGCAATTTTGAATAGTAAAGACATTTGCTGATTGCCAAAACTGAGCTTTACCCTGTGACAAGGTAAACCGGGTCATTCTCAAGGGGAGATGAAGGCAAGACGACTAGGAAAGAAAAGACAGCTTGCACAGTTTTAGGGCCTAGAGGACTGTGAGTGAGTAAGCATGCAGAAATGTTTTCTTTCACCTTCCTTCTCCACTAAACAATTTGCCAATGTTTATTTTACATCAGGGTGACAGTCATGGAATCTTATTTTATGTCTCTTTAAAATTTGCAAAGAGCTTTGCCACTCTAACAACCTTGTGAGTTAAAGAGGTGAATTAGCTTTAAGTATCTGATGAAGGAAATTAAGATTTCTAGAAACCACCCCCCCATCTTGTCTTCTCCACTCATTTGTATTCTTTGCTCCAGTTGTTGGCAACAGGACAGAGCCAGGCCAGTAAGCCCAGGATGAGGAGCTGGATGATTCCCTGACTGGAAGGCCAAAGTATCAGCAGGCAGGCAGTCCTGGGACTCCCAGGCAGGAGGCTGGAGGCAGCTCTGATGATCAGAGTCTGGCATATGGAAGATCAGAGACTATCAGTGCACACAGGTCAAGGAGCAGCCCAAAGGTGAATTTTTTTAACCTACAGCCAGACCAGTTCTATGATCTGTTTTATTCTACTGAGATAGAATGACTCTGGTAGGATTGACAGATTTAGCAAATAAAAATATAGGCCATCAGTTAAGTTTGAATGTTGGATAAACAAAAACAAAAAAATTTAGTATAAATCTGTCCCAAGTATTGCATGAGACATACTCATACTAATATATATATTCATATATATGAATACATATGAATATTCATTTTTTACCTGAAATTCAAATTGAGCCTGGTGTCCGGTGTTTTATCTGGCAGACATAGGTTCACACTGGGACAAGGAAAGGAATGGAGCTGGGAGAGTTCTGACACCAACTGGTAAAAGTTATCAGTCAGTGCTGGAGGGCAGGAGGAGCCAAGAATATGAAGACTCTGAGATTTCCAACCCTGCCTTATAGTATGCAGCATCTTATTATTCTGTTTTCTTCTCAGTCAAAAGTGTATAGAAAAACGCACTGGGCTATTACTGACATGGAAGTCACTTTGGACTTGGTGCTGGTCAGAGCCAGTTCACAGCATCGACTACTTCCTGTTTGCTTCCTTCTTCCTCTCATGTCCAGAGCCCTCAGAGTTCCTTTTGGCTCTCACTTCCCCAATCGTGTTTCAGGCATTTCTCTCCCACCACACACACACACACACACACACACACACACACACTTGTAATCTGCTCAGTGTCCCTATCTTCTCAATTTCCTATAAAGTGGCTGAAGCAAATTCTGTAGACCAAGTCGCGCTAAGTCTTAATGGATGGTGATAGTTTAAACTGCCAACACACACAATTAATGCCCTTCAGGGGTTTATCTTGAAGTAATGGGTGAAGTGCAAATCTCTTGTAGCCAGTGAAAGGACGTTTTCCAATTGGGGAGACCTTCACTGTTTCTCAAGTCAGGTTATATTGAAGACTGTTTGGAAGTAGAAATGGCTCTGCCTTCAGGGAATAGGAAAATCTTTGGACTCTGGGGTAACATTTAGCCTAACTTCCAAATGATAGTCCCTGTTTTCTGAGAGAGCTAACGTATAGCCACACCTACTTTGATCCTTTGGTCTGCTTCAAGAGCTCTGGTCTCACATAGTAACTCAAGTTCTGATAATGCCTGCCTATCTGGATGACAGTATTACAAATGACTGCACCCTCGTCCCCATCCCTGCCCATTTTTTTTCCCGCCCATTTTCAAAAAAATAGAAAGAAAGAAGGAAAGGAAGGAAGGAAGGAAGGAACGAATGAAGAGGAGGAAAAAGGAAGAAAAGGAACACTCACTGGTATGTACCCCAAAGGGACACACATGAATCTAGTTATAATATAAAAATAACTCCATGATTTTCAAATGAGAAAGGCTACAAAATGTGCAAATGCCAAGTGTCATTATAATCACAGAGTTCATCTTGCTAAAGAAGCTCATAATTACTCAGACATTTACAACAGCTATCTCTGCCCCCATGGAGATGAGTTATAATCAGATGCAACCACAGGCCATTGTCTCTGAGCCAAACTCAAAGGCTCTCTCCATTAAAAAAAAAAAAAAAACCAACATTATTCATTTGTCTTTATTTTGTATAGTGATTCTATCTGGGGAGCAAGACACCAGACCAAACATCACACTACCCTCTGAGGCTGGGCTGCTGCCGCCTTTTAATCTAAGAGCAAATCGCTGCTCTGCTTGGCATTTGTGTGGAGAAAGGAATAATAACCATTTACAACTGCAAACCTCTTTCTTATCCCTCTTGGTTATTTACCCTTTCTGTCCTTTCTCCATTTCTTTCTGTTTGTTTTCTTTTCCTATCTTCCTTTCCTCCCCCACGCTCCTCTCCTCCCAGCGCCCTAGTCCGTTCTTGTCTTCTCCTTCCTCTCTCCTCCCTCCTTTCCGTGTGCTGGTGCCGTGACCCTCATCCATAACGCCAGTGACTGTTTTTAACTGACAACTGAATTGCCAGTGTGAGTTTCCAGTGCTCTGGTTTATTTTCAGTCTGGGTTGTTTTTGGTAGGATTTCAAACTGTATTTACAAAAAGGGAGAAAATGAGCCCATTAATCTCCTTTGCTTTCTCATTCCAGCTTGCTCTATTTCTTCAAACTTTTTTTTCTTTCTCCGAAATAGACTTTGAAAATAGACTTTGGTACCAATAAAATTAACCTGATCAAGTTGTGTCAACTGGAATTCCAAGATGTGCAGAGTCCAATTATCATCCCTATCCCTCGTACGTGACCTCACTGGCATGTCTCCTCCAGGTGAGAAACCCTGGGAGGACAAGAGGAGAACTTCGCAGGGGACAGCCCTCTGGGAGGTAGACTTTTGTCCCCATTCGTCCTTGCCCCCATGTTTCTGTGGCTTCCTATTTTGCTCTCCCCCTTGTCACTAGGTCCCTCTCAGCTATTTAAAGCCTTCATTCCTGTACCACCATTTTCTCCTTGCTAGTGGATCATTTCTGTAAGTCTCAGGACATGTCATAACCTGAAAAGAAAACGGACACCAATAACAACAACCACCACCAAACCAGCCTCCTGAATGCTCCTATCCTACTCTAGCTACTGTTCTATTTCTCTTCTCCGTTCAGAGCAAAACTTTCAAAAACATTGCCTAGATTGCCACCTTCATGTCCTTGACGCATGCACTTTTTATGCTACTCTGAGCAGACGTCCCCAACACACCCCAAATTGTTCTTGTCAAAGTTGCCAATAACTACCAAGCTGCTAAATCGAAAGGTCAATTCTTGTATCTTTGTTGATCTGTAGAAATGTTGGCCTAGGGTGGAGAACTGAAGAATGATGCATAAGGAACAGAAGTCTCGCCTGGGAAAGAAGGGTTGATTCAACAATAAAGTGTCAGTGCTGAAGGCAATGAGGTGAGTTGATGCCCTAAATCCTGGCCCTCTCCAGCTGCCATCAACTGAGAACTGAGATCAGGGCTGCAGAGTTATAAAATTGGAAGAATGAGAAACTAAAAGAACCATTTGTCTGAAATTACCATGGGGTACTGGGGATACAATTGTGGAGCAGGGACAGTAGAAACATTTTATTTATTTGTTTATTCATCCCTCATTCATTCATTTAAATGTAAGTGTAATTCACATATGGTGTTACAATGGTTTCAGGCGTATAATATTTCAACAATTCTATACATTACTCAGTGCTCATCTAGATAAGTGTACTCTTAATTCCTTTTATCTATTTTACCCATCCTCCTACCCACCTCCCCTCTGGAAACCACCAGTTTTTTCTCTGTATTTAAGGCTATTTTGTTTGTCTCTTTTTTTCTTTGTTCATTTGTTTTATTTCTTAAATTCCACCTAGGAGGGAAGCCATATGGTATTTTTCTTTCTCTGTCTGACTTATTTCACTCACCATTATACCCTCTAGGTCCACCCATGTTGCTGCAAATGGCAAGATCTTGTTCTTTTTTATGCCAAGTGATATTCCATTATATATGTGTATATGTACATAGATATACATACATATGTATATATACACACACATGCAACACATCTTCTTTATCCATTCATCTATTGATGAACACTTAGGTAGAAACATTTTTATAATAATAGCAATGGCCTCAAGAATGGCATCATTATATTGGTGATAGTTGAACATGGTCACAGAAGTACTAGCGGAATTGGATTTGTTCATCTGTCCAGAGCAATTGTCTGATTATTTTATCTGTGTTTTTCAATATCTTACATATGACCTATCTCCTTATCCAAACTTGATTTAATAACATATAAACCCATTTCTTGCAAAATCAGGTACTGGCGCATTAACAATGTTGCTTTCAGGGCTGCTGGGTTGTGAGGTGTGCTTGTCCAGTGGGGACAGCCCACAGCTGCTCAGTGTAGGAGCCCTGCCTCTGCTCTTCGCTTCCTCTCCACTACTCTTATCAAGCTGCCACTTCATGTTGTCAGTGTTCCTCCTGCCTCTGATCTGCTGTGAACTGAGGAAACAAAAAGAAGTATGTTGAAACTGTGTCTAAAATAAAACCAAGGAGGGTCTAAGTGAAGACTATGAGAATAACAAGAAATTTTGAATATTTAAGACCTCTAACTTTCTCAATCTGCCTAACTAGGAGCATCCTCCTTCACTGTTATGTCACATATGGTGTCATGCCTGGGTGTTCATGTCACGCTCAGTATCATATAACTGACTAGAGATCCAGTATTTAGATTCCATCCCAACTCTTAATTTCCCATGAGTCCTACAACCCAGATTAATCTCCCATCCTCTCAGGTACTATTGCTTTAAATGTCTACAATGTATTGGCACTCAGTAAAGACTTCCTTATATCTTTATCTTTCTCTAAATTTATATAGTCTCTACAAGTAATTTATAGGTTCTTTGAGTCAGAGACTACTTTCTTGGTTTTGTTTTGTTTTACTTTATTTGTTTTAGGTATTTATATCTACCTTTTTCCCAAAATGATTTTAAGTGACTAACAAAATTACTCAAAATTCTGTAAGATAAATGCATGAAGAAGAGAAAAAATAAGAAGACATAAAATCATGGTAGAAAATAAGATAAATTCAAGGATGAGATTAATACACAGAAGTGTTTGCTGTGAAGTTCTCTACAGTCCTTTAAATGGGTTGTTGTATGTCTTATCTTCCTAATAGCCAACCCGAAGATGGATTCATGATCAGGTACTTAATTGACAGTAGATGTAACACAGACAAACAAATAACCAATCACACAAAAAGTCTAGTTGCTCTGAGAAAGCCTACTTTTTCCTCATTTTCAGGAAAAAAAAAAAATCTCCAAGGGTCTTCATAAACCTGAGGCTGTGTCAAGCAGTGAACAAAGGTTTTAATTTAATGTGTAGCATCTACACATTAAATATCAGCAAAAGAGTTTGATATGGCTATTTTGTATAATGTCCCTCGGCTCAGACTGAGGCACATGATCAAGGATTAGGTTTTCTACATTTTTACACTCACATTGATTCAGACCATTGATATAAACAATATTCAAAGGAAAAACAAGCCGCCTTATGCCCCTGGAAGAAGCTAGCACAAATTGAACACACACATACACACACCCTGTGAATGTTCATTTTAGATTAGTTTGTGCTTTTATTTGGCTCTGAGAGTAAATGGGACATTTCTAATGAGTGCTCATCATTTTGGCAGCCAGACTACGCACAGATGATATGAGCCGCTAACCACCAGGGACAATGTTTGCCCAGATGTGACTCTATCTTATGCTACAAAGCACTGTAAATGTCAAACCCCTGGTTGGTATGCAATTCTCCATTTACCATACACAAAGCCTGCTGAAGAACAAAAGGTGCCAGATATGGATGTGTAAATCATCATAATGGGACCAACAGATCAACAACATCACCCCTTAGAAATAGGATAGCCTGAGGTCACGCTTCTTAGATCACTAGCCCCTTTTCAAAATGTCCTTTTTTGTTTGTCCTGTTTTTTAAGAGGCACCACGGGCTTTTTGTAATTAAAGTTGTATTGATTTTGTATTTTTAAAAAAGGATTATAAAAAGACTAGCATGAACCAGAACAAAGGCAGATAATGGATGGTAAACATGAGAAAAGATAACAGTCCAAAAATGTGCTCATAATAATTCTCATATACCTGTTCACCAAAGTTGATTCAGATACCACTTTGTTTCAGATGCCATCCTGTGTACCAACAGTTTTCAACAGTGATCCTCGTCAGGGACTTCCATTGACGATAGCAATTATGATTATAGGCTTTCTATCTGCAAACTCTTTAATTCATCTCAAAGAGATGTTTGTTCCAGGATCACAAATATAGCAGTTGAGAACCGATGATAAAAAACTATTTAGAACTCTAGGAGCCTCCTTTATCCCAGCGTTGCTGTTCACCCACAGAATGGCCAGGCTGACATTATCCTCGGGAGGCATATTAAGGTAAAGATTAATTTTGCCATAATAGCAACAAAGGTAATTGGGAGTACTAAAGAGAAAAATCTGACCATTTCCGCGGCTCTGTTCTCAGGGTCTACTCTAACTCTCAGTACATTTTTGGATATTAATTATAGGGTGTAATACAAACAGAAGAACCTGTGGGTAGAAGGAGGTCATCAGAATAGATGTATTAGAAATTTCCCTAACTCCAACTATCTGAAAATACCTCTCCCAAGGGCACATCACTGGTCTGCTCAGTCTGTTACTGCATTGTGTGATGTCTGCCATGTTCTTTAAGCCTTTCTTATTTTATCTCACCCGAGTTAAGTTGCATGGGGCCTGATTGCTGCTGTGATGAGCACGGCCAACCATGACAATGCCATGTCTGGGATGATAGGGCTAACTCCTACTACTTCCACACTCACTAAATTGTACAGTCCCTCATCTGGGCTATTTTCTAAGAGAATAGGGAGATTGTCCCTCTTTGTCACATTTCTGCAACATTTCTCATGTTGACTTCCATAGGATTGCTGGTTCCTCATATGACATCAACAACTCTATTGGCTATACTCAGGCATCAGGTCATGGAGCTAAACAAAGTTCAGAAGTCATGCTGCCCTCTCTGTTTTCCTCTTTCCCTGCTCCTTACTGCATTCCCTCCCCTTACTCCTCAGGAGCCCATGTGCAAATTCCCTCCCTATTTCAGTCAAAACTTAGGCTTTCGAGCCTTCTGCAAATCAATTCAGATAAATGAATTGTTGTTATTTGAATCTGTTTGTATAGGAGATTGAAACTAAAGAGAAAATGAGATGTTATATTAGCAATGGTTTCCATATAGCTCTTTGTTGCTTACCAGCTAGCATGCGTAATGGGCATTTGACTGAGACAATCAGATGGGATATTTGGAAGAGCTAAACGAAGTGATTGATGTGATACTTGTGAAAATTAAAAGGGAAAACTTTAGCATTTAGAGTCAGGAAACCTGTGATCTAGGTACAGCTCTGCTACTAACTAGTTGTGGGATCCTGGGAAATATCATTTAATTTTCTGGGCACGAGTTTCCTCTTTCTATTAAGTGTACGAAAATGTAATCTCTCAGTCACTTCCAGATTCTGCTTCTAGGAGAATAAATTGGTAGGCTGATTCTTTGGTACCAAGCAGAGATATGTTTTCTAGATGCATCCCCAAAGCCTTGCTAGGTCCTAAGGGGAAAGTCCACAAGCAGTCACTAAACCAGTTTTTAAGGAATACCTGCTTCAAGCAAGGCCTTATGCAAAATGCCGTGGAAAATTCAAAGGCTTTTAAGACACGATCTTTCCTGTAAAGTGATTTTAAGAGATAAAAGAATCATGAATGTGATGAAGACAACATGTGACTCCTGAAGCCAAATGAGTGGAGTACACTCATCTGTGCTTTGGTGTGATTGACAGGAGAGGCTCTGGGACTTGAAATTGGACACAACAGGATTCCAGGTATAGGGAAGAGAGTGAGCAAATGCATTGGTGGGAAATTATCAACAGAACAAGTTGGTGGTATGCTAGCTGGAGGTGATTTTTCAGGAGAAGAAAGTGCAGTTGTCTTGTGGCAGTCAAAGAATTCCAAGGGAAGACATTTGGAGTTCATTCCATTCACCTAACAAGCAATCAGAGGATTCTGCTCTTACCATGGAGAGTGAACAACTGTATTCTCGAGATAAAGATTTCCCTGTGAAGATAGAATGTTGATTCCTTATTAACCTTTAGAATCTGAGGTGAAGCTGAGAAAATCTGACTTAAAAAAATAAAGCAGTGACATCACCAGAGTCTTTTAAAAACATCTATGAATGTCTGTAGTTTGAAAAAGCTCATGGGGGGCCTCTTCTCAGGCAGGAAGAGATGAAGAAACAAACATGAATATAAACTCTACATTTGGTTTGTGCCTTGAAGCCACTGGCATTAATTAAGATTCTATGGCTTCCAAACAATTATGACATAATTAAAGTAAGATTCTTTCTACAGTAAAACGATAAGAAATGACTTTTAGAAACCGTGGGAACCATTAAAACGGCACATCAGTATCAAAATGAGCAATATTTACTAGTATTAGCACTATTAAAATGCCTTTTGAAGACAAACTTGGGCAATTATTACTCAGAAAAACTCACATTTGGAGATATAGAGCACTGATAATTAAATCCCACACTCTATATATCTCTCTTTTTTGTGTTTGACAGAACAGAGTCTTTAAGAGAATCTATTTTAATGGCATTGAATTAGCAAGAAATTCAAACAGAGAAAGGGCACTTAGCAGGAGGTTGGTATTCAAGGAGACACAACTCTCATTATTATTATTATTTTTATTATTATTCTTACTCTTTTGGAGGTGCTAAAGCTCCATTTGTGGGATTGGTAAATGCACAAATAAGTTCAGCCTCTGGCTCATAAACTTTCTCTAATGGGTGTAGCACACCCTTAATTAAAATGGACAATGTGCAGCTAAACTGGATGATTATGCAGGTCTAATAGATGGAGCACTTGAGACTTGGGTCATTGGTTCGAATCAAATGGTGAGCCTGTGTCCAGCTGATCAAAAGCATCTTGCAAAATACAGTCAGGGCTTCGAGTGAATTTTAAGGTTTTGAATGTTGGAAAGGCAAAAACATCACTCTGATTAAAGATAGTTTCAACAAAGATGAAACATGGCTTGTTTTCTTTCTAGTACATGTGAGTTTGAGCACAAACACAAGAACTAGGTACGTTGGGGCGGGGAATAATTAAAGTGAGAAATAGCAGACAGACAGTGAAGAGTCACTTGCTTTTCCACTCAACTGGATCATAGGATTCAATCATGGTGGCATGTAGGACAGATTTACTTAAGAGAGAAAGGGAACTCAAGTATCACTTGTAGCCCCCAACCACCATTTCCAGCATTTTTTCCAAAGACCATAGTGAGTTTGTTTCTGAAAAAGAAAATGAATATATTTCCTCCAGAAATATTAATGTCCTAAAATATATATGAAACATATAAGATATGAGCAGGAAGGATGAAAAGAAACCAGTGTCATTCTCAAAAATATAGATGAAAGGGATGAGCGAGATAACATACAAACTACCCCCAGGGCCCAGTTGTGAAGTGCGTCCCTGTGTCAGAATGTTTCTATTTTTTTTTTTTTAGTCTGAATTAACTGGTCCAAACCATTGTGTATACAGCTACAATTTCCATTATACTATACAACATGGGAAAGAAAGCACATTTACAGAACCATTTTCTATAGTTTTAAAGAAAATAAATTCTCAAAGTCACCTAAGACCTCCAAAGTTTTAACTATGGTGGATTTTAGATCATCGTTTTCTGCACTTTAAGTGTTTTTAACTGTTGTCAAAAGATGGCTAGACTGTAGCGGAAATGGAAATTTCAAGAGGCTAGAATCCAAACAAAGGGGGTATATCTCATTCTCACCTTTCAGCAGGGAGGGCCAGGAAGGTAGCAGTGCATGACAACTGTGGTGGAGGGTTGAAGGTGCCCTTACTAGAAAGCCAGGTGATAGATTTGAAATTACGATATTGAGTACTAGAAAAATAATCCACACTTGATACCATGAATTTTCACTCTTCGCATGCCATCTGCATACATGTTTTTCTACTTAGACCATGTCAAAGATAAACAAAGTTGATACTAGTGTAGTGGTAAGGACAGATTTTAATCAGTAATCTGCGATAGTGTAGTCGTAGTCAGGGAAACAGAACATTCTGAGTGCTATAGAAGCTTCAAGAAAGTATGAATTCCAAGTGGGATGGAATGGACCAGCAAAAGAGTAGAACATAAGGGATCCTAAGATATGGAAAAGGCAAGGCTGCAAGCCAATAAAACAACAAGCAAGAAATGTGTTGAGGCAGAAAGAAGATGGGTTTCACATGGACCAGTGTCTCCTTCTCACTTTTTATTATGTTCTGTTTCCCTGACTACTGAACCCCCACCCACCCCTCCCTATTCCTTAACTGTCTCTTTAAATTGCCCAGCCACCTCTGTACATTGAAGTTGAGTTCAGTTCACCCTGGACCCTTCTCCCTATCCCAGACTACTGATTAAAATCACTAAAATAACAACGCCCCAAATTTCAATGACCTAAACTTACAAGGCTTACTCTTCATTTGCCCAGAGTTTCTAGCAGATCCTGCTTTCCCCAGGGCAACTGTTCTCCATGTGAAAGCCCAGCTTTGCACTGTCTCCATAGCCACTGAGGCAAGGGAGAGAATTATACAGGAGATTCTTGCACAAGCAATTATATATTTCTACCACTTCTTACATTTTATTGGTAAAAGCGAGTCACAGGGAGATGCCAAGACCAAGGGTTTGGGAGAGGCTGATTCCTTGAAGACTCAGAAAGGGGAGAACCAGAAATACTAATAATCAGTTCTAGTATTTACACTTACAAGAACCAGTATCAGACCTCAAATAGCAGAAAAAACACAGTCCTTTATGAAGAGCACGAAAAGCCAAAAATGCTGATGAAAATATGCCAGAGAAAGAATTTGGAGGCAAAAATACATATCATCTGATTTTAATAAGCACAGTTAAGAAATACTATTTTTAATACAAATACTTCATTTATATTTTAGAAAGCAAAATCAAATGGATTATTACATTGAGGGTGAATCAAAAATGGGGGGCATATCAAGGGTATGAATAAGAAACTAAAAAAAAACATGTTAACAAATGAAATAAGTGCGACATTTGATAAGAGCGAGGCTGGTTGCAAATTAAATTCATGAAATAAAAAAGAAAGCTTTATGGAAAAGCAGAGTAGAAAAAATAGGCTAATTAGATGGTAACATAGACTTGGGATGAGCAGCATCTGACAAGGAAAGATAAGCAAACACCTTGAATTATTGAGTGTATACAAATCAGCATGTCTCCACTCATTCCTGTCAAGGTTACCAGGAGTCAGACAAAGAGATGAATGACACACACCTTCATTATTTAGGCCAGTTCTCCACTCTGGCTGTAGGTGATTGGCTTGCCCAGATAAACCATTTAATGTTTATCCCCAAGCAATGGGTCAGATAGCAATTTATCTCATTTGGTCTCTAACGGAACATAAGAGAGAGACAGAGAGAGACACAGAGACACAGAGACACAGAGAGACAGAGAGGAAATTGCAAGCTCTGTTACCCAACATCTGAATTCTGAGTCAGATTGATCTTTCACCACTAGCTTGATGGAACTCTGGCTAACCTTTTGCCTATTTTAAATGTTAAAGACATTTCTATATATGTCAATTTGGTCAGCAAAAATATCTAAACGTGGAATGGGGAGTGCCTTCTGGAGAGCAGTGAACATCATTCTATTAGGTTGTTTTTGACATAATGTCATGTCCCTGGAATAGCTTAAATATAGATTATTAAAAACAGAAGTGTGTATCCCCAGGAAACAACCTTGACGAACTGATTAATCTAAACACACTGAATATTTCTATGGCCAAGTCAGTCATGAGTGATGTTGCTTATGGGTCACCAAATAGTGAAATAAAAATTGAGAATTTAAGATACTTCAAAATATACAGATTTCTGGTACCATTTAGGCTAACCATCCCAGTTGGTACCTGCATTTGTCTTCCTACTTTTAACCAGATATGTTGGCTTCCATATTGTAGAAAGTGGGTTTGCCTAATCATTTTTTACTGTCCTGCTAAAATATTGCCCTTTGGAATTTTTATCTACCTTTACTTTTAGCCTTAACAATTGTTGTGTTTGGATACTAATCATAGCTTCCTTTGAATTTAAGGGTGTTTTGTGACGTTTGTTTTAGCGAGTGGCTCTTTCTCAATTGAGTGGAAAAACCTGGTCGCGCAAACAATGAATCATGGAACACTACATCAAAAACTAATGATGTAATGTATAGTGATTAACATAACATAATAAAATTAAAAAAAACAACAAAAAAAAACCTGGTTGAAGAACCATGTTTTCTTCATGTTTGTGCCCTACCCCTGACACAGCATCTAACACAATGCCTTCTACATCATAGGCACACCACAAAAGCTTGTTGTAGTACATCGACGGTTGACCCCATTGTGCATAAAGCCACATCCTGATATTCTCATAACATATATATACCACCATTGAACCACTTTTTCCCCTCACAAGACTGGTTATTTTATCCTTCTAAGGACATCTCAAGCACCTGTTTTGAGCTCATTCTCAAAATGGAGGCAACAGAGATACAAATAAAGAAATCTCTACCACTGCTCTAGAATGAGCAGGTAAGTTTTAAGACACAGTAAAAGTTAGAAATCAGGAAAGGCAAAAATTTAAAAGCAGTAAAATATGTGGTTCATAGCATATCACAAACACTATGGAAGGTTACTTAAGGAAGAAATTCATGTGAGCTGAACAGAAATTAGAATTCTTGACAGTAAATCCTCATTTAGAGACTCTGATCTCAGCCACATAGTTCAGAGGCGAATGTCAATGTTTAGCTACGCCCAAATATGTAAAAAAATTAATATCTGCAAGAGTATTCAACTATGAGGGAAGAAGAGAACTATTTTTGTTAAGATTATATCTTTCATATTCATTTCAAGAAAAGAGAGCAGAGAAGGTTTGTTCCACAATTTCATGGGCTACTTCATGCCAGCCACGTGGTGGCTTATAACTAATTTTTGCCAGGAATTCAGAGTCTAATTGACATGTAAATGTACACATAGGAGCTCAAGGAATCTCTCCTGTGGCCAAGAAGACTAGGGAAGGACTACTTTTAGAAACAGATTTATCACAGTCTAAACCATAAGTCCTGTATCAGTTCCATCTCTCCCTTCCATGATGGGACCTGGTGAGCTGTAAATGGTATAAGGCCTAACCTCGCATGGGCCATCATTCCAGATCTCTGAAAATAAACACTTTATTCTCTTTCTTGTGACAACTTTCTTAATACCGCATTTGGGGGGAGGGGTGGCTTATAAATAATGGAAATTGATTTCTCAGACTTCTGGAGGCTCAAAGTCCAAGATCAGAGGGCTCACATGGTTGGGTTCTGGTGAAGACCCTCTCCCTGGTTGCAGACTGCTGACCTCTCCTTGAAGCCTCATACAGCAGAGAGAAGAGGGCTAACACTCCATTTGGAGGCAGTACTACCACAGTTTGAAGAACACATTTTAGAATAATTAGACTAATAAGCATTGTCCCCCAGCCACGGATTTTCTATAAATGAGCAAATTTGTTTAAGTCACAACTTCTCTTTAGAATTAGGAAAAAAAAAATGCTTGCACTTACACTCACATATATTTATAAACTAGGTCTGCCCTTCAGATGAGATAGATACATCCTGCATTTTTTTCAAATAATCAAGATAAAAAGCAAAATTGTATTTTAAGTAAAATTAATATATGTCTCCATCTTACAAACTTTTGTCATGCTGTCCACCCCGGACACTGACACTGCTCTGGAGACCTTTCTCTGCGTGTCTTTCCTCCCTCCTTGATAGCGGGTGCTTGAGGGTGGGAACTATGGATTCTCTGTAACTCTTTATGGAATGCCATCTCCACAGCAGCACCAGGTAAATCCTTGTGGAATGAACTGATCCAAGGTGGACTGTGGCCTTGACTGATAAAGTCCTTGATCTAATTTGGTTTTCCTTCAGACACAAACAAGCAGAATGAAGGAAGCTGAAAGCACTGCTTTGAGTTGAAGAATGCCTAGAGCAGAGAAGACAAATTAAAAAATGAAATTATCACCACACCTCCAGCTGTTTCTTCCTCACCTATGATGAACCTTGGCTTAGAGAAGAAAAGTTAAATAGAATTTTTACTCCTTTCAGTTTGTATGCTCCAGTATATGATGACTAGTTTCTCACTGAATTGCACTCCGGCTTTGCATTTGTTTTCGTCTAGACTAACGTGTGTCCAGGCAGCTCTTAAAATAACCTGCTAGTCTGTGGCAGTTGGTTGTAGTCCCGTGTGACTGCCGTGGCCTGGCCACTCCCTAGTCCTTACTTCAGCAGTGCTAGTGGCCATTGGCCTCATCTGGTGCTCAGACCTACGATCGGTAGAATCCTGTGGAGGAAACCTAGTGGGTGTCTGATGTGAGGCGAAAATCTGTATCCTACTGTGTGTTCAGTAGGCGACATGTCCGTGTCCTCACTCTTCCAGCTAAGCTCCAAAGCTTCAGGGAGGAAGACAATGAAAGCCCATGCTGGTTTCCGGGGAGTGCACAACACCCCTCTTCCTTTTAGCTGCTCTTTTGGTTTGCTGCCCCTTGCCTTGTTCAAGCTGCAAGCTTCTCTGTAGCTTAGGTCAGACATGCCGTGCCTCTAGCCAGCTCCATGATTAGTTCCCATCCTTCCTCTACTCCTTTGAGAGGTTTTACTTTTTCTTAACCTGAAAACCTCATGCAATAAAAGCCTACTTTATTTCGTGTAACTTATTTGTGTAACTTTTAATGAATTGGGTTCTGTATGCAAAAATGCAAAAATAGCTAGAAGAAAAAAAAACAACAACAAATGAAAACAAAACAAAACAAAACAAAAAACCCAGCACCTACTTTTTTCCAATTAGAGCCAACAGTTTACCAGCATTGGAGCACATTTCTGGCACCAACCAGCCTGTGTTTGTTTTTATTACCACTGTGCCTTGTCATATAATATAACAGCTTTTTATTTTCAATGATATTAACTGTCTGCAGGGAGAAAGAGGCAGAAGACCTCTCCAGGACCTGAGAGTCTTATAAATAAATGAGTTTTTTAACCTCTGCTGTAATACAGATATCTTTTCAATATAATATTAAGACCCTTTGTGACAGAATCTGTCATTTTAAATACAAAAAACACTATGCCCATGGAATAAAAATACTTACTTGGCAGATGAAAAATATTTTTGTTCCACTTTTACCTCCTGTGGCTGACAATACAGAATTCTTTGTTGTTCTATCCTGCCATAATCACAGGGAATAAATGAGAAGGTAAGACATGGCCAAATCATAATTAGGTGGGTGCCAGCCAATTGATGGTAAATCTCAGTGCCAGAAGCTCTTCGTATGCCTCATCTCTTTAGTCCTCCCTCATCTCCATCAAGGAGTATGAAATAACTGGATACCTCTGGAAATACTAAGGAGTTCTAGGAAATTCCATATAAACATGAAAAGCATAATGAGCATCTGTAGGATTATAACTTAACTCACTTCTTAGTTTTTCAGAACATTTCTGGTTAGGAGCAGAATCCTTACAAAACACAGAAGATTCCTTACAAAGACCATAAACCTTAACTGACTACAGCCTTTGCTGGGGCATGGGATTGTCAACATTGGGTAATTTGGCCATTATTAATAATTAGACATTTTTTGGACAGTTATTATGTTCAAAGCCCTGTGCAAGATACTATTGTGAATATAAAAAATATCCTTGCTTTGAAGAAGTTTATACCAAAAAGTTCTTAATAAAAATTAATACTCACAAAAATATAAATGTATTTCAAATTTTTATAGCAATTCAAAACAATATTATATGTGCCATGCACTGCCAAATGGTCAGTACGAATGTGTGTTGGGAATTCAGAGATAAGACAGACCTGTGAAGGTCTAACGATTAAAAAAAAAAAAAAAAAGGAAAGAGAATAGTTGAATTATAAGAATTAGAGATTCTATGTATGAAATGACCATTACAGATGGACCAGTTAGCATACTAAAGGCATTAAGAAAGTGACTGTGTGTTCAGATACAGCGATTAGCTTGACAAAAAGAATAACAACTGATATTTTTTTTTTTTGCTAAAACTAAAGTGTATATGAATTCAATATCTTTTGAAATTATTATTCATGATATCCAGGGAAGTAAATAGGACTGATTTAAACATCTTTGATCTAATTATCACTGAAGGAACTGAGGCTAAGGTATTTTAAAGGACATTCTCAATAATATAGACAGTGGTAATGCTTGTTCTAGAAGATGGAACTTCTGATTTCTTATTATTTTTGTATCTAATACAATGCTATTCTAAATGAAGAACGAAGTATAATAATAATAAGAGGAGGAAAAAGAAGAAGAGGAAGTGGTGGAGAAGGAGGGAAAAGAGGAGGAAAGGGAAGGCCAAGAGGAAGAGAGTGAAACAATCTTGGATTGTTGGAGACACAAATCTTTGAGACACAAAATAATGTCAAAATCCATTAGCTACAGTGATGTTCTGGAGGAGAACACAGGAAAAAGGAACCAAAGAGAATCTATTAGTTCTTTCCTTGTTCCCTTTTCTTTCTTTTTTTTCTGGTTTCACAGATTTGTACTGCTGGCATTAGCTCTTTTGACTAGATGTGATGAGAGCTTGTCTTTGGTCCACTCTCTTTCATTACCTAGGAAAGGAATAAACACGAAGTAGCTATCAATCATTGTTGCTCAGGGATCATACCTGTAATGTGACTAACAACATGGTATTTCAGCTCTTTTTGCTAGGACCCCAAACC
This sequence comes from Phoca vitulina, assembly GCF_004348235.1. Taxonomy (NCBI): domain Eukaryota; kingdom Metazoa; phylum Chordata; class Mammalia; order Carnivora; family Phocidae; genus Phoca; species Phoca vitulina. The sequence goes on from NW_022589727.1 coordinate 4,889,203, forward strand.
AGCAGGTAAGTCAATTATTGCATGTCAACCAATGAGACTCCTGCATTCATGTGCAAAATGGTCCTCTGCTCATTGCAAATGAACAGATCTCTAGCAAAGTCTCTGAATGATTTCAATTCCTACCAGAAACACTGAATATCAAGCAAAATCAAAAGCAAGAGGCACATAACACAGGTTGTATATAATTCTCACTTCTGCCCTTTGTCCATGTTGATCAGCTTCCCATAGGGCATTAAGTCCCTTAATGAAGTGAAATCCCCTGTTGTCTGGAGGCTGTGGTGTATGCTGGGTATACAGTCAGAGTATCATGTATCTGAGTTCTAATCCTGGCACCACCTCCTATCCAAGTGGTGGCCATGGGAAAATTATTTTACATCTTTATGTTTCAATTTCCTCACTAGTTAAATGGGTGTAATTACAATGCTCATCTCCTAGGGGCACTTAAGGATACAAAGGCTGTGACACATGCACAGAAATAAGAACAATGCTTTATATAGCGTTAGCCTAATTCATTATCTGCTGTTACTATTTGGCTGCAGCATTTGAAGACACCTATTATAGCAAGAAGAGAATGGGATGGACTAAGGAAGCCCGGGATCTTCTAAGTCTCAATATCCTCATCCATGACCAAAATAGGAATGGTATTTCTTTCCCGACTGTTAGTCAGGGTAGACAATACCAAAGTTTTGTTAAGCACCAAGCCTCAGCGGTTTAACACAATACATGTTAATTTCTTGCTCTTTTAAGAGTTCAGGTCTTTGGTGGGAGGCTTTCTTTGCTGTGATTCATGGCCCAAGACCTTCCATTTTCCAGTTCGCCTTCGTTTATGACTTCCACAGCCTCTCAGTTCTGTCAGTGGGTGGGAAGAAGGAAACATGCAGACAGATTGGTTGGGGAAGTGTGTAGGACAGGTTGTGAGCAAACAGAACTAAGAAGACAATCCAGCAACTTCTCCATATGACTGAAGGATAATCTCAGCCCAACTTCCATATTAGTTCCTATGGCTCTGGGGTTCTTAAGACTAATAAAAATGGGAAGAGGAAGAAATACACTCTGGAAGCCTTTATGTTAGCTTTTTATTTAGAACCTGGTCATTTTGGACAGGACTATTCCTATAGGAACAACTATTTTTAAGCACCTCCACGAATTCTTTATTCTAAGGGAATGTTTAATTAAATTACTGAAGTTGGTAGGAACCTTAAACCAATCACCCTGCTGAGCCACCAGGACAGATGGGCGTTCAGGTTCACCCTTTCATTTTGCAACAGCTATCACTGCCAGGCCATCTTTTCACATGGACACCATGATGGTGGCTCAAATCTCTCTACACACCCTTTAGAGGCCAAGAACTGCTCTAAGTACTTTATAATTATTAGCCCATTTAATGCTCAGGACAACACTTCAGGCTGGTACTATTGAGTTTATACCTTTCTTGCAGAAAATAGAGCCCAGAGAGATGTATTAATGTGTCCAGAGTTACACGGAACTTAGGAGTCAAGCTGGGAATTAAACCTAGGCAGTCCAGAGCTAGAGCCCATGCTCTTAATCCCTCTACCATTCACCGCCTCATGACAACATCAGCTATTTATCCTAGTTATGATGCTAAGATATAGACAGAAAAAGGCTTTTATCTCTTTATTGCTCCCTTAAATTATTTCAAAACCCATGTTAAGTAAAAGTAAATAAAGAGTCTTTTATGTGATAGCTCTGATGAATCCGTATACCATGCCCTTCTCCTCCCAGTTTTCTCTGCTCCAGGTCAAACTGATCAAATCTTTCAACCATGTTTCAAACAGGATCAGGATCATGCTTTTGCCATACTGTTGCCCCTTCGTTGTCAATGCCACTTAAAAGGTTGCACCAAAACACAGGGGGAGGAGGAGGAGGAGGCAGAGGAGGAGGAGGAGGAGCAAGAAGAAAAACAAACTCTCTAGAAGCAGTCTGACTTGGGACTATTGTCTCCATAGATCTGTTCACTAAATCTCTCTCTGTTCAGGTTCAGACGATATTCCTTTGCAGCAACTATGTGATACCGAATTTGCATCTTGTGGTTTCTTTTATAGTCTGAGAACTTTGTGGAGGCATTGTCCTTCATCCTCTCCCCTTCTAGCCCTCTCTCACCCATTCTTACTTTAAACATTTTTCTGAAGAATCACATCAGATTTTAATTTTAACTTGGGACATAAGGCCTTCTATGACAGGCTGTATTTTACACCCTCTGCTTGTATAAATGCCTAAATGATTCTTTTACTGCAATGACCTTTCTAAGCTCTTATGTTATTAAAACAGGTTTAAATAACTTTCTTTTAATTATTGTACTCAAATATAATGTAAAACCCAAGCTTATTTTCAATAGCTAAAATTGGAAGGATGTTTTAAACCTGTTAAATTTGGCCTTAAAGAAAAAAAAAAAAGACAATCTGCCAATTTTCCATTATTCTGGGCCTCAGATTGAATGGGTATTTTAAATCAAGTGTCCTGAAATGTCATCATGGACTGGGACCAGAACATGTGGGTCTGTGGCATGGTGGCTTACTCCTTTGTCAGCCAGAGGGGAGGGGAAAAGGAGGGTCTTGAAATGCATTAACTTGTTGTAAATATTCCTCTAGTACACAAATCCTGGAAGATGAAACTGACGGAGATTTGTGAAACCCTGAATAATCACTTTCTACCCTTTATCTGGTTGATTTGATTGGATTACTATTTCAAAGTTGATTTGCAGCCTGAAAAAAACTAAATTCTTCTATTTATTTAAACAACCAAACCAAACCAAACAGACACCAGGAAGTCCAACTAGTACCAGGAAGTGGTAGAATGAAGTTTGCCAGTAGCCCCTTCCCTGATAACCTTATGCTCCACCCTCATTTCATTCCCCTGTTTGGCATCATCACACCCAGGGATATTCTATTTATATTTTAATGCTTAACTCCCTCTAGAATTATCTCTTCCTGTAAGGCTGGGAGGGATACCTTCTGCAAAGTCATTATCAGGCACTCACATTCCTGATTGCCCCTAGTTGTCAGTGCCCCCTTTAAATGTACCCAGGCCTCTCAAAAAGAAATAAAAATACTCTGGAAGTATCTAATTCAACCAGAATAGCATGAGTTTATTGTTTACATACGTCTGTTCACCGAGTCTCTGTTATTTCAGCAAAACTGTACATTTCATTTTTAGCAACCGCTTGATACTGAATTTGTTGCTTATATTATAAATTGGGAACTTTCTAGAAGCATTACTCTTCATCCTCTTCCCCTCCCTCCATGCTATTACTAGAAAGATTAGGTTTTCAGATCAATAAAGAAGCTTTACTTGTTCTTGTATCTCCTCTCTACACCGAGCAGGGTAGGCACCAAACATAAGCTTTTGATCCCAGTATCTAGGGAAACTTACCTCCACATATTAGAATGATTGGAAATTCTGCCAATCACGTTTTCCATTTCTGTCCAGTGGATCCCTAACCTTCTAACTTTTCGGAGTCAAACGGTATTGGATTTTAAAAATCCTGCCTCTCAATAGATCCAAACTCTCCTTGACACAGGTAACGCCAGGGAAGACATCTCTGACCACCTCTCCTCACCAAGTACTGGAACGCGACTCCTAGTGTCAGTTGTTTTATAGACATTATCTCAAGTGACTGGCAGACAGTTCCCCTCATTCCACTTTCTCAGCCACCAGAACAAAAAGTACATGCAACAAGCCACAGTGTTTGCACATCACTTCTAGAGTTTCCATAACACAAGCTCCCATTTTCATTTGCAGTAATGAGAAAAGCTCACAACAACAGTTCTTGCCACTTCCCTCCTTATTGTTCTTGTTTGGAAATGGGCTATAAAACTTTACCACCTCATCATTATAGATCACTTTAAAAAAATAAAATAAAATAAAATAAAATCTAATTTACATTTTGTTCCGACTGATTTTCTTGACTGACAGTTGTCCACAGCTCAGTGGCTGCTCTGTTCAGTGTACTTTAATTTTGAGCTTTCAAGTATTTCGGAAGCCCATTCAGAAGTAAATTCTCAGAGAAAATTGAGCTCTGTCATGGATGGATTAGTACTATAATAGTTGGTCACATATCTTGCATGAAACCTTTCAGAAGCAAGGCAAATGAGAAGGAAATGAAATTCATTTCATACTTCTTCAAGCACGCTAAGAGACTTTCTCTCCAAGTAATCTGTGAAGTAGCACTGGTTTATTGGAGGTTCGCATAACTACCATTACATTATACCTTGTCACAATCTCATGTATTGGGTGACTGCTTTTTCTGAACGGATGGTACCTGCAAAGTGCTCTCTGAAGGCACCGAACAGCGAGTGTCGTTTCTTTGATCAAAATGTATAGGTCTAAGGAATAGCATAAATAAAAGTACTTGAGCTAAATTGGAACATTATAGGTCAGAGGTGAATGAAATTCGAAAAGCAGATATATGGAGGAGTCATCACATTTGCTTTTTGATATATTGATAAGCCAGGGGACCGAAAAGGGAGGGTGACTGGAGGAAGGGGAGACAGAGAGAGAACTGTTGTTAGCTATACCTCATGGGAAAAGCAAAGGCTTTATTGCTTTTAGTAATACTGCAATATGGTGTTTGGTTACTTTGTCAATTGCAATAATGCCAGCATTTCATTGGAAATTGTGTGTGTGTGCATATGTGTGTGTACAAGTATACTGCATATCATTTTAGCATGTGATAAATGCTTTGTGTTATCTAACAATGACATATTACGTTAAAATATTAATAGGAACAGAGAATGGAAACCTGCATGAGAATTTTATTTTGATTGATCACTTTTTGTTTTTCAGCAATGTTATTTCTTTAAGGACAACAAAACTATAGAAAAAGTGCAAAAGGTCAATTACTAGTTATTTTTCTCTTATAAACAATGACAAAAACAAAAAAAATGGTGTGATTGATTTTCTTTTTTCCCCTGTCAGAATTGATTAGCTCTGTAGGTTCCCTGCAACTTGCTGCCTCACTGTGGGGGAATGTAACCTAGCTGAAAAGTTTGACTTGGCAGCTCCTGAGGGACACATCTTCACGTACAGAAAGCAAGGACCAGAAATGAGATTTTTCCCAATCCTCTCCCAGCCTGGCCCTACAGATGAACTGCAGTGAATCGGAGAGTGAGCTAAGTTGAACTAAGCTGGAATATAGGCAGGATTGGTTTGGCCACAAATCTAAGGATCTGGATGTATCTTCCCAGCAGATGGGGAGACAACATCTGTGTTGGGTGGTTTGGGAGGGAGTGAGTGATACCTCCACCTGAAAGGTGATATTTAATCCCTCAATGGCAATCACTAGGTTCACACTTCACCATTAGAGATTCTATCATTTCGGTTCTTCATGGCTGTCAGAGTAAAGGCAAAGTGTACGGGACTGGAGTATGCAGCTATCGAACAGAAAAGGGTTTTGAAGGGAAAGTGGAAGAATACTAAAAACAAATCTTATCACTTACATTTTGATGTAGACCTGTCTCATGGAAACAAGTTTTTAAAGTTAAGTAAAACAAAACAAAACAAAATAAAATAAAATAAAATAAAAAATCTACCCATTTTCATTCCACTAGCTTTTGCCCAGTTTGAAATGCTCTGGAGAGGTAACGGTGTTTTCCAAAGCCCAGGGACACATGAGACCTCTGGGCGTGTGCACGTCTGGATCTCTCAGCCAGCGGACTTGCTGCTGCAGTCTATACTTCCTGTCTGACTTGCCATTTCTTTCAGATACAGAGTTCTTTCTGGAAAGTGCCTCCCACTGCTTATCACCATCTTTTCCTTTAATCTGGGCTGTCTAGCCAGGCCTCTGCTTCTGTTGCCACTGTTCCAGATGAAAAGAACGTTTATGGATATACCAGGTAATATTGACGACACAAACAAACAAACAAATAAATCCTAGATTTATCTAGGGAAGAAGTTCCTAGAAGCAGGTCATTTTTGAGGTGCTTGTTAGATATAAATTTAGGTCCTGATCCCACATATTCTGATTTGGTAGTGTTAGAGTTTTAGACTATGCCTTTTTAATAAGCCCTTGATGATTCCAACACCAAGAATCTGTAGACTTCCTCTTGAGTGACAACTAATTTGATTAATGGCAGGAGGCAGGAACTAGAATTCTAATTTATAAACTCCATAATCCTCAGTTTATTCATAGAAAAAATGGGGTAAACTATCCCTGCCGTGCCATTTCCCAGGGTTAATTAAAGTACATGAAAAGCTGTGAAATAGTCCTACGTATGTGTTGAATGAATGTTAAATCAACTAATATCAGTGGAAGCTATTACTAGTGATGCACCAGTTATTACTAATATGCAAAAAAAATCAAATTGTTCACATCAACTATTCACTGCAGTATCAAGATACTTCAGTTGCAAGAATGTGTTTTATGTGTCTGTGTGTTCTCAAAATCATCAAAATAAAGAAGGATGTTGGCTCAGCCGCATTTTCTGCTTATTCTCCCATGTGACTAAAGTACTAGGACGGTTCGTATATTTGATTCATCAGAAATCATTTAACATAGCAGGTCAAGAATGGAAGCTAATCCTGTCATAGTTGAGCAGTGTTTTGAAGAAAACAAAACAAAACAAAAAATAAACAAAGATAAAGAAACAAAAAGTCACCAGAAAAAAAAGACATTTTTCTGAGCTTAATTTATTTGACTCTTTATGTTTGGAAACCGTGGTGAAAACACAAACATGTCAGCTTCCCATCTCCTTTCAGACTTTAGCGGGCTCATAGTTTTCAGTTGTGACATATCAGTTGGCCAAGATGCCTAACAGTTAAGTCTGCAGTGCAATCGTAGGCATTTATACGACTCTTGCCAGGCAGGACGCTGCTGTCACATACCTCTTTACTATCACGAAGTTATCCCTAGCAATGCAAAGTCCCTTCTGGCTGAAACGCTGCAAAAGTCTATTCACAGAACAAGCTTCCACTAAGAAATATTTTATTCATTTTTGGGAATATAAGCACAGGATAGTTTTTAAAAACACATTAGAATGTACTAGTATCCACCAAAAAAGTTATCTTTTGCAAATACTTGTGAATTTGTGCAAGTATTCTTTCCAGCTAGGAAATGTCACTGCAGCTGAATTTTAAATCATGTGTTCATATTTCTTTGGGGAGTTTCAGATCAGCAAAAGAAATGGAATATTTACAATTTGGTGCATAATTCATTTTCTGTGTGTAACTTCATTTTTTTTCTTTTTTTAGGCTGAATTGTGCTGAATTTTAGACGAAAATGGAGATCATAAATTATTAAGAATCATTCCAGAGGCTGGAATAAATAGATTATTATTAGCATCATTATCATTGTGGCTAATAAAAGAACTTAGTAGGAAAGAAAAAAAAATAGGATCTAAGATTGCTGACAAAGGTAGCTTAATGTTTTAGTGCTTGCATATTTATCAGAATCCATGTGGGACAGGATTTTCTTGAATCACCACTCTGATCTATGTCTTTTCCAGCTGCGAAACCCAGGGCACATTTCAGGGCTGTCAGCCTACTCTCCTTCTCCCAGAACTGCCTATCTCCTTCAGAGGGCTGGCAGGGTGATAACATCTTTTAGCAGGTAGGTGTGAAATCAGGCAGGTTTTCACAACAACTCCCATTCAGTCGGGATTGGAATCCACCAGCATGGCACTGGACTCCCATAATCCCTCAGGTTCTTCAGTTAGGTATGCTGACATGTGAGCCAAACAGGATTAAATGTCTCAGTAGTTGGTTTTACCTTAGGATCCTAATTCTTTTTCCTTCTGATTCAGGCCCCCTGCTCTAAAACCTCTCCAGCACCAATGTATATCCCCACCTGAAATTCAGTCATTAGTTGTCATCCATTTCTCTTGGTGAAAGTGTTGTCCTCTATAAAAATGTTAATTCCCTTGCCAGGGAGCACTCACTGGGCTACTCTGTCCAATCACCAATGACCTAGTTGTTGACAGTCATTGAGTTGCTAGAACTCATGAAGTCTGGTTTCAGCTGCTCTGTCTGCTCCTCCTGCTGTAAGGAAGGTCCTTTGCTGAGTGTCAAAGAGGTGAAGCAGGCCTCATTCCCCTGTGTGACAACCACCCCCCCCATTTTCCTTTGTAGACTCCACATAAAGTTATATGGGTATAGCAGTCTTCAATGAAGATAAAGATACTGCAACAAAAGGAAATTAAAATTCAATGTGAGGAAGAGAATTTGTAATGTTTACTGACCAAAAAAAAAAAAAATAAGTCCAAGATTTGGAAATGGACAAAAGAACTTCTTACTGTGCTTCCTTTCAATGGGATGATGGACATTGTCTAGCAGATACTTCAGGTGTTCACAAGAACCTGTATGAGTGTACACCTTTGACTGTCTTTCCACTGTAGAGGCTATTACACAGTTCTATAGGGGAAGAATATGCAATATATACAATCCATTATTTTAAAAACTAGCATAAGCTCTATAGGTTTTTAAAATTTGGTCTTCTTGGACCCATGAGGAGTAACAGGAACATTAGTGGCTCATATGCATTTTTGAGTCTTCTCTTAGCTATACAAAGTGTAGAAAAAAATTGTGAGATGACAGTAAAATCACATCACCATTTTCTCTTCAATCGCTGGGTATAGAAATTAGGCCATTTTATTCTTCCAGCTGCATAACAGAAGAAGACCCAGGCAAAAACGCTTTAATGACCAAGCCACGAAGGACAAGTTGAGAATAAATATTTTTGTGATTGAACTTAGGAGAGTGGAGAGAAACTGGAGATATAGCATAGTATTTTGTGACTGTTAGTATTCTAGGTAATAGTCTAACCCATTGTTACTCAGAGTGTGGTCTTTGGATCATAGCATCAGAAGCATGTGGGAACTTGCTTGAAGCACAGATCTTTGGGCTCCATCGCAGATCTACTTAACCAGAATCTCTGGGAGAGGGGGTGTCAAGGAATTCATGTTTCAACAAGCTCTCCAGTTCTTTCTGATGCATGTTCATGCTCGAGAACCACTGAATGCTAATACAAGTTTTTCTAATAGTATAAAGGGGAGACTTTAGGATTAATAAAGAACTATCTCAGAGTCCACTAGGGAGGCAGACCAGGGCAGAGGCCTAGAATAGGTAGGTCTCCAGACTTCCATCCATCCCCCTAACCACAACTTAACCTAGTAAGCTTAAGGTCATTTTCTAGGTTCCAGGCTCGATCTGTATATAGGATTGGCTTTGAAAGTGAGCTTCCATGCTAAATAAATAAATAAACAAACAAACAAAGTTTTCATCCTTCTCATTTTGTAGATGGACATAATGATTATAGGATCTGCTTTCTTTTCAGACTGATTTTGAATCAATAATGTAGCTTACATATGAAGAGAAAAGGGGTGCTCTGGTGAACAGCAGGAGGAGTTGGCCAAGAGGAGACCTTGTGAGGTCTTGTTATACCCTCATAGTCCCTCTCTTTCTGGGTGATTTTTTGTTTGTCTTGTTTTCCACTACTAGAAATATTCCTAAAATGTATTAAGAATAGATAGCAGTGCTTGAGAAAACATACTAAAAAGATAAAATAGCAAGAAAGAGAAAAGAGTAAAAAATAAATCAGATTAAGTGGCAAAATAAAAATTAAAAGTAAATAAGGTACATTAAGAGACAAGGTAAGACAAAAGTAAAAAGGAAAATAATTAAATGACATTATCATAGCATAATAAAAATAAAGGAGTAGAATTGTTAACTTGCATTAATTTAGCAAAACCGCACATTTAAAATGGAAAAAGTGATGTAATTTTTCTTTTATAGCAGCTATATAAAAACCAAGGGTTAAAACTACAGAAGGAGAAGGATTATAGCTTATAGTTAAGAACATGGTTTGGTATTAGACAAGTGGGTGTTCAAATTCTATCTTTATGATTCATACTCTGATATTAGGAAAGTTCCTTTAGATGTCTATAAGATCAGTTACATAATTGATAATAATAAAAATAATAATAATTGGTAACAATAATTGTGGTACACGTTCTGGAGGAGCATGTCTTGATTTATTAACGAGATAATATGGCAAAACACGTAGCACAGTGCCAGATTCTTACTAATTTTTTTTTTTTTTTATAAAAAGAGATCTTTTCTTCTTTGTCCCCGTCCCCCTTTCCTTCCCCTCCTAAACAACTCAGTCCTAAGTCTATTAGGTGGGACTGAACAGGGTAAGCAATAATATAGGGGTTGAGAAGAGCCACTAATGGCTCAGAGGAAACATAAGAACTCAAATAGGGTGAGTAGCGCATCCATAAAGGAGGGAAGTCCAACATGAGGAGTCAGAGCCCCGTGCAAGAGAGAAGGCTGTGCACATGGGGTGGTGGCCAGGTGAGGGTGCCAGAGCTTGAGCAGGGTAGGAAGGACCCCCACATAGAAAAATATCCCAGAATGGCTGTCAGAGCCTAAGTGTGATGAGAGAATCCCTGCTGTTGGGGTCCAAGCAGGTCTGAATGTGGGGCAGCCTGGCAAAAGGGATTAAAGTTCAAGCAGAAGGAGCAGTAGAGGTAACTCCATATAAGGGTGCCAAATTCTGAATGGAATGAGGTATGTACCTGCACAAGGGTGGGGAGCATGGCGTTGGCAAGAAGATATATTAACAATAGTGCAAACCAGGTTTCTCACAGTGACAGAAGTACATTTATTTATATGGAGAAGAGTGCGATATACTGATTAGTAAAAAAGGTTTACAAAGCTCTTTCCAGGATATGATGTAATAGTAAAAGTACATAAAGTATGCACAAAACCCTTTCTAGAAGAATGCCCCAAAATATCAATAGTGGTTACCTTAGGGTGGTATGATTAGTGATTTTATTATGATATTTCTTCCTCTTTATTGTTATTTCTTTTTTTCTACAATAGTTATGTTTAATATCTATAATATTCTTATTTATCCAATCATTTATTGGATACTTACTATGCTTCAGAAGGGCTCTGCTGATACACACATGAATATTCTTTATCTTTGAGGAGTGCAGTAGCCAGATATTGCAAATTCTAAAAGAAAGGATGCCTGAATAATTACTATTAGTGGTATATGCTTAGATTGATTTAACATTCTTGCCAGCAGATTCCCATAGCTAAAACAAGACCAAGTGTAAAACACTTGTCATTGACAAGTAGAGAGGCATCTGTATATAAGTGGTCGGATGGCCCCTGACTGAGATGGGTATTTAAACCAACCTTAGGGTTCATGCTATGCAAAAGAAAGATCATGGTAATGCAAACAAAAAAACGTACTTTCTGGTAGATCTCAGGAAGATAAATGTAATAATAACCCATTAGTAGCCATTTTTTGACATCTTCAGACTTCATGAACTTTTCTGTAAATATGTGATAACTTTGAAAGTTGAATCCACTTTTCCACAGATTGATAGGTTGCCATGCATGGGCTATAACAGGTAGAATCACCTTTGGTTATGTCTATAGGACATAAAGTGGAGGTTTGGGAGTTACTAGGGTCTAATTTGATCTATGTAGATAACCAATCCAGATAATAAGTCCTTTGGGTGAGTTATATGTACTGAATTATCTGGTTTGACCGTCTACATGTAAACATAGATCAAATTAATAGGCTAATTGTCAAACTTGTTCTTCACCTTGTGGTGTGTGGACTTGCTCTCAGGACATAATTGGTACTCGGGGAGAGTTTAGCTCAAAACTGAGTAAACAGTAACAATAACTAATGGAGACTCTGCTGAGTCTAGTAGAAAATGCAACTTCTGAGTATCGGTATATTCAGAATTGTTAAGGCAAGTCTGTGTTCAGTGGTATGTCCTGAAAAGTTGCCTAATTCTACTTGTGTTGCTCAAAATCAAACATGAAAATGTCAACTTTAATTCTGATTCATAGAGGGAAGGACTAACAAAAAACGATTTTTAAATGCACTAGTAAAAAAGAAATGGACACTATAGAGAGGTCAGTTAAAACACAACTTTAAATAGCATTAGTTAAAAATTTATTTTTTATTAGATAATTGCCCTTCAGAAGCTTGACTGAGAAAAATGGGTTTATGAAAAGCATAATAGATGAATACAATAATTATGTCCTCAAAAATGACATTTATCAGCATTCAGATCTCATTATGTATTCTCTGCAAAACACAAAAATGAGGGAGACTGTGTAAGTGATAAGGCAAAGGCAAGATTTTCCATTATAGAAAATTTAGAATATTCAGAGTGAGTGTTTCCAAGGCAACTGTCTATGTATTACCCTGCAAATAAGCATGAGGAAAAGTTTGTAAGTATCATTATTTGAGAGATCTTATTTGATAGATATGATAATACAAATATCTACATATGCTCACCTCCATTTCCATATAGTAATCTGAGTTCACACACAATAGCTGCTCTGGGTGGAGTTGTCGTGAGAGGTGGAAGGTGCTGGGAGAGAAACAGCCACCTTGCGCTCAGTAAATCAGTCTACCGATCAACCAGTCAAGTAAAACACATTTCCTAGACACCTGCTATTGACTGTCATACCATGCTACTAGCTGTGGAAAATTCAAAGAATAAAAAGAAATATTCGTTGGATTCAAGGGACAAAATGACTGAGTAGGGAATTGGGCATATACAACGGGAACATCAGCTAAGACCAGGGGGAAATGTTTGTTGCGTGCCAAAGGAGTGCTGTGGGGTAGCCAGTGGTGCCCAGAGCACGGTCCTTAGATCAGCAGCCTCAGGATCATCTAGAACTTGTTAAACTGCAAATTCCCAGGGCCCATCCCAGATACTAAATCTTAAACTCCAGGGGTGGATCCTAGTACTGTGTATCTAACAGGCTCTTTGGGTGTAGACTATAAATCATGGAAGGATTTAAATAAGAAGGAGATCATTGTATGTGTAGAATTATGGAAGAGGAGGATAAATTTGACCTGAAATTTGAAAGATGGATATCAGGATCTGGGAGCCTGGAAAGGAAGAGAAAGTATTTCAGGCAGAGAGGTAGATGTGAGAAACAATAGCATTTCATTCATATCCCTGTTGGAGAAGTCATCTGTTTTATTTTATGCATATTTTCACATGCTTTTGTCCTCTAACAGACTGTAAAATTTCTGAGTAGAGACCTAATTTTAATTATCCTCTCATTTCAGTGCTTCACACATAGGGAGTGCTCAGAAAACACAGAAGGAGAAACTGGATCAGAAAAAGGAAAGACAAGGAAGAAAAAAAAAAATATATATATATATATATGCTTTGTGATAGGTTGAGAAGTACATTGGATTTAGAGCCAAAAGACAATATATTTAAATATGTTTGAATCTTACCATATTACCTACAGTATTCCTTTATCCTAAGTTTTGGTTTCCTTATATATGCAATGATAATGACAAATTCCACCTCAAAGATGTTGGTGCAAAATAGGCTATCTTATGTAATTTGATAGTTTCTGGCATTATGTATAGTCTGTGATGTTGCTCAGTCAATATTTATTAACACTGAAATAGTGATTTTTTTAATGGTCAAGACCATGGGGCCCCCTGAATTCTCTCTTCCTTTGCTCCTTCCTTTATTCCTTTAGTTTTTGCTATCATTCCACTGCCTTTTATAGTCTTTCTCATGCTTTTCATTTATATGCACATCTCTGGATTCCTATTTAATCAATTTTCCTCCTCTTTTTTTTACTTAAATTGCTAACACTTACAGGGCCCTTAATAAGTGCCAATGGAAAGGCTAAATGTTTTTGCATGATCTTATTTAAAAATCTCAACAGTGCAAGGATCTTAATCATTCCTATTTTGTAGACAGAATCCAAGCTTTTAGAAAGATTCAAATAAGATTTCCAGCAACACTTGGTTATTTAGTGCTAGATGAAGTTTGAGCCCAGGCAACTGGAGGCTCACAACAGTGACATGACTGCTACATTTTAGACTGCTTCTTCAATCCCAAATCTTCCCACTATGCTCCACTCTCTAGTAAGAAAAAAACAAAAGTTCATCAAGAATGGTATCAAACTATTTAAAGCATCTTCAGCTGTATCCCTTTTAATTTTAGGAATGCCTTTGGTTTATGCTGCCTTGTACTTGCGGTGTTTATGTAGGAACCTATTGACTCTTTCAACTGAGGGCTTAAAGTGTTTCCAGGTGTCCTCGTGTTATCCTTATGCAGAAGACAGGGAAATGTTACATGAATGCGGTGGAGAGCCCAGGTAGTAGTTTCTTGGTCACCTTTCCACAGCAGAAGATGTGTTTGTTTGTTTAATCAAGAGAGCTACCAAAATACAATCATACTTATATACTCTGTTTAAAAAGGCGAAGGGATTGGTAATATATTTTAAGTAAGATAACCATTCACAATGAATGCATTTTAAAAATGAAACATTTTGTGCTCAAATGGTAAGTTTTGGTGTTCTGGAAAATTCAGTTATTTGTAACTCTTCCTTCCCAAACAAAGCCCAATAAATAACAAGTTGTGCACATCCCTTTATTGTGGGGCTATTGCCTCAATTATCTGTACAATCACTTCATTTTGCAACTTCATTCTGCCTGTGTAGGGCATTGCCCCGGTTGGTAATTGTGTGGCCTATTGTTTGCAGCACATGGATAATTATTATGCTGTGAACATCAATTTGTCCTATTGTGCCGAATGGCTCTACTTCCCAAGGGACGTGATGGTAGCTGTGATTCTCCTCAGTAGGGGGTGGGATGTTGCTCAGGGCTAGAGTTCTGCCCAGTAATTCCCTCTTTACAAGTAAGACTATACATAGTACATCCTAGAAGTCCTTCATTATAGCATTTGTTTTCTGCTTGTTAACATCATTTCACGCTGGATGGGCACTAGTGTAATTTTCCATTTTATTTCATCAAATTAAGGGAAGAAAGGAGACTGTCTTGCAAGTCTTTTATTTTATAGACAGTTGGTCATTTCATTAACACTTTTCATATTCTTGTTTGTCATGATGACTGACGATAGTAAAAAGATTTTCTCCCCATTAACTTATGAGAGAACAGCACTTTTATTTATTTATTTTAGGGCTGAGAAGTATTGATCGACCAAAGAGGACATTTATTAAAATGTAACCAGCATCTTGGCACTTGCAAGTGGTGCACACTTTAACCGATTAAATAGTCATGAAGAAAGAAATCAATACATCTTGGATTCCTCTACTCTGGTCTCTGCCTGCAAAGTGGCCTCACAAATTAAGAAAGAAATAAACAAATGTGTTTATGCTGAATGTTTAAAGCACTTTGCACTTTAATCAGGAAGTAAAAGGACATTACTAATATTGGTTGGGTAGGTGGTTTGGATGTGGTTACTTCTCTACAAACCTGATGATAAATAAGAAATTTACTACTGAAGTTCCCAACCACAACAGGAATAAAGCATATCCACGGGAATAAGGTGACTATGGATGGTTGTCCTATGAATGCAAGAGGAAGGTCACTGGAAGTTCATAGGGGTAATTTCTTATCAAGTTTCTGTTTGTTTTTGTTTTTGTTAATTCCAGTTTTCATGCCAAAGTGTTCTAAATCTTTCAGCCCTAGGGTTGGGTAGGCTCGTGACCTGGAAATGATTCAATTTACCTAGATGAAAAGGCAACACTAGTGATCTTAGAGGCTTCAGTAGATAGTCATAGCTGATTTACCACCAAATTCCTAATTCTTAGCACAAAATTCTTTAAGTATCATCCAATGTTTGGATATTTTCAGAGACGCAGAGATCATCGATTAACAAAACACTCATTTTAATTGTTGACATCGTAGATTTTTTTAAACCTTGTGATTCTTTTGAGTCATCTATTTTAATCCCAAGAACCTTCTAACTCTTTACACATATTCTTGCCAAATTTCATCTTTTCAGTTTTCATTTATCATTTTAGGATATTGTGATAGTCAATATCCCTGCCAGGCTTGTGTCACTTGAGCATTTCAAGAGTACTACTGACCATCAACAGAATACAGAATACCAAGAACAGGGATTCACAAAACTCTAGTGCAGGGTTCATTCACAGTTAGCTTTTGCTCAAAGCTTTTTTGACATTATCATATACTTTCACCATCCTGGATATGGAAATGCTTTTCTCCAAGGTAAGACCATGCTTTCTAGCTTTTTTTTTTTAAATTAAAACCTCTACTTTACAGTCCAAACTTATATATACAAACATCAAGAGCACTTGATCCAGCATTATATCTTAAACTTATTTATTTGTATTATTTTTAATCTGAAGAGAAGATTAAGATATTTTGTTGGAGGGGGGCAATATTAGAATTATATACATACTTAATATCATATTCTCAGGAACACAAGGTGCCATTAAAGACTTTACGTGAACAGTCTACATACTCCATGTGACTATACTGACTGCATCTATTCCTCGGGGGGGAATGCTCTGTATCAGGCTGAAACAAATTGTTGTTATAGTAGCACAGATAAAATGGACGTGATAGATTTTTATTTGATCATATTTACTTAGCCTTTTTAAAAACAGGCACATTAATTGTGATTTTAATGTTTTATCATAAGATAGCTTATGAAGGTTAGGTTTCTTGATTTTGACCTACAGGGTGATTTAAATCCAGTGTTATATCTTAGTCGTGATTATTATTTTTCCCCCACCAATTATGCCTATGAAAGGAATTTTAGGGCCAACAGTATCAATATAGTGCCCCCTTCATATAACCATGTTCTGCATGCTTTCTTTGCTTTCCACAGTGCCTTTCCTGACAGTGCTGACACATGTGATAATCTCTGTTCTCTCTGACTTCCATAACATAAAAAACCTCCACTGCACATTATACACTTTATTATATTCCTATTAGATTAATTCTATTCCGGCTTTATGTTTTCAAATCTGGGTTCTCCAGATAGATCATAAGTTCTTTTGGGGCCAAAGATAATAAATGTTGATTATATTTTATCCCTTGATATACTTAGCACATTTCTGGGCATAAAGTATATGTTCTATATGTTTTTTGCATTTGAATTCAGGTTAATCAGATCATCAAGTTTAAGTGTTGATTCTTCATTCAGAATCTTACCCACACAAGGCCTTTGGTTTTGATAATTTATGCATTGCCAACTTCCCACTTAGGTTATCCTCTAATCTTGGAATTATAAGCCATTCTTGCATTTCATTCCATTTATTGTTATTCTCCTGGTTCACTGCCCTTAGAGCTAAGGCTGGCTTACAGACACTAACTTGTGATATGAGGAAAAAAAAAAAAAAACAACCAAAAAAAACTGTGCCGATTCTGAAACAGATGAGTCAGCTTTATTCCAAAAAATCATCGCTTTATATGAAATAGTAACACTGGCAATGTATAGACCAAGATTAGGGATGTATGTGTAACTCACTGGTGAAGAAACAAGATGTAAGGCAGTTATAGACACATCACATGTTGTTACATTAATTCAAAATTATTTTGTTTACAAAAAGGACCTGCCAATTTAGGTCTTTGTTGAAAGAAGTTGTGTTTGGGTGGGAAGGAGAATGAATATACGGATATCACTAAATGGCCAAAACAGTCTATGAAAATAAATTTCAATTGTTGTTAGTCTCTAAGGGAAAGCTGAACTAACAAAGGAGGAGAAATAGAATTTCCATATGCTTTGGACATTTTTTTTTAAGTCAGCCAGTTAACAATGAACAAAGAAGAGACTCAAAGAAGAAAAAAAAGTACCAACTCCTGAAATCAGTAAAGATCTCATAGCCCAAAGAGATACGAAGAAACAAAACAAAGCAAGAAAAAAAGTCATTAAACTCAAAGAACAAGCTGAGACACAAGGACTGTGGAGATAAAGGGAAAATATGTACAGAGTGAGGATCTTATCTCACCTAAACAGAGGAACAATGGAAGCAGGCTGCCTTTCCTTTTCCACTAGATAGTATTAGGGATGGACTGCAGAGATGGAATGGGTAAGGAGTGGGAGGGGGCAAAGGCTGCTGAAGGGTTTTCCTTGTTAGGTTCTCCATGAAAGCTTTTTCAGGCCAAAGTCAGTGTGTACATGTGCATGTGTGCACGCGCACACTCACACGCATGTATTCGTGTGCATATATGTGAACTTATTCTCTAATATTTAGTAGCACTTTCTACTACATTTTCTAGAAAGTCATGCAAGGCAGCTGTCCATCCGTGTCCCTCACAAGAATGTACAGAAGGCAGAGAACAGCAGCATGGGTTTGACTGGGCTTAAGCTGTACTTTTCATTTTCTTTTCATGGTTTATTCCCTCCATGCTGTCCTTCAAAGTGTAACTATTTCCATTTGAATGATTATATCTACAATCATTATCGATATTGGAATATGTAATAGTATATATAATATGTAATATATATAACTTTATCTAGTCCCTCAAAGGGGGTTCTGTAAGAACAGAACCAGGTACACCCGTCTCTCTGGTTTATTTAGTACATTCCAAATGCTGAATGACCTTGGTTCTTTTACCCAAAGTTCCATGTCACTGAATTTCATAGTATATTAGAAATTCAATAATTATATTATTATCTATTCAATGGCAGGAAAGACTGCTGAAGAGATACAACATATTCCAAGTACATCTAGTGAATAAGCTGGGAAGAGTCCTGAGAACTGAACTCAGACTAGTTCTTGTGCTAATTCTTCCGAGTGTAGGTGAAGGCCCTTATGTTTGGGACTGGGAAGCCAACTCGATTGTGGATTCAGTCCCACCCATGTGTTCTTTATTCAGATACTCTCACCCATGGAGTGATAACTAAATGGCAAATAATGGCTATCTCCATGATTTTTCTTTAGTTATATTTGAGTGCAGCAACTTACTCAACATATACCCCAGGTAAATAGTATTTCCTTTGTTTACATTATGTCATTTGTTCTGGTTGCTGAGGGGGTAACACAAGTGTCGGACATTGTTTCTACACAAAATGAGACTACATTATCCAGAGGGAAATAAGTCGTATCCAAGTTACGTGTAGATTCTAGTGCAATAGAGGCTTAACGAAGAAACTAGTCCAGGTTAGAAGGGTTTAATGGTCTTCCAGAAACACCTTGGTGGAGGACTCCCACTATGTCAGCTTGTGGTTTTTCTCTTTTAATGTAACTTCCTCCTTTTCATCTTTCCAATTATTCAATATGTTCAAAGTGTAGTTTGTATAAAACTAATACTACACAACATGACTTCCAGTGTAAGATTTGTACTCATTCCAGCGGTATGTGCGTAAGGCATTAAATGTCATTGAATCACATAATGAGAGATTTATTCTCTTTTCAATTCTCTTTCAATGCCGCTGATTATGTGAAGACAAGTCTCATTTGGGGTTTAGGAGGTCACTATATCTGAGTTAATATACCTTTTTAACAAAATTGAAGTAGACTTTAGATTCAGAGCCTTAGGCAGACAATAGGTAAGAGCTCCAATTTTCAAATATTGTTTCATTTTTGTTGTCTTTGTTCTTGTTTTAACATCTTAAATTTAGGAAAAATATGAAATATATAATTTACATAAAAATTGATTTCGAGGATATGAAGTTTCCTGATTAAATTGATTTAAGTTAACAGCACTCTTTTTATTAATAGAAAATAATCATACAGGTGGCAGAAAATCTGAAATTTGGAAAACCTCATGCCAGCCCAAATTCCCTGCAATTCAAGTTACCCCTGTTCTGGAAGCCTTCTTTGATAACATGGACTCTCACTTGGCTTCCATACCTCTAGCATTCTTCTTAGCCTTTTAATATGTCCCCGTAATAGTGCCTAGCAAATGAAATGGATGCTCATTTGCTACATATTGATTAACTGGGGTAGATATCAATCTAGGCAGTCAAAGTGACAAGGATTTAGGTGCTGGAGAATAGGGAGCAGGGCATTCAGAATCAGTAAAATGGGAGCACGTAAGGCCTAGATACCAGCATGTCTACCTTTTGTGTTCAGAGTGTGGTACAACCACCACAAATAACCCAGTGCTCCATGTTCTTAAAAGAATTGCAGGAAATAAATCTAAATAGATGACTAACAGCTGCAAATAATCTGTGTGGTGTATGTTGCTCTACTTTGCACCTGCCTTTGACCCTGCCACCTACTTTCTGCTCAGTCATGATCCACAGATGCTACCACTGACCCCAAGACCTCCCTTGACCACCACTTAGATTTTAATATAATTTTAGCCCATCTGCTGAAGCAGCCTTTCCTGTATTTCTTTTTTTTGGTAAGCCTCTAGATTCACAAAAACATCATGCCTTGATATTAAATCCAAATTTTAACAGGCTCCAAAGTTCTATTCATCAATTTTACCCTTAAAGTACACCTAGAACAGCCTGGTTATTTTCGATGCTCTCACCTAATGCTCAGAGCAGCAAGTAAAGATAATGCAATGAGATCCCTTTGGTAATAGTTAGCATCCTATTTCAAATCACCATGATCTGCCCAATTTTCAATGTAATGTGAAAGTCTTAAAAAAACAAGTGATAAAAGGGGAAACCATGACACCAATAAAAGCTCCATGCTTGGAGGATGTGTTTAATAGTTCTAACATGTATAACATTAAAATTTTATCAACAAATCAGGGAGAAAACATTTTGTATACAGAAATCAATTTACCTAGCAACTATCTGCAAGACTTGCTTGTAATTTATTTTGCCTCAAAGAATACACTGCTTTTAAACCTAATTCTATTGCATTTTAGTGTGTATGAAGAGAAAGGAATGTGAACATTTTTGCTCAAAGCAGAAGTAAAAGAGAAGTATTACAGACAAAAATAAGTACTTTGGTGAAATAAAATGAAATTTTGTGGCACCAGCTTTCCTGTGTGTTTGAGCCTTTGTTTAAAAATTTTCTCCATATATATGAGCTTCTTTGTTCCTTTGACTGATAAGTCAATTTACTTATAAAAGGAAAGCAAGGGTGCCACAGGCTAAGCCAGGTTTAGGAAAACCAAGGGCAGTGGTGAAGATTATGAACTATTGGTTCCGAATGAGTACAGTTACAGTGGGCCCCACCATGCTACATCCGGGGAAACAGAATGCAAAATAAATGAAACAAACACAAGGTTGCAAGTGACATAAACCCGAGCTTGAGTGTCAGTTTTAATGTTCACTGGCTGACTTCGACTAGGTTACTTCTAAATAAGCTTCGGTTCTATTACCCATACAATAGGATAATTTGTTGTACATAATCCATGTGATTGTTGTGAGGCTTAAATTATACAACAACTGAAAGCTCCTGGCATAGTGTCCAGACCATACCAGACACTTAATAATTGCTAGTTGCCTTCCTGACCTTAGCCTATTACAGGGAGACTTCAGATAGATGACCCTCCAGGAGCCCCACTGCTAAGATCTGTGCCATTGTTGTGTTCTTATAGCAGTGAGCTAATGTCTGGCTCTCTCACTGTTCAAGTAGTTTTATTCAAAGAACAGTAACCCCCATCAAGGAGATGCAGGACCTAAATGCAAATCATCTGAACATAGTACATCCTTGGGATGTACTCCAACCAGCCATCCTGGTGCTTCCTTTATGTTGGTGTAACTAGCTCCGTGCTCGAAACAAAGCCCCTCAGAGTGGTACCAGCTTCTAGTTTTGCCCTTCTGTTTTATAGAGGAAGGCCTCAAATAACAGCAAGTAGAAGACTTGCCTAAAGCGTCACAATAAGCAAGTGGAAGATCAATAATAAGCCCACAATTTGCTGACACCCTTTTATTTGTATGATGTCTGCTATAGCCTTTGGAAGGAAGAAAAAGTCTCAGTCCTTAAGCAACTTGGGATTTTGGAAGAGAACCAAGGTACAAAGAGTTAGGAACCTTAGATAAGTACACTTAGGGATGCAAACCAATGGAGTGGTCCATTCAGGAACTCTCTGGAGGAAGGGTATCCAGAAGCTGGAGCTGATCACAGGGATAGACAGGAGGCTTCAGATGTTGAGGTGATACTGAAGCACCTCCCTCAACTTGGCAAAGGGGCTTGAGGGGACTGGTACAGGGGTACCTGAGAAAATAGTTCACCAACCATGCATGTGAAGAACAGACTTGAATGCTAAGAAGAAAATAACTTTAAAAAAGACCCTTTTATGGGATTATTTACTTCAGTGTGAATTTAGGTTACTTTGAAAAAATAACTAGTCCCATTAATTATGTCAGAATATTCAAATAGGTATAATCCTGTAATCTTTTATCTCATTATAATAGGACTCTAGTTTAGATGAATGTTAGATCTTCAGGCCTTATTGCTCTTTTCTTCAAGTCACACACACACACACACCTTATATATGTGTGTGAGTATGTACATACACACATACACATATATATGTGGGTGTATCTACACACCCACACACACAAGCATGGGATTCTTTGTCAGGCATTTGATTTTATGTGTCAGAAAGTAATTTTACAAAGTATACTGCATTTCCAAAGTGCTATCACTTCTCTTCATTATTCCTCATTAAAGAAGCTGTCCGAATGGAATGGTAAAAGTGTGGGCAATGGAGCCAGACAGGCAGGGTGTGAATTCTAACTTTGCTATTAGTTGCGTGACCTTGAGCAAACTATTTAACATTGTCTATCTCAGTTTCCTAACTATGAAATGGCAATCATAAAAATACTGTGTCCTTTATTTGTTGTATGCAATGAGCTAGTGGATCATTTACAAAGTGGGATCTAAATAAACATTAACTCGTAGGTGTGATATTATGATTCTGGTTTTATTAATACAGAAGCTGGTTGGAAGCCAGTTATTATGTTCTTGGTCACTTGGTAATACATAGCTATCTGGGTTAGGACTATAAAAGGAAGCAACTTATAAGTAAGCATTTGAAATACAAAAGGAAGAAGATAAGACATCTCTATTTATTTTAAAGTTACAGAACTTATAGACAAAATGCTACCTCATTGGATTTGAAAATTAAGCCACTTACTGTGCATATTGGAACTGTTATCCTCCATATGTCCAGAGGGAGGTAAAGCAGCTGGGACCATGAGCTCAGCTGTGTGCTAACAGTCTGGTCAAGGGAAGCCTCAAGCTATGCACAGCTCCACAGAACACCCTTTGACCCAGCTCCCCAAACCTCACTGCTACTTGGGAGACAGAAGGGGCTCTCTGCATGATGGACATTGGCTGTGGACAGTGAAGTTATAATATATGTGTGTTCTGAACCCTCCTGATGGGTTACTGTTCTACACTAACTACACTAACAGGAATAGCTCCCAATCCTGGCTGGTAGGTACAGACTGGTCTAGAAGGAAAATGGCAGTGGAGAGCTACTCAGAGCCCCTTAGTCACTGCCTGCTCTGTGCCTGGGTCTCAACTCAGGAATTCGAATTTGAAAACAGAACTGGGAAGGCTGAAAAATGTTTTAATCACTATTTTTCTTTTAGATATGGCCTAAAATCAGAAAGCACTGGGAGTGTACACTTTCAGCTAAACACCATTTGGTCCTACTCATAAATGGTTGAATTCAGAGACACAAGCAGGTTTTGTTTTTGTTTTGTTGTCTCTCTGTTTAATTTTATAACCAATAATACATTTTTGAGTGATTCCATTGATTGCTTTGCCATATTATAAATTAACATTTCCAAAATTTTGTTTCATGTAATATAAGTCAATTATCAAAAATGTTTTTATAACAAATTTGTATGGTTAACACCAATTTAAACAAAAGTAAATCGGTGTGTTTCCTGGAGGACTTCTATAGTACAATAAAAGGAAATATATTTGGTCTCTGCCCTGATTTCTGGCACAGAGCTTCAAAAGCCCTTGGAATATCCTGAGTGATAGGAATGTCTCATTATATTAATGAAGTGACTCTTGAGGCCCCTAGACAGATTCAGTGTGGGGATTGGTTGCCCGAAAATAACAGACAATTAGAAGGTTAGAACTTTCAGTTTCACCTCCAGACCTCGGGGGAAAGGAGAAGGGCTGGGGACTGATCAGGTTCAATCATCAGTAGTCACTGATTTAATCAATCATGCCTACATAATGAAGCTTCAACAAAAACTCTTGAACAATAAGGTTCGGGAAGCTTCTGGGTTCACAAACATGTCAATGTCTTTGGAGGATGGAGCCCTGGAAAAGGCATGGAAGCTCTGTGGCTCTTCCCACTTCCCCTGTCCTATTTATTGCTCCCATTTGGTTATTCATGAGTTGCATCCTTTATAATAAAACTCTAATTTAAGTATAGCACTTTCCTGAGTTCTGTGAGTCATTACAGAGAATTATTGCACCTGAGGGTGGGGTGTCATGGGAACCCTCAAATTTGTAGTCTGAAGGGCAGAAGTGTGAGTAACCTTGGGATACCCAAGAATTGTGGCTAGTGTCTGAAGAGAAGTCTTGTGGCAATGAACCCTTAACCTGGGGGTCTGCATGAACTCTAGGTATTCAGTGTCAGAATTGAGTTGAATTGTAGGACACCCAATTGGTGCAAGAGAATTAGTTTTTGTTGGAAAAGATGTAACTTCTAAGATATCTTGATATATTAAAGTGCATTCAAAATCTTCAAGAGAAGGACACTTAATTTTCCAAAATTATCATTTTACTCTAAGATTCTTTACTTGGGGAGACATAATGGGCCTTACAATTTTAGCAGACACTTTAGAAAATCATTTTATAAAACTGTTTCAACATATTTACCACAATATTCTGCACCTAACCTCTGAGTTAGGCACTGCAAAAAGAAGACAAAATTTAAATGCAAGTGGACCTTTTATTGTTCTCTTTACTATCACAGCATCTCAAGCCCCTCTGCTTGCTTCTATTTCTAGTTTTAATCTGAGGTCTTAGCTCTTCTTTAGAAGACCACCTCCACAATCCTTGCATTGGCAAAAATCATAATAAGCCTCAGCAGGAGTCACTGGGTTAGAAGTAGGTGTCAGGGATAAAGAAGATGTCATATATATATACAATGGAATATTACTCAGCCAAAAAAAAAAAAAAGAGTGAAATCTTACCATTTGCAACGATGTAGATGGAACTAGAGGGTATTATGTTAAGCGATATAAGTCAATCAGAGAAAGACAATTATCATATGAGTTCACACATATGTGGAATTTAAGAAACAAAACAGAGGATCATAGGGGAAGGGAGGGAAAAATGAAGTAAGACGAAATCAGAAAAGGAGACAAACCATAAGAGACTCCTAATCGTAGAAAATGAACTGAGGGTTGCTGGAGGGGAGGTGGGTGGGGGGATAAGGTAACTGTGATATGGGCATTAAGGAGGGCACATAATGTAATGAGCACTGGGTGTTATATAAAATTGCTGAATCACTGAACTCTACCTCTGAAACTAATAATACACTATATGTTAATTAATTGAATTTAAATAAAATAAAATAAAAAATAAGTAGGTGTCAGGGGGTTTTAGAGTCAAATCAAAACCAATGTGAGTGATCTTGAATGAACCCAAGGCCTCAAACAAGTTTCACAAACACAAAGCCAACAGAGACCAGTCCATTAACAAAAAAGGAAGTAGTTTGGGAAGTGAACATGTCCATCCCAAGATGGGAACTGTTCTTTAGCTTGAATTATTGCCATCCAGTAATCTAAGCCCAATGTTGGCACGTCCCCTGAGTTGTCAAGAGGCAGACATCTGGATATTTTGTCATTTTTTCTTTCTTTCTTTCTTTCTTTCTTTCTTTCTTTCTTTCTTTCTTTCTTTCTTTCTTTCTTTCTTTCTTTCTT